>NW_028263391.1:13412281-13729624 GCF_051168715.1 Poecilia mexicana | reverse complement strand
TCTTCATCACTAGGTGACCTTTGTCTTTTCCCCAAGTCTGCTGCTGTTGAATAGGGATCGTAGGGTGGAGGCAGAGGAAAACGGTCAAATTCAGGGGCCAGGGCTGGGGCTGACGGATCTTGTCCTTCTTTGCGGCGAGAAGTCTCAAACTTTTCCCCCCGGTCCCAGGGTGTGGTCCTCCGCTGATCTTTCGCCTGCGTCTTCTTGTTGATTCTCCCTCAGCGCCGCGGACTAAGAACAGTTTCCTCCCCAGCTCGCTGGCTTTTAAACCCTCCTGGTCCACAGTTGTGTGTGGGAGAGATCTTATGACTCATTCTCCCCGATTACCTCATCGGAAAGTACCCGTCTTCCCAAACCTCGCTCCACCCTGCATTTGGTAATACACAAACCTCCCTCTTTTGCGTCCGCCTGCTGCAACTCCTTTGCAATGCTGACCATCTGGTAGTTATTACCTTTTTTGGCAATCTGTTCTGAGGTCCCCGCCCAGCCAGCTCAGTGCCTCTCTGTGCTTAACTCTACAATCTTCTTATAATGTACCATGAAACACAATCAACTCAAAACATAATCAGTTTTACCATTATCTGAAATCATTGAAAATGTATATATATAACAATTAAGTTGTTACTGTTACCGCAGATCATGAATACAGATTATATATTTCAGTCATACATTACAGACATTGTGATTATAAGACATAAATCATTTCAACTATTTACTTATCTATGTATTTGATTCCAACCATTACACACATATGTATTTCATTTCATTTCTTTAATCATTCTTAAATCAATACAGGATTACTGTTACTCCCCAGGCCTTTTACCCTGCTTTCCGCGTGTACCTAGAGAGATCTCACAAGTCCATGCCAGTTTTCTTGACATTAGTTAATGTTCTTGCGCTTCCCCCATCATTTAGTTACCCCAGTGCCTGCTTTTCATTGTCATCAGTTGCTTTTAAAGACATAAAGCAGCTAGTCAAATTTTTTAAATGTCTGTTGCTCACGAAAATAGCGACGGGTTGACAATTTGGTGAATTTCCATTTTATTCTCCAAGAGCGTTTCTTTAATGATTGTCCTGTATTTCATTCTCCCATTAACTCTGGCCTGCCTGCCTCCCATCCGTTCTGAAGAAGAGCCTCTCCACAGCATGATACTGCCAACACCATGTTTCATCCTTAAGGTAGCAAAATGATCTGCATAGTTACCTTTTTACCACACGTAATAATTTGTATGGTAAATATGTGTTACATGTTGCCACTACCTGAGCTGAAAGGCTAGACAAGTGTAACTTAAAAAGAAGTAGCTCCACAGTAAAACTGAAATTGTTCACAGGACAATTATTAGTTGTGTACTCCTCGGATATATCCAATGTAGACAATTAATTTAAATACGATTACTAAATGTTAGGAATTGCCACACGTTATGTAAGGGGCACAAACATGTGGAACAGCAAAAATTTAAATTGTAGGCCTACATGCAAAGTGGTATGTGACATGGAAAATCATCACCCGTAACACACCATGCCCACTGAGAAACTGCTAATTGCAGGATCATGTTGTGAGGACGCTTTCCTTCAGCAGGACAACAAGCAGGACAGCTGAAAGGAAGATGGATGGAGCTAAATACAGGGCAAAAACCCCCCTTGAAAAATCATGTAAAGAGAAGCTATCCATTAAATCTGACTGAGCTTCAGCTATTATGAATAGAAGATTGAGCAAACATAAAAACATGAAGGTTTTGCACTGTTAATTGTCATGAAAAGTGGTTCTGCAAACTCTTTAAGTAGGGGGACTGAATGTGCAATTTAAAAGTGCACATCACACTTTAAATTGTTTTAAAAACTTTTAAAATCATCTGTACTTTTGCTTCCACATATCAACGAGCATTTTCTGTGGATCCATCAAAAGTTCTAGTTGTAAATTATGTTTGTGTTCGTTACATGAGAGAATATAAAAAGGTGCAAGGAACACTTTTGATAGCATTTTACTGCCTGTGCCTGTAGCCAGCTCTGCCTCAGATGATTGCTCCGGCATCTTTCTGTGTGATTTGTGCCTTGTCTACATTAGATATGTTTTTTTTTTTTTCCTTTTGGAAGTTGTCTTCCCTGCAAGTTCTCACATTGTCACTGTTTCTGGGCTGGTTCCGGAGGATTCTTCACTCTGGTCTTAACATTATGCACTTTAGCCAAACCGAACCTGATTTCTCACACAAATGTGTGCAATTAAAATGAATGCACCGACAATGTTCCACATGGCTCAGTGCCGTCTCCAGCCCTCCTCTGTTCTCCCCGACTCTCTACCCTCCCTCCCCTCCATCTCTTCCCTGTGGGAAGATCTGACTCTGAGAGCAGACAGTCTGCAGCCCTGAATAAATGTATAAGAGGGAGAAGGGGAAGGGAGGGTGCATTAGCAGGCAGAGGGAGCGCAGGGGCGGGAGAGTGTTGGAGGATACATACATGCCGAGTGTACAGAGAAGAGCCAGATACACATTAGATAGAGAGGAGGGAAGCAGTTCAGCTTGTATAGGACCAAGAACGGAGCGATTCAGCTTCCTTCAGCTGTCTCTCCCTCTCTGCACAAACACATGCTCATACACACTCCCAGTTTCTCCCCCTGACACACACACATACACACACGCGCACAGGAACAATTGCTTTAGGGTATACCAGTCGGCTCTGGCAGTCCTCTCCTTTGTTGTTTTTGCTATTGGTTGGTCTCAGCGGCAGCACGGCGTGCGCCTCTATCACCGGGTGGGTGAATGTGTGTGTGGAGTCTGGAAGGCAGTGTGTGAAGGATGCCACTGGCTGTACCCGGGTAAGTCAGCTCCTTCCTTCCTCTCTCTGTCTTTTTCTTTTTGTTCTTTCTGATCTGCAGCCTCTCCATCTCGCCTGGGATTCTCGCCTCTCTCCTCCTGCCGTGCTCATCCTCTATGCACGGTTCTTCTCTCTCTCCCTCCCTCCATCTCTATCTCTCCATGCGAGCTCCCTCTTTCTCTCAGTCTCCTCCGGACTGTGCTCCCTCTCCAGGCTGCGCCTCATTGGTGTGTCCTGATTCCTGTTTTTTTTTTTTTTTTTTTTTTTTTTTTTTTTCCTTTTCCTCCCCATTAGGCTCCAGGCCCATTGGTCGTCTGCCTCCCAACCATTATCTCCACTCCTCCGCCCCTCTGTCATCCTTTCTGCCTCCGCTCACACTCTCTCCTTCTCTCTCTCTCTCTCCCTCTCTCTCTCTCTCGCTCTCTCTCCTTCCCACAGTCATCTCTCAAGTCGTGAAAAATGATTTGCATGCAAGAAGAGAGCAGAACTTTGCAGTGAGCTCAGTAAGGGAATTCATTGGGAGTGAAATAAAGGGAAATAATAGCAGAGGAGGAGGAAAAGTTTAAAGACACGACTGCAGTTGGTAGGTACCTTCTGCTTTGCTCATGGCATTTTGCGTCTTTTCCATTGTTGTTGGCTGATACTGGACTCCGCTTGCCACACTTTGTCCTTCCATGTGCTGTCTGTTAGTCTGGGATTGTTGTATGTGGTTTCTTGTAGTTCATGGGAAGAGTCAGCTCCTGATATTTTACAGGTGATTTGTGCTCTAAAAGTAGAGAATGTCTTCTTCAATCTATTGCAGTCAAATTCTGATACCTAGTGCTAATTTAAAGAGAAGTTCTAGAAGTTTTTCTTCTTCTGGTGCAGGTAATTCTGGCAATCCAAACTTAGAATGAGCTTTTCTTGTCATCAAGCTCTTAAAATTCTAAGAACTAATAAAATACCAACATACAAATGTTTCTGTTTTAGAACATTTGATTATTTAAAATTGTGCAAATTCCTTAAGTTTTCAGTCACTTTTAATGCAAGCCTATGCATCTGAAGTGTTAGATAAACTAAGCAGTTTATCTAACAAGGACAAGGAAGAAACTGTACAAAAAAAGTAGTTTAGATGAAACTATTTGGCTTCAAATAACGGCAAGCTCTGTGTTTGAGTTACATGGTTGGCGTAGCTCATGCACCAGTCCATTTTGTCTCTGTTTTGTGCTTGTTTTGGGAGTTAGTCTTAAGGAAAGTACAGTGCAGATGTTGTGTGTGCTCCTGTGGGTGGTATTTACAGTACAGATGCAATGCAACTTGCCTCTTTTCTATCAGGACACATAACAATGCTTGAGCACAAATTGCGTCCAACTAAGTGCTCTTCATGTCAACAAACGGCGTAGACAAGAGGTTGGAGACTTCTGGCGATACACAAAGAATTTTATCCTTTTTTTCATGGTTTTCAGTAATATTTCATCTGGAGTTTCGATTAAATTGTAGGGAAGACGCTTTGCGTGTTGAGGTAATGTTTTCACCACTCTTTCATCAGACTGTAACAATGATTGTTGGTGTGTTTAGCTCAGTTTCCCTCCATGTGTGCACAGAGACTGACATGAGCTGCTCGGCGGGATGTGAAGCCGTGTTCTCCGGGATCTTCTTAAAGATGCGAGAGGAAGGCGATGTCTTGCTTGTTATTGGGAATGCTCGTGTTTGTGCCACCGCAGTGCCTGATGTGCTATGCTGAGCTGAGCCAAGGACAGGCAGACAGCTGAATGTGATTAAATTATAGTGGGAAAGCACGCTACCTGGGTCTTACCAGGTCCAGCGTCGCAGGAACTCCCTCCCTGCCGTTTCTGCTCATCTCTCTTTCTCTCCCTTGCTGTGGAATAACAGCAAACGGACCCAGCCCCTGTTAATCATAACAGTCTGGTTAGAGCTGGAGCCAGGAGGAAAGTCGGTGCAAGATTGAACCGTTGGGTTATAAGATGCACTGTTCACTCTTACTGTGAGGAAAAGTGCCGAGTCCTTTAGCAGTAAAAAGCCTCCTGGGGATCCCCTTTATGCAACTGACAAGGATGGGTCAGATGATGAGGAGCATTATAAGTCTACTTGTCTGGCATGACTGAGCACTTACACTTAATGTGACTGTAAATACATGATAAAATAAAGCATGAGAGACTGTTCTTCAACAACATACATTTTCTGAATATTCTGAACCGCTGCTGCATGCATTCAGTGTTTATGAAGAAAAGTACATTTCCCTTTTCTTTAAACTGTAAATTACACTAAAAGTAAATGAAGGGGAAGCCACTGGGACATTTTTTCCTTTTTTGTTTGATTAGCATCGGTTTGGTTGGAAGAAGACCATCATTTAAGATGGGTGTCATCCTCATTAGCGATGCCCCAATCAATCTGCTACAGAATTGATTATCAGATTTGGCCGCTTTTCCCTCCCGAATGGACATCAGGCATATTTCTGAAAAATCCTTTTTTTTTTTTTTTTTCCATGTTTGTTGAATGCACCAAAAACTGCAAACTCCCCCAGTTTCTGGTGGGAGCATCAACCAACAACATGTAGTTCAGGTAACTTTTTTTTTAGTTTATTGAAAACCTGAAATCAGTATAGGTCAGGAAAAGTCAGATCGGTGGCTCTCTAATCCCCATACACTTTCTTTTCAATGATCATTGTGATGTAACATCTAATAGCTGACATATTTAAAATTGAAGAGACTAATGTACATATACCGTTTATTAGCTTTACAAAATAATTGCTGTAAAAGTCAAACAAAACGTTATTAAGTCTGGAATAAACCTCAGATGCAGTGGAAAACTTCCTAGTCCCTTAGAGAAAGACTAAGTGTACTAGACGCAGCTTCAGACTGTGCTTCTTTCAGCTCCACACCACTGAATCTCTCTAGTGCAGAGCTGATGATCATGGCTCCCTGCTGTGGGATGGCTTATATTCTACTTTACCCCTCTGTAGCTATTTTTCCTTTAAAATAAAGAATACTTGCAGAGGCTTAAATGCTCATTTTTGATTTTATCAGCTATTTTGCGAAGGTGCAGAGGAGAATGATCTATTTGAGCAGACATATTGTCAATACTGACATCTACTCAGTGTAAGATGTAGCTGCTCCCGCGTCCTTCACACATACACTCCTGGTGCGCCTGCCAGTATGCACATTATTAATTATGGTATATTCCTTATTCTGATCCAAGCTCTTGATTTGGATTGAACTAGAGGAAAAAACAAGAATTTGGTCACTTTGAAACCGAGTCTTTCCTTCCATTTTAATGATAAATAATAATGATTTATCTTAGGTGTGGGCCAGTATGAGATTTCTGTCAATGATAATATTGATAAAAAACATCACAGTTTTAAGATTTCAAATAAAAAAATAAACATTTAAAAATTAACCAACCATTATTCTACATGTGCTGATAAAACAACTTTTGATTTTTACCATTAGAGCAATATCTGAAAGATTGTTAATTTGATGTGAACCCAGACTTGTCCAAAAATATAAATTAAACACTTTTTTAAAAAATTCATTGATGTTTAAGTGCTTATTGTACAGAATGTTATGTTATTCTGTACCCTTTTGAAGACAAAGCCTATATTAGTTAGGTAATTAGTAAGGCTACCTGCTCCGGCACCTAGCCTGTAAGCTGGATGCTTAAAATAAGCTACTTCCACAACTTTTCTTTTAGTTCCCACAGCATTACGTTTTGTGTTTTTAATTATCAAAAATATTCCCAAACAGAAGCAAATAGTTGGGTTATTTATTTGGATAGCCAGTCTGCACTCTACTGCTGTGTTTTAAAAGATTGTTAACCTAATGAAAATGATTCCCACATTGTGACACTTTTATGAAAAGTTTCCAAGCAATGGAATTGTTTTTCTTGTAAGTGCAGAAAACTCTCTGGAGCTTTCTTTAAGCTAGCAATGCACAGCAACGTGTTGGGGAGGGGAAACACTGCCTAACTCTTTAAACTGTGAACAAAAGAAAAAAAAAACCCTCTGTTTACCTCAGGATTTTCTTTGACATTTTATCAAAATAAGTTCCATCTAAAGGAACAATTTTAATCCGTGGTTGTTAACAACACTGGCATACCTTTATACCAGCTACCAGCCCATGTCTTGATTTAAGCGCTCATTTGTATACAATAAGTAATGGATTGACTGTTCTTTCTATGAGGGTATTCCTCCAGAAAAATCACAGGTGCCCCCGTCTCTCACACATACACACAAACACGCTCGTTTTTGTTCTTTTCCTCGGGGAAAACGTGATCTATCTCCTGGCGGGCAGGCCAATTAAAAACCAATCAGGGTGCTTGGAGTGTGCTGGTAATGGGAAAGCCAAGGCAGTGAAGGAAGTGGGGCTGATTAATGGACATTTTCACCTTGTGGCATAACAGCCTCCCACAGGCATCCATCACCACAGGGGGACTACGCTGGCTACACACCTTTCCAGGAGCGTCTGACATGTTGTATAAGTTGCAGATGTCTGACTGTGTGATGATGAGCATAAAGTGCCCCGACGAGGCTGCAGTAGCTTTATATTAACCTGCCTTATCTGCAGGCCATGGAGATCATTTGATGTATGGCCGCATCCTGATTAATACCAGGCTGTGCAGCTCAGCTCCTTTTCATGGTTTGATAACATTCAGGGGATACGCTGTTCACCTGCTGTGGAAACCCAACCAGTTGAATACTAAGTATTTAGAGCAACAGAGAAATTCACAAATTTCTCGTGTTTTTATCATCTTTGAAGGAAAAAAATAAATAAAAACCTGTGTTTTCCACAGATGAGTATGTTTTTTTTTTATATGTATATATTACAAGTAGACTCGAGATGCCCTTGGTGAGTTGGATCGAAAAGCGTTTGTGTCTTTCCCTTTGGAGCCTTTGTGAAGCTGCGAGCCGTCAGAAGAAAAGTATTAAACGGTGTGAGCAAGGTTCGTTCCATTTCAGGAGCTGCTGTGACCTACTTCACACAGCCTGGCAGCTAGCTGTAAATACAGATTTTCATAACCTGCTTTGGCCTCTTCCCATTAGCAGCACAACTGTGCCTTGAAGAAAATTACGAGCTCAGGAGAAGCTGAGCAGAACGGTGCTATGATATCATCAGAGCAGGGAACACGAGTCTGATTGTGTTGGTGCCATAGGATTACATTAAGGTTTAGCACAACATTTAATATAACCTCAAGGTTGCATAATCATAAATGACAGAAAATGAGACGGAGCAATGCTAGCCATCTGGAAATATTAGGAAGGAAAAAAAAAGAAGAAAAAAACATCTGCGAAAAATGTTGATCTTGTTTCGTCTGAAACAAAAGACTGTACACTTACTGATGTTCACTGAGTTATATGGTCACCAGGGGGCAGAGTTGTACCATTTTAATCAGATTTTACAAGAAGTATAAAACTGAGCTAATTTTTCACTTTCTGTACCGATATCAGGGAAATTTGATTTCTTCACCTTTGTTAAAAATTGTGAAATCGATTACGATTAACTTACATTTTTGGGAAAGTTCTTAGTTTTTTTATACAATTTTTCTAACACTCTGTATACGCTTTAGCATCTTGGACAAAAAATATAAATCTGACGTGGGAAATATGAGTAGTTAGAATTTAACCATTTGGTAAATATTTTACTAATATTCAGAATGTGAATGCGCAACTTAAAAAAAATAATACATTCCCAAATATTAGATTGCAGTTATTGTTTGCTATTGTGATGCTCACTGATATAGTTATGATTGCAATTTGACATATTTCAAACTAATTTGTTTAAAATGTTCTTTGAATACAAAATATTGAATCTTAAATATACATCCGACCAAGGAACAATTGAAATATAATTATTTTTTTTATGGCAGCGGTGGTTTCAAATAAAGATCCACACACATTGAAAAACAGAATTTTCAACATTTCTCCTCTCAATCACCAGCCAAGGGAAAATAGTCTGGTTTCAATCACTTACTCACTGATTGGGGCAACACTAGAAAAGCCAATTTTTTTTTATGCTTGCTGTGGCCGATTATATGCTGAAGTCAGACTTCAGTTTTCTAAATCACAAACATACCCGGAAAATCAGTTGCTGATGAAGTGTGTTGACATAATAATAATAAACAGTGTTTTAAAGAATCTGGAATCTGTTCAGAAGTTTCTAGTTCAGATTTGGTAAGTCCATATTTTAAGGAGGCCGTAATACTAAAAAAAAAAGGAAATTAGATGTCAGGTTTATGCATTTCCAAAATAGAACGTTAGTAGTTGTTCACAAAGCTTAACTGTTCAGTTTAACACTCATCAGTCAGTACAGTAAGGAAACTATCTTTCTTTAATGTAAAAGTCTCAAAAACAGATAACAGACGTCCAGCTTAAAACTTGGTTTACGCTAAATGCGATTTCTGTGAGTCCGAACGGATTTGTACTTTTAGCAAAAAGTCTGGAAGAAGTTTTGCGATTGAATCAGATGTAGCATCAGAACCTCCTGACCTTTTGTTTCTCTGGACAATGATAACATGAATCATAAAAGGAGATGTTTCAGTGATAACAACACCCGCCTCCTCAGTAACGATGCTATCTGCTGAGCGTCATCACTGAGAGTCCAACTCGTCCCCAGACTCATCAGGTCAAAGAGGCACACAGATCCACCATAGAGAAACAAAAGAAAGGAAACTAAAACCAAAGGAGCAGGACGGGCCGAGCTCGTGTAAAAGCGCTGCGTTATTGGAAAATGATTACCAAACAGGCATCCATAATTCAACGGGGCAATCAGGGAGGGCTCAGTCTGTTCATTTATGCGAGCACCGTAAATCCGATTTGTCGGTTTTGATCACTCTAAAATCTCCCAGTCACACGCGGGCAATATTGGGTGAATATTATTCTGTCTAATGGGGAATTGATGACGGCATGTGACACCGGTCAAGACAAATGGATGGCTTACAGGGGTGGGAAGGGGGAGGAGGCTGGAGGTGTTGGGACAGAGGTTTATTACCGATTGAGGCACTGTATATTGCATTTCATTTATAAAGAAGATTCCAGAGAGTTACTAATACAAGGTTATGCTTGCATTGAGGGCGCTCAAAGTGATGATAGAAAAATTCATTTTTTTATGATCAAATAGTATTTTATCATTGTGGAGTTTTTGGTGTGTGTGTGTATGTGTGTGTTGAAGGTCAAAGAAGCGCAGTTAATTGAAAATCTAAATGATTTGTGGAGCTCGAACAAGCACACATCTGTGCTCGTGTGTATGCAAATGAGGGCCTTGTGATCGTTGCGTGCAAGAATCCGGGCGCGCTTGTGCTCGCGCGCGGCGTCGGGAGGCAGGCAGACATGATGCGCTCTGAGCTGCAGCGTCTCTGTGAGGGTGGCCTGACCTCTGCCTTCAGCTCCGCTTCACGGGACAGCAGCAAATGAGAGGTGTCATCGCATGACAGCAGCGCGGCCCCTCTTTAGGACCGACTGCGCGCCGCACGCGCGCACGCAAACACACATATCGGCAAATGGGCTCGCGGTGCGCAGGCAACTTCACATAAATGCATGCAAATATTCAAGTTGAACCAAGCGCTGGCAACAGTTGGAACATAAACAGACATAAATGCATAAATATTGACACGCAGGCAGACTTCCACAGAGACCCATGGGAAACACGGCCCAGATCAATAGCTTTGCTTCGTGAACATACAGCTTTTGTTTGGGCAACAATGATTTAGATTCAATTTGACCACTTAGTGTTTATGCCGAGCTTTGACCAGCTTAGAAAATCAAACTCGAATGTGAACAGGATTTTGTCAAGCGCTAACTTTTGATTTATTTTCATTGTTCGAGGCCTTTCTGAATGCAAAAAGCCCTGTAAGTTTGGATAAAATGGGCCTCCTGCTTAATGCATGTTCTTTGTTGTCTGTTAACTATTTGTCAGAGATGCAGTCAACAGTAAATTAATTAGGCATGGCAAGTTTATTTGTATAGCCCTATTCATACAAAGTAATTTAAAGTGCTTTACAGGAGAATAAAAAAAAGAAACAAAGTACATTAAAGACAAAACGACATTCATTTCAATTAAAAAATGTAAGCATAACAAGAAAACAGAGTGACTGCTTTAAAATGAACTGATAAAATTAACTTATCTTTATGGAAAAGCTGCATTAATATTTTCAGTCATGCACATTTTCAGAAAGTTTGTTCCAGAGTTGAAGATTTAATAAATTAAATGCTACTTTCTCTTCTCGTGGTGAACTCATTAGGAAGATTGCAGATGACTTTATGGTCAAAATTACATGAAATCTGTTGTTGCTCAGTACCATTCAATGTCTTATAGATGTTTTTTTTTAACCTTTCCTTCTTAAAAGCACAGATAGTGCACTGGTGTGATGTGATCAATTTCCTTGGTGTAGGTCAGGACTCTGGCAGCAGCATTTTTGATGAGCAGCAGCCTGATTGATTTTATTACAGATGCTGGTAAAGACTAGTTACAATCACATCTAAACTACTTAAAATAAAAGCATGCAGTTGTTTTCTTTTATTCTGTCTTAAAAAATATTTAAAGACAATCAAGGGCTGATTTTTCAACGTTATCGGTTATTTTAATGTAGATCTGAGTCCTTTATGACACCGAGGTTTCTGGCATACTCTGTGGTTATTAGCCTCATTGAGTCTAGCAAAGTGCTGACCTCTAACCTTACAATTTCTCAGGTTTATGTGCTGTTGGATTTGTCCTTATTGATTTGACCCTTCACTGAAAAGAGTTCAGACTAAAAGTTGGCAGCAACATTCAAGTAGTCATATTAGAAACCACCAAATTTTATTCAGTAGGTAGGTACTTTTATTGTGATTATTACGGTAATGCAAAGATATGAGCTCTTCCATCTTTTAGACTGCAGCTGTGGGAAGGAATAAAAGACTATCTTGCACAGAATGCAATAAGATTTGTTCTTCTCATTTTTGTAGGGAAGAAATATGTGAAAGTGTCTTGAAAAAAATTCTTAAAAATTTGCAATCTAGTTGTTATCGCTAACATAAGCAGTGATAATATTGCTCCTGGGTTACATTTCGTTCATTAGCTTTGTGTAGCAGACTTTGTAAAATAATACATAAAATAATGGTTAAGAGAAAATGCACCCCTTTTAAGTAGCTACATCCTTTTTAAATACACAGGCCACAGATTTTTAATGATTTTAGTAGATACGTCTATTAAAAGAATAGCTGAAATACAAAAGCATAAACAATACTTAGAGGTTACAACCAGCAAGTTGGAAAAATTAAACTAATTGACTATGGAGTGTTTAGAAATTATACCTAAATAAAGAAGCTGCCATGTAGTTGACTTTTCACCATTTAATCATTTGGATAAAGTTGCTCCAAGATAAAAAGTACTTTGGGTGCCTAAACCCCCACCAGCCAAGACTAGTATTACTTTTCATGAAGAACTTGGAGCACACAGTTTCTGAAATGATGGCCACATATAGGACAACATGTTTCTAAATAGACAGAGGGATACGCAAAAGAGTCACATTTGTGTTTCACATATATTTCAGGAACCGATGAACAAACATTAAGGTCTTGGTGTTACATTGTTGATGCAACAAGATTTTATCTGATTTTATGTGTAACTCGTTCTGTATGCTAACTATGCCAGAGCCAATGATCCAGGTGTAAGTCAAAGGAGGTTGAGCAGCTTAAGGTCAATAGAAAATACATTCAGTGAGAGATCAGTGATATCTTTTAAACACGTTTTTGGTCAATTTAAGCTTGAAAATTAGCTGGCATTTCTGATCAGCATAATCCTGGTCTTTTCTGAGGCATATTAACCCAAAAAGTCCGCTGAGTAAAAGACTACTCTATCTAAAACTGCCATAAAAAAAAGATTTCCGTAACCCTACAGGGTTTTGAGTAAATCAGTGCTGCATTTTTTGGTCAGTGGTAACTTTGTTATTTCAAGGTTAGCACAGTTGACTAATTTAAAAAGTGCATACATTGGGCATTCTGTCAGAGGGCCATAATGTGCTAAGAAGCTGTTTATTGCCCTCTAAGCAAAGAAAAATGTGTTTTAGAAATGCCAAATTTCCATTAGAATAAGCATTGAATCTAAATAATACAAGCTTATTAGGTAATTACACACACTCTACTTGTCACAAAGGATTGGGCTACTAAGTAAGAAGAGCCACAATCTAATAATACAGATGCCAAAATTTGCTCAGTGTCTGTGTTACTGTTGAGGTGAATACAAAAAATAAAATATTTGAATGCGTTTCAAACCATCTGTAATCAGCCCACGAGGCTTCATGCTCTTAGTAATAACAATCAATAAAAGTAGGCTGTAACCGTGCTTGTTAATATAAAAGATGTGCTTCTGTAGCTTTCCCTGTTAGTTGCAGGACCGTGATCATTTAGGCAATAATTCCAAGCTTCTTTAGTAATAAGTGATATTTTATTGTACTAAATCTCTAATGTATGAACAGTGCAACTGTTGCTGTACTTTTTATTATTGAAATCTCCAGCTTCGGTTTCATATGTGCTCTGTGAGGTTGAATCAGCACATTCATCATACTGAAATGACCTACCTCCCAAAATAACAGCTTCACTGCCCACCTGGAAAGGATTTCCGGAACAGCAGAAGATTAATCGGTGCAGGTCATTTCCAAAATGTTCTGAATTTGTTGGTTACCATACCCCATCAAGAATTGTACTATAATGAAGAATTCAGCAAATCAAAACTGTAGTGACCCACAGTTTGGTATTAAAGTGTGAGTCTTTTAACCCTCCAAATCGCTCATGTAACCTCACCAAGACTGTTAGAGATAAAATTTGTGTAGAAACGAGGTCGTTTGGAACATGCAACATAATCGTAGTGTGTTCATTTGTAAGCTAAGTACACAAGTCTTCTGTGGATGCCTGGAAGGCGTGAGTTTGTTCGTAGGCACTCCTCAAAGTAGGGCATTTCCACCTTTCACCTGCAGGTCGCCTCAGAAGTGGTCTCCTGAAAGTGCTGGCAGTGCACCTCTGGGTCTTCTAGTTACAGCTGGGAATGCTCTCCCGTGACTGCTTGTCCTCTGCTCCCACTGTCTTACCTTTATCATAGCATGTCTGTCTTGTTTCTGTCCTTGCACGCTCACATATTCTCTCTGCAGCTCCTCCTTTGCCTCATTGTCTCCCTTTGTACCCCCCTTGTCAGTTCTTTCACTCTAGTTCCAACTGCATTGCATCTCCCTTTTCATTCCTAACCAATTCCCTGTAACAGAATTTTCCCTGTTCAATTGTATGATTAGTCCAAATACAACAGTGAGGAGGGAGGAAGGGATGTCAGAGTAAGTTTTTTTTTCCCTCCCTCCCTTCTTTATCTCAGTTCAGTGGTTAACGAGATGGATGGACCGCATATTTACTGTTAACAAGGAGGATGCCATCGCTTCTCATTCTTCCTCACCAATTGTGCCCCACAGTATCATGCATAATAAATCAAATCCTCTGTGTCAGCATCGCTTTCTTTACACAGGCAACAGAGTCATCGAGTATGGTGTGATCTGCTGCAAAATGCAGGAGAAATATGAAGCTAAGCACTCAGAGCCAGCTCTTCGCTCCCCCCCTTCCAGTGCTGCAATGTATTCAGGTCATTGCCAGGTCTCTGTTAAAACGCTTCTTTGGTTTCTCCTCTCTAAGCTCCGGCATCTTGTTCGTTTTACTCAAATCTGAGCAGCCCCTTGCCCTGAATAAATAGTGCAACACGTTTTGCTTCTTTAGTCTTAGCCCTTGCCGCCGTTTTGCTCGCTAGCTCACTCCCTCCTCCCCGTAAGACAGCTCTGCCCTGCCCCGTGTATGTGACCTAATTTTCCTGCTCGGCCCAGCGTTTTCCGATGTGAGTCGCTCCAAAATAGCTTGGCTACAGCAGACCGTGGCAAACTCATTTCCATCTTGCATAACAGAGACCAAACATCCCCCCCCCCTTCCCACCCCCCTCACCTCCTGAACGACATCACCACCACCACTCTGCCTCGGCTCAATGGCGAGATGGCACTTACTCTCGCAGGCTGAATCTCGTCTTGCCACCTCGCTGTGTGAGGAAGATGGTGAAATTATCATTTTCACTTACTCATTTTTATCCCACAGTTTGTGCATTATGTCTTTTCAGGCCGTCTTAGTAATTGAACATGTCAAATTAATAGATTATACAGCCTTGCTTAGTCAAAGAAGAGAAGATACAGGAATCGGAAGTGACTCCTTTTCTCACTGCAAAAGCAGCGAAGCTAAATCAAAGAGGTCCCAAAAGGATTCATGAAAACATTTATGAGATGTAGCTTTGCTCCATAACCTAAAGTGTATTTCATAACAGCATCAAAATAACTATTCATATGCTATTAAAAGCTCATTTAAGTGTTGAGCCCTATAATATATTGCGTCGAGATGACATTGTGGAAGGCTGTAAGGACTGAACACGTCTATCGGCTGTGGATGGAGATTGTGAGGAGCTGTGGGCTGAGAAAGAAATCATTATTTTACCAATGGCTGCAGCACTTCTTAACATGTTCTATGGGGTGCCTTTCGCCAAGCTAATGCAGAGAAATGGAAACAGATGGAAGGCATGATTATTTGATCTGCAAAGAGTTCCTGGTGGGCTTTGTAGTAACTGGACGAGACTGCTTAGAGGCAGAAGAGTGGGTTGTATACGTGTGTGTGTGTGTGTGTGTGTGTGTGTGTGTGTGTGCGTGCGTGCGTGTGTGTGTTCTGAGGGATGTGCACGGGTGTGGGTGGCTGTTGTCTGTGTTTGAATGTCTGTGTGTGTGTGTGTGTGCATTTTGTCCATCTGTTCATGTGTTTGGATGTGTTGCATGCGCCTTTGTGAGTGTTTACACGCTATTGTGTCTCCCTCCAAACATATGGACCTCTAATTAGGAGTGAGCAATGAATAGTGATACAGGTAGCAAGCTCATTCAGACTTTCAAGCTCCGTTTATGGTCCTGGCCTCCTGCTTTGATGTGCTGCTTTGCCGTACGATGCATTGTAAAAGCATTCATACCGCTAGGACTTTCTCACACGTTGAGAGGTTACAGCCACATTTAAAGTTCACATGTAAAACTCTCAAAAATGTGGCTTGCATATGTATTGACCCCTAAATAAAATCCATTAATAAACTGGGAGTTGTCAATGGAAAGCCATGAGATGTTGCATTTGCAGTTTGATTCAATCAGGTAG
Organism: Poecilia mexicana; assembly: GCF_051168715.1. NCBI lineage: Eukaryota > Metazoa > Chordata > Actinopteri > Cyprinodontiformes > Poeciliidae > Poecilia > Poecilia mexicana. The sequence continues at coordinate 13,713,642 of NW_028263391.1, read as the reverse complement.
TGGACACAGAAAGGTATTGGATAATAAGAATGGTCAGGTCAGACTCAAACCTGTAAAACAAAGTTATGAAAGAATCATGCTGTTAGTCAGAGATGATGTGAAGATGTGTGGCTCTAATTGCAGGGCAATCCAAGAAGAAAAACCTTAAGATGTTTCAAAAATACTTGAGACCGGAGCAGAGGTTCATCTCTTAGCAGACAGTTACATGGGCTGACCTTATCCAGTCCTCAAAAGCCTGTGTCCTTCGTGTTACAGGCATGTTCCTGCTGAATTATCTCAAATCATCAAGTTAGGCAGATGTCTCATATTAGGGGTCAATACCTGTTCATTTGGTTTAGGTCTGTTTAACCAAGAGGAGATCTAAAACATGCTCACTTACAGTTTTTTGAGTGGCATCAGGATTCCATGTCCTACACACAAAGCTTGAACTGAACAGTGAAATGGCTTAGAATGGCACAGTCAAAGTCCGGGCCAAAATCTATTCTAGAATCTGAGGTTTAATTTGAAAACTGATATTTACAGATACTTCCAATTTAATCTGATTCTGAACTATTTAGCATAAAAGAAAGGGCAAAAAAATTCAAAGTGTAGCTGTGCAAAGCTGGAGGAGACATATTTACTGAGGACATGCTGAATATATTGGCTTGACTTTTCTCTATTTTTAATCGTCACAGTTATGTGCAACTTTTAGTAGTTTTTGACATAAATTCCAACAAAACATTTAAATTTGAATTTATAATTTGCCAAAGTGTGAAAAAGTTCAAGGAGACTTAGTAACTTTGAAAGGCATTGTATGTTTTCACACTTGAAGAAGCTCCGTTCTTTTGCTTAAAATTTGCTTTGCATATATAGATTCTCTATACAGCCATAGAATGCAGTGTCAACAGCTCTACCCCACTCTTAAGACAATTTCTAATAAGAAAAATACACAATACACCTATATATTACCATTATTGTACAACCCACACAAAGAGAGAATTGCTCAGTCTCTGTGTTCTTGTATTCATCTCACTGCATCGCCTGAGCTGTTTCAATGTCTTTCTGCCCACTATTCAAAGCTCCATATTTGTATCCTCATCACAGATTGGCCTTGACGTGCCATAAGACGCACCTCAGATTATTTCATGCATGTAGCGCACATAAACATGCATACACCTGGGCAAAACATACAGGCTTTCATTTTTGCCTCTGCTGAATGCACGGGGTCTGAGAATGGGGTGCATTATCACATGTGGCTTCCTGTCAGGCGAGGGGTTGGAGGACGTGGCTGGCTGGTGTGTGCATGCGTGACTGGCGGGCCACACCTGTCAACAGTACTCCAAAGGCGCGGCGGTGATGCTATCTGACAGCCCGACTGCCACGGAGGACGTGCGCGCGTGTGTGACCGTTTGGATGAGTCACTGTTGTGCCTCCACCGCTGTGTTCCCCTGGAGCACCCACTTGTGTCTGACTGGTGGATTCAGTGCATGTGTTGTTCTGTTTGTGTGCATTATTTATTTATTTATTTTTTTTGTTGTATTTTCCTGGCTCTGTATTCTGAACATATTAACAGCTGGCCTCTTACTCACACAGTAAACAATCACATTGAACCATCAAAATTTTTAGCAATCTAGTCTCGAGTAGTGTTTGCACCATGCCTCTGCAACACTTTCAAATATGTAATGTGCTGAAACACTCACTCTCTCCATCTGCTGTGGGCTTGTCTTTGTATCACAGCAATCTGCTTTAATTCATTCAGCTGGATTTACATTAACGAACATCACCTTTGCCATTCTAATGGAACATGTTAGTGTAATGCAAATCAAGTTGAATTTAACTTACTTTTCCCTGCCATCTTATCCGCTAAAAAGCAGGTCTCTGGATGTGACTGCCAGAGAGCGTTCTTCTGTCATGACCACTGCACTCACAGCATTATGAAGCAGTCATACCTTCCGGTGCTCTCAGCAGCACATGCACTTGGCTGAAAAATTCAGCCCAGCTCCCAGCGTTACCTTGCATGTATAATTACCGGATATGCTGCCTGCTGCTGATAACTCTCCCAAACAATGTTTGAAGGGGGAAGGCGGCGATGAATTCCCAATGAAGTGTGAAAAAGACTGATTAAAATTGCCGTGGTCAAAAGCCAGCGCTCCAGTGTGTTCTGCTCTCATGGACCAGGGGAGATGGGGAGACGGGCTCTGCAGTGGAGATAGCAAGGTCTTTTTCTCTCTGTGTGACTCACGGGAATGAATTTTTGGTTTCTATTTTTGTCCACAGCAGAAAGGTTATTGGCAAATAAGCTTATGTTTTGGCCGCTGCATCCTTAGTGCAACTTCCTGTGTGTGTACCGACACTTATTTAGAAATACTTAGCACAACCCTACTTATGACATTGAAATTTTTCATCCAAGTAGGTAGCTGAGCCTTTTTTGAAGGTGAGGTTGTGTAGTTAGGGCAGTCAATATGTTACCTTCAGCAGATGAAAGTCCAGTGGATCCAAGTTTGAAGAATCGGGGAAACGTTCTTAAGGGGTAGTCATTCAATCTTTTGCAGCACACAAAGCAAATGCTTGGTATGAAAATTAAATCAGAGATACACTGAAAAATCAGTTGGTGGCACAGATTATCCGACCTTAAGCTGACCCAAACTGACAACTAGATAATCAGAAAATAAATGTTTTTTTTTGTTTTTTTTTGGGAGGTGCAGGGGTTCTAAAATGCTCTATACTTACCGTAAGCACTACAAGACCGCATCAGCAACACCACTCTTCAGTGTGAACCCAGTTGCTGAGTGAAGAAGACTCAAACTTTAATATTTTCAGCGAGATGTTTTACATTACAGTCAGGATGTGAAAAGACAAGCTTTTAAAAGAAATCTGTTTTACGTGATGTGTTGGGATATGTATGAAGTTCATTCAGGGCGAAAAAATCTGAGACAGCAAGTCTGAACATATATAGGATCATAGGATGCTATATATACCATCCTAGGATGGTATATATAGCGATGTTGAGTTTTCAAGCTCTATATGTTATGGAGCATGCTGGATAAAAAACATGTTGGCAACATTCAGAAATATGGTATGGATCTATATTCAGCATGGAAAACACACAGAGGCCGTTGTTTTAGTTGCTAGCTGTGTTAACCATCCTAATTGCATGTAAAAGACACAAATGACAGTTGAAAATGTCAACTTTGTAATCATTTTGTCTTTTGTTATAAAACATTCGTAAAACTCGGTCTTGCATAACTTGCTCTTTTACACAGCACACATGACATCCTCTTTGCTGCTAATATGAATAATTTATTACCACTCAATATGGGAAGACTTGGAAAAAAAAACCTGTAATGGTGTTCTTGTATATAGTTTATAAAACGGAATCGTAATCAGTTAAAGATGATGACGAAAGCCAATACAGCAGGCCTTTTCTCTGGAGGAGTGAAAATAACGCTATGGGAATACTTTCTCTGCTAAAAATACTTTTAGCAAAGTTCTTTAGCCCCATTTAACTTTTTTTTGCCATCTTTCACACATCACTTATATGGGGACAGTTTATTGTCATAGTTCACCATTCTTTATCTTCTTACAAAATAACAAATAAGCAATATGTTCATTTTTTTTATAAAAGAAAATAAGTTTTGATCATTTGTAGGTAAAATTGAGTGTTATAGGTAGCATAATACTCAATTTAGCATCTTCTTTGGAGGATTTCTTCATTCGTTTTCAAGCTTAAAAGACACACCATCACATCAATGGCTCATAGAAAAAAAAAAAGTCTTCCATTTACTGTACCTGACAAAATTACAGCAAAGGAGGAACACTTTCCTTTGTTGAGAAGCATTGTACCATTTTATTATCATGAAATGTTCCTCACTTCGGTTTCTGAAAGATGGGGTGGATTTTTTATTTTTTATTTTACTATTTGTAAGCACTCCTGAGAATAATCTGTCCATTTATGTGTTCAGTAACAAACATTTCATACATTATGTACCTGTATATACTCGTGCTTGTTCATGTGTGTGTGTAGTCGTGTAGGTGTCCAGGCGACTGTTTGCAGAGGGTAGGGAGGCAGTCTCATTCGAAGCTTGTGGGTGTCAGGCTCCGGGCACCTAATTACAGCCCCGACTCCCACAGATTGCCAGCTTTTCCCTCAGCCCCCATGTTTGGGTGCATCTTCACTGGCAGACTCAGATGTTGCACTTCCCTCGTCTCCCAGGTTTTGGTCTCAGGGGGGCTCCACCTAAGCGCAAAGCTCAGCGGCGTCTGATTAGCCGGCTCAAATGAGATCCCCAGCTAGCTGTCTATACCGTCATTCTCTCAGCTGACAGTCTGGAGATGAGCTGCCAAACAGCCACCCAGCACGTTTAGCTTGTTAGCGTGATCAGGAGGTTTCTATATCATGTCTAGCAAACAGTGGAATTACAAACCTGTAGGGACCTAATTTGGACTACTCTTGTTGAGAAACTAGCTAGCTATTTACCTCTGGGCTAACAAGGCTTGGCTGACAGAGAGAGGGTCATTTTTTATTTTTCTTTTCTTGTACAGTTCGATAATTGGTGGTTATTAGTGAGGAGCTTTGGCGCTGGTTAACCCTTTCCTTCCTAAAAGCACAGCACACTGTCTTTCATCTCATTTCAGAGGAAGGAAAGATGGATGCCTATGGGGGTGGAGGGTTGTTTTTTTTTTTTTTTTTTTTTCATGCCAACAGTAAAGCGGGCACACTTTAAAGAGCAGCACAGCTGCCTTCGCTGCATCTGGGCACCAGATTGAAAGAAGAGGGAGGAGAACAAGAGGAAGAACAGGAGACAGAAACAGAGGGACCAGAAGGGAAGAAGGAAGAGGAGGAGAGAGAAGGAAACAAAGGCTGACATAGATAACATCTATCAGCACAGCAGAAACATGGGCTGGGTTTATCATTATAAATGGAGAGATATATACCCAACAACCCCCCCACTCCTCCAAACTCATCCTCAGTTTTCATTTTTCAGACGCTGGAAACCACTAACTGGGCCAATCCACAACAGGGATTAACTATGGAGCTGCAGAAGCATTTAAATGTGCTCACAGCGAGCTCCGCGCTTACTGTGGGAGTGATGGTAAACACAAACACCAAGGTGTCACGGAGAAGAAAGAAATCGGGAAGCGTACCGTATACTTCATTGTTTCTGTTTCTTTTTTTTTTTTTTTTAAAGGGATGTCACGTATAATTTGAGTACTACAGAGGAGAAGGGTTACAAAGAAACTGCAATATAGCACCATCACATAAAAGTAGCTGTTTAACATTTAATGCAGAAAAAATATTCCTGGGACTCTATTAAATACAGACAAATGTCGGAAAACAGTTTATAATGACAAAACGGACATTTTCAAAGACATTGGTGGAATTTATCAGCTAGTGTTGATAAACCTGTGTTGTGAGTATAACACATAGAAGAGAAAAAGCCATATGCTGTGGGTTGTTTGAACGGGATAATGGTTTTAAACTCAAAAGAAAAGAAAATAATTTAAATATTATGCCCATTTTTGTGTGAAAGCATATACCGCTTTTCAACCCACCCCATGTGATTGGGTCACTGGGGCCACACTCTTTAGGCCATCGTCAGGTTGTCCTATAAGGCAGAGGAGATTTGGAGTCATTCTGGTTCTCGCAGCTTTGGGACATGCCATAAAAAAAAACCACGTCAAGGGGAAAAGCATGTCACATGTCGGATCCACCTTAGCTGACTCCTTTTGGTCCAGAGAAGTCGCAGCTCCACTCCAAACCCCTCACTTTGTGTCTAAGGCTGAGTATGAGTCTGTCTGAAGCTCATGTCATATTATTATTTTTGGGATCTTTTTTTTTTTGTTGTTGTTGTGATTCATACCAAATGGCCACAATTGATGTTTGGAACTAAAGGGTTTGATAAAGTGAGGGCTTTGCCCTTTGCCTCAGCTCTTTCTTGATCCCAACAGACAGAAGAGATGCCTGCCTTACTGCAGACAACGCCCCAATCAGTCTTCTTCTATATCTTGCCATCACTCATGAACAAGGCACTCATCCATTTGAGCGATCCATCATTTTTCAGTTAAAAAATATGACTGACTCCCATTCCAGTCACCTTACACTTGGCTGCAAACTGCTCCAGTGCACACTGAAGGTCAGACGTTACAGAGAACAACAGAACCACATCATCTCCAAAACCAAACATGAGACCCCAAGGTTCCCAATCTTAACATGCTCTTTTCCATGACTGCACTTTGAGATCCTGTCCAGGCACACCCTTCAGAAGGCGATGAAAAGAGAAAACCCTGGCAGAGGCAAGCCTGGCCTGTGAACCACTTTGACTTTGTTGTGAAAATTTAGAAACAGGTCTTGCTTTGGATAAGATTTTTTTTTCTTTTTTAGTAAATCAAAATGCACACTACTGGTTGATGAATTTATTGATACGAATTGGAAGGAGTCCATAGTTTGTCTTAAAAATATAAATGCTAGTCACCAACCAGGTTGCATCAAGGGAAAATTTGCAGATTGTGATTTCTGGCAGATCAAAATCTTCTTTCCTAACTGTGGATGGCGTTTCACAACAGAAGTCAGCACCACGGAAAAGTGACGTACATCCAATTATTACCTCGCAATATGTTTCAAAAACCACTTGCAACACAGCGAGCTTGTTTTTTTTTTTTATCGGTCTCTTTCTGCCCCTCTCCCCTTTTCTTTTGTTCTACCTCTATTAGAGTTGTCCTTGACTGCCGAGCGAGCATGCAGTGCAGTCTTTGCTTGAGAGGAGCCAGTCAAATGTTCTCCCACTCTCCTGTTGAAACAAGAATAGGAGAGGACATGGAGGGATAGAGATGGATTGGATGGAATGAATGAGGTTGGAGAGTCTGCATTTTAATTCAGCTAACATCTTCTTAAAGCCACAAAGAGCTATGAACGAGCTGTGAACGAGGAAGATTAACAGGAAGTTGGCGTGATGACTAAGCATTGGGAGATGGGGAAGCTTTGGGCATTCTGTTTAGAAAGACAGTGAATGAGGAATTATTATGTGCCAAGAAGGGAACCTTCAAAAACTGTGATGCGTCACTCCCTGGATGAGAAGAGATGAACTCAACAAAGCCTCTAGGCTCCGGAAGCTTGCGCCTCATTGTAAAATGTCAGGTGTGAAATTGTGTACAAAGTTGTGTTTAACACTTTTCTTTTATTAGTGCCGGTTTTTCTCTATTCAAGAAGTTGTCATGCCAGCAGGGACTTCAACTGGTTTGAGTTGGTTCCATTTTAAGAGAACTGAATTTAACTAAATCCACCGATGGTCATCTAATTCAATCTTTCCTGTGTGTGTGCCATCCTGCTTCTCATTCAAGCAGCGTGCTGCGTGTACAGGATGCTTTGTTGACATTTAAGTTTGTGGAAAGATGTGGGGGAGAGCGCAGGAGATGATTGTGCTTTGCTTTACTTTTTTTTGTTATTGTTTTCATTTTAAAATATTGTTATTTCTTTTTGAACATACATTAATGATACATGGGCAATGTTGGGGGCCACCAAAGCTTAATGATTGGGAACCCCAAATAGCAGACTACTTTGCCTACATGGTAAGTCTGCCTCTGATGCACAGTTGCTTAAAGTGTTGTCAAGTTCTTGCTATCTCAAGGCCTAATGCTAAATGATTTGCTTTCTTCCTCCAAGTTAGCAAAACAGCCTTCTCCAGATTTGTAAAAAAATAAAAATTGCGCATTGTGGCTCACAACAAGCAAGCTTGTTCTACCCTTACCATAAAAAAATAAGCCTTTCTAGTGATTACTTTTCAAGAAAGCAGCGAGTAACAATTCAACCAACTTTTCTGGTGTTTTTTGAGAGTTTTAGAAACTGAAACAAAAGCCTGCAGTGTTCTTACTCTTCTCGACACACGTTATGATCATGCTCCATGACTTCTTCTCTGTTCTTGATGTTTTCACATGCCGGTGTTGCAGTGCAGGCCTGATACAATTATGGAGCTATGTTTTGTAAAAAAGTTTTGAGAAACCACAAACAAACAGTTTTTTGAAATGAAAGAAGATCTTTCATCATTTATTTTCTAAACTTTGTTCTATTAGTGTATTTAATAGTTGAACAAATGCAGTGAGCATTTGTAATTCAAAGGATGCCATGCATAGGATGCCAAAGTTATTTTGCAACACCTATCTTTGGCCGCGGTATTGAGGAATAAAACATAAACATAAGCTGTGACTACAATACAAAGTATGTAAAACACATTACGGTAGCTGCTGATATAATCATGTATCGGCTTCCGTCTTTATTTCCAGTCTCGTGTGGAGGAGATCGAGAGGAAGCAAAAGACAGAGCGGACTCATGTAAATAACAAGGTGTTAATCCTACTTTGCTGATTTGTTTTACAGGAGTTGCCTTCTAATAGACAAAATGACAATGTTTCCACTCAACCTTGCACAGACATTTAATTCAAAGGCTCTATGAATTAAAACATGTAATTGAATAAATCATACTACTACATCTTTTTTTTCTTGCACGCCACTTGATCTTTCAGAAATTCAAATGAAAATCTTTCTTGTATGGAATGGGGTCAGAGGTTGTGTGGCATTTTTATTTAATCTGAACAGTAAGAAGAGCTAATAAACAGGCGGACGGACAGACAGGTAAACCAGCAGATAGACGTGCAGGCAAACAAATAGAGACGCACACAGATGACAAATAGGCAGATAGTCGGGCAGATTGGCAGAGCGGCTGACAGGCTGGCCGCTTTCCGGTGGAGGGATATTGGACGGAGGAAGCGACTGGCAGAGAGACATGGACGCAGACAGACCGACAGACAGTAGGACTGGAAGAATAACAGAAAGCCTAGGAGGAGAGACGAGCACACAGAGCAGCAGACAGGCAGGCGGAGAGGTTGCCAGACAGACGTGCACTGTTGGTAGCGAGCAGGCAGTTGGCGTAGGAAGGAGACATGGGGACGGCAATGGCCTCTGGCAGAGAGGCAGAGCGAGATAGGAGGAGACAGAAATAGTGGGAGTGAGAGGGAGAGGGATGAGGTCAGTGCACGGCTGGCTGGCTGACTGTTGATCTGTGGCACAGGGTTGGCAGAAGAGGCTCCTCAGGGAGAGAGCAGCCTCCATCTACATCCCCCAAGCCCTCCATCCCTCCATCACCCAGCTGGGTTTGGAAAGACGTGCATGGAAAGGCAGGGACTTTTCTCAAACAGTGGCATGGCGGGGCGAGAGATGGCAAATACAGAACAAAAAAAAAAAAAAAAAAAAGAGGATTCATAGCAGCAAACAGCCGTGTCATCACTGAGAAACAGGAATCAAAGTTTTCCACTTTTGGTTTTGTGCAGGAATTTATGAAAGTCCTTCCTTTTCCTTCTTTGAAGGACAGTCTGAGAGAATTGCTGAAACCAAATTTAGAAAAAAAATCATCACATTAATGAAGACTTGTGTACTTTTATCGATTGAAACAACATCATAGACTTGGAAACAGACTATAGTTATCCAGTGTAACCAGTCTTGTAAAATCAAATCACTTGTCTTTGTTACAGGAAGATATGAAATTATTTTAAACTCCTATAACAATTCAAGGTAGAAGATTTAATAAAAAAAAAAAAAAATCGTACATACATATGTATAAAAACGATACATTTTTTGTGAATTTCCGGGGTTTACTTTGGGATTCTTCAGCTGTGACAGTTCACACCAGTCATAATTTAGTTTTTATTTTTTTCGTTCTCAGAATCCTGAGCAAAAAGTAAGAATTCTTCTTCTTTTTTTTTTTTCCAGATTCCCTCATCTTCTTCTGTACTAAAGTGTACTTAACAGTGGAATCCGGTAGTGCTTATGTATGGCGTGTTCACCGAGAAAAGAAAAGAAAAGAAAAGAAAAAGATCTGATTGTTGAATTCTAAACTAGCCATTCAAGCTCAGCTGTTACAGCTCAACATGATTATTTTTTGTACATCTCTAAAGCCAAAGGTAAAAACTAGAATTTGCACTTTGCTGATGCTCAGCATCCTTAATTTAACCCCTTCATTTACACATTAATCTCACTTTTATTACTCCGAAAATGTAAGTCTGGAGCAAGATATACTTTACCAATCAGCTGCAATATGAAAGAGCGGAGCATAGCCAATAAAAAGAGCAGTCGGAGCCAAATTAAGCAAAAACAATTCCTATTTTGGGATTAATGAAAGAGTTTAGAGACAAGCAGAGTAAAATAAACTAAAATGGCATTACTGTAAAGGTTTGATTTACTCCGTTTAACAGAGCTGAGCATAGCGGTTACTGATTTCATGCTCATATTTCCAGACCGGTCAGTTGAAAATGCTTTGATGCTCCCAGGAAACATCTCTAAAGCCTGTGGAGGTTTTTTCAGGACACAGAGGAATGTTAGATTATTATGGTGGTTTTGACTTACCCTGTGTTTGGACAGTTGAAATACCGGATAAGTATGTCGATATGTGATTTGAGGTGCTGAGGAGGTTCTTTTTTTTCTTTCTGTTTTTTTTTTTTTTTTTTTTTTCCTCTGGCTTTCACTTGGCTAGAGTTACACGAGGTTAATGTTACAGGCGTGCGTGGGAGTGTGAATGTGTTTGTGCTCGTGTGTGTTTTGCTTCAGGGTGCAAAGCTGCTCCAAATGTCCATCTGCCGAGTTCACAACCCACCTGAGCCCACTCACATATGCACAAGTGCATCCCCCCCTTACACACACACACACACGAACACGCACACAGACAGACACAACTGCTCCCGAATTCCCACAGGCACATGCAGAAACTACCCCAGCACCTCAAACGCTCGGCGCATACCTGTACAGGCCGCGCTTTCCCTCTTTCAGCATCATTCCTAGCTTGATTTGCATAAAAAACATCCCACCTTTTTTCAAGCTGTCACCTTGATGTCGCTGCAACACGCAGTGTGATATCAACATAACAAGTTTCCCAACAAGAATCCAGAAATGCACAGATACATATTTCAGAACAGGTGTTGGAGAAGTATGAGGGAAACAAAAGGATGCTGCAGAAGATGCCGAACACACACAAACCTCCACGTCCACAGACACACACACACACACACACACGCACACACACGCACACACATGCAGGCGCACGCACGCATACACAGATGATTGTTTTTCAGCTTGTATTTCAGTGTGGGCATGTGAGCCTGGTACAGCGACTGCCAACTAAATAATTATTGAAATGAGCGGGCAACTTGCTGTCGCTGGCAAAACTCTGGCAGAATCTCAGAGTCCAAATTTGTTGCCACGTTTATGAAGATTCGGTGTATTTGTTTCAGGGACAGTGGCAAAGGTTTATACTCTTGGAATAAAGAGAAACAAGGTGTACCAGCTGGAATGTCTAGATAAGTGCTGCTTTATGGGGGTTGTACCCCAATTTATCACAGACCGAACACAGAGAGCGCCAGCGTCAAGCTCTTACTGGAAAAGGACAAATTATATATATATATTTTTTCCTTGTTGCTATAGGAATCTTACATTTTAGAGGAAGGATTTGTTAATTTTGGTGACACTTATTTACTCTATGATTCTGTAATTAGTCAGCTGTTTCATGAAGTATGTGGACGCCCTCCACCACTGCTGCAGTACCTCAGGAATGGAGTCCACCTTCTTTTCAATGCAGAACTTGGCCTTCATTTATTTATGTACTAGCATAAGTGTGCTTCAAGTTCGACTAATATGGATTTCACAGAATCTAAAATCTTTTTTTTTTTTGCCCTGGCATTGGAATTGTTAGCATAGTTTTTAATTAAAAAAAAGCTGTACCGCTCCTTCAAAATTCAGTTTTTACCTGTTGAATATTTTCTGTTGCTCAGGGCGTTTATTCATTTTTTTCATTTTTTAACCCAGGCCACCTAACTCCCACAACTAGCACCTACCCTGCAGCATACAGGTAAAAGATGGCCCATATGATCAAATAAACCCTCCCACTCCGGTGGGCTGTTCCAATATCAAATGGATTACAACACCTGGTCAAAGATTTTCCCCACACCTTCTTTGCTGGCCTTTTGGCCTGTCTTGCTTTTAATAGCAGGTGTAGTAGAAGTGCTGCCGAGGAAGTAAAACCAAATTGAAAGCAAATGTTAGAAGTAAACTAACCTAAATAATTTGCAGTTAATTAAAAAAAAAACCCTTTTATTTTGTATTGTTTTTGCATTTACCTAATATGCTGTTGTCGATTTATTACTATGTTTCTTCATTTATATTTGTGAAGGACAAAAGTAAATACTAAATTTTCCATTTTATACATTTGATTTTTATTAAAGTTTATTTCCCCTTTACTTTTTTTTTTTGCCACTTCTCATTCTCCCTGCATAAGGTGCCTTAACTGAGACCCTCTATGGCAATTTACAATTGGTTCAAATTTCTCCTTTCAGCACAAAAGGATGGAACCTATTTGATTAAGGGCAGGATTTTCACCAACAAATTAACATTTTCTTTAAATTGAAATCTTACGTACAACACAAATTCTTTTATTAGTAAGGCTCATTAAAAACAAGAGGTTTAAAGTTGTATGTCTAATTTAAATTTAGTCACAGTTAACTTAGTTTGTATTATATATTTAATATCAGACCAGTTACTTCTGTCTGAAGGCACTTCTATTTTTAGACACACAAACACACACGCACACACACGCACACACACACACACACACACACACACGCGCACACACAAAAACAAAATAAAAGGAAAAACACATCAAGTGAACTGACTAAAAATATAGAGAATCACAGAAATAGTGATGCAATGAGGGATGTACTGCAGATATCAGCAACCTTTCTATCTTTGTCAACATTCTCTGCAAGTTTCCAGCCTGGAGCTTGCAGACAGGGCTTCAGGCAGTCAAGAGGGCACATTATTCCTGCATGTGTGTATGCGTCTGCATGCTCCTCGGCTCTCCCTCGGCTTCTCTGAATTACCGTGTGATTCATTCAAGTCTAAGCAAATTCTGTCTTATGTTGTCCAGCACTTTTTGACTCCCACACTGGAAATATAGACCTTATTTGAGGGCGGAAGAGTGAGGGGACATTTTTTCCATTAGGCTGCTATTTTTGGTGCCACAGGATACCCATTGACTGTGTGGAGGTTTGTCAGTGACGAATGTGTTTGTGTGAGAAACATTGGTGGGGTGCCTTCCCACAGGAAGACGTGCATGCATGTTTGAAATGGATGGAGCGGGAGGACGGGGAGATATTCGCTGTTTTTCTACCTTGCCTGCAGGACAGTAAGAGGGAGAGCAAGAATGTGTGAACAGTGGCAATGCTCTCTTTCTCTCTCTCTCTGCCTGGCTCACTCCCCTGCGGTGATTCAGTGTGTGCATGCCCATTAGCTTGCCTGAATATGTGCGTCTGTGTTTGCCTCACTGCCATGCTTCGGTGAGATACAGCGTGCCATGCTGGGGGTACCTCAGTGTGCGTGTGTGTGTGTGTGTGTGTGTGTGTGTGTGTGTGTGTCTGCCTGCTGTCATCCTGGGGTAAAGCCCCAGGACATATAGGGTCATGTGACAGACAGCCCTATCTATCTGCAGCCTGCATCATTGGTATTCTGGGTACACACTTGCAGTCAAGCAGGGGTTGGGGGTGGGTTGGCAAGAGGGAGACAGGGCAGAAGTGTGTGTGTGTATGCGTGTTAGGAAGACAGAGACAGAATGAGAGAACGTAGAGAAAATAACAATGGAGCTCATCAGTTAATTGAGAATAGGGAGCAATCAGATGAAAACAGCGACTCTCGCAATCAGCCATCAAATCAAGACAGGTGTTGGACTGTATAGGGAAACCGCATTATTCTGGATATTTTTCACCGATTTGAAGCAAAAATCTGTATCAAGAGGGGAATGTTGAAATTCGAATAGAAGAAAGCAAACTCTTCATGTAGGGACAGTAAGTGGCGTTTTAAATGCCACCTGCAACTCATTTGAGCACAAATTTAAGAAAACTCCCGTCATGATTGATGTGACAAGATGTTGTTGCATGGTATTTTAACTCCCCAGTATTCTTCATCAAAAAGTTAAATCTGTTTCACTTAGTGTAGTACTATCTATTTGTTATATGTTGGTAACTTTGTGTGTTGAAGTAAGGCAACGTTTCTATCGGCGTCAAATGTGAAGGTGAATCCTTGTCTGTGACAAGGACTGGTACCAAGTGACAGACAAGATATGAATCGTTTTCATTCAGTGTGAACAACTAGCTAGCTGTTAGCCGCTAACCATGCTAAAACTTCATAGATTCTTATCTGGGCTAAACAGGCGTTCAATAGTCTGGACTGCATTTCTGGTATAAAATTCATAATACTTCTACTGTCAAAACTGTTAGGCACAAACAATACTGAAAGTTATTTCAGTGTTAAATAATAGATCTGGACTTCATTTGATCTTGACTCAAATATCCTTCAATATATAGTTTGGAAGTTGTAACCATTAATTTATCTATGGAAAGAAAAATAAATGACAGTTATGGTGCAAAACCAAAATGTCAATTCCATAGTAAATATCAACTTTTTAAGTTTGAAAATATAAACATAGTTTTTCTGATCACTGGTCATAAAGAAGCATTTTTCTGTCAGAATTTGAAAAAGTGATCCATCATATTTTAGCCCATCATGAAGAGAAGATGATCTCTGTTGTTTAAGGTGCCAGTAAAATCAAAATTTACAGTTTCTTTTGACTTCTAGACAAAATATTTGAAAGTACATGAACAGCTCCAATGAATTGACTAGAAAAAAAATAACGTCTGAATCCGGAGTCAGACCTCAGACAAAACTGGGAGCTGGTATTGATCAGGAGGCTGATTAGTGATTATTGGCATGTTCATTATGACTTACCTGGTTCAACAGTCTACAACCCTGTCTTCAAGAAGCCTGAAAATACAAATGTCTTTGGTAGTCTGTTCTATCATTTGAATGCCACACGGGAGCATTTTTGTCTTTTTCTTTCTTGTCCAGAAATGCAGTTGAGCATTTTTTTTTTAAAGTATTGATTACCATTTCTATTTCCAGTTTGCCAAAGTCACATTTGCGGCATTGTTTTCACCCACCAGAAGTTGCATTGTTTTCCAGACAGAACAAAATGACATGCAAGTGCTCTATTCTGTAAGCCTGCTTGCAGATGCGCACTAATTGGTATCAGATTGACACATAAGTAGGCTCAATCTACTTTTAATAACATGGGGAATACCACAATGACTAATGCCGTGCTGGAAGAACACTAAAAACAGCACGACCAAGAGCTGCAAACAAAGCGTCAGTTTTTTACATTGCCCAGGGTTAAACTCCAATCTGATGTGATAAAAGACTGCTAACCTTCAAAGACGCTTTGCCATCCATTTCCCTCCGTAGATCTACTTCCAAGGATTGATCCCTCCGTCTGTCTCCTGAGGAGGGATCATATACTACTCTGTAAATAAGGATTCAGCCTGCACTGACAAACAGCATTGTGCAGGGGTATCAGGCCTAGGATCTAATATCGTTTCTCAGCAATACATTCAGATTTGCTTATTCTGAAAAGTCTGAGTAAAAGTGAAGCGATAGATGCTGACTAGAAATGTAATTCTGCTTGAATTTTAGGACTGGATTATACATTTTTTGAGGTTTACACCATTGTCTGTTTAACTTGAGGTCACTGACTTAACTAAGAAATTGTGAATTTAAGTGAAGTATCTTAACAAATATCATCTCGGTGCTTTTCAAAGAGGTTTGTTAGCATTTTATCAAGTCTGAACCAGAGCTCATGGATGCTGGCTGATTAAAAAAAAAAGAAAAGAAACAGTCATGCTTCATTGCGATCGTCCATCCAAGGGCTGATTTTTTTATTTTTTATATATATAACACCAGATGCAAATCTTGATTACATGTTATGAAAATCTCTAAATGGGCCACCAATCTTTTTCACTTTCACAAGTGCAATGTTGCTTTTATTGAGCTTTTGTACAGATTTTATGTTACTTTCTCTCAACACATTCAAATCAGTCGACTAGTGTTTAAGTTTACCTTTCACTTTATTTTTGGAAAAGCATGATTCTGTCAAGTAAATGCTACATGACAACAAAAGGAACCAAATCTGCTGATGTGAATTTTATTGTCTTTTGCATAATGTTACCTTACATTCCACATGGCTGTTTTGGAGTGGCATAAAGTTCTGTGCCTCCTTGATTCAATTATAATTTTAGTATGTTGTATTTATTTTATAATCACTGTATTTATTTTTGCAAAGATACACTGATCAGGCTGATGAGAAACTGACCTGATGATATTCCTTTTGACATCTTCTGACTTTTTTCTTTCCTAAATAGAATACCACGTGACAAAAGAAAAAGTTGGTTCTTTGATACACTTCATAGTTATACATGAATGCTCTTGATTGATGGAATGATGGAGATAAAGTGTTGGGAGTTCTTGGTTTCATTGAATGCTTTTAAGCAAATAAGAAAATAAAGTTCTGCACTCTTTAGTGTTTCCACTGAACAGATCCAGTGAAGGGCAAATGGGCTCATTCTAATATCTGAATGATTTCTTGGTACATTTCTACTCATTTATAATTTTTAGTTGCTACTTAGCAGGTAACTTTATAAAATAGGGTTTCCAACAAGCCTTTGAAAACATAGAAAGAGTAATAGTTTATTTATACTTTTGGGTGTCTGTGTCAAAAGGGAAAAAACAAAACAAAAAAAAAAACAGAAGAGTCTTTGCAGGTTTTAGCAGCATATCTAACTGGGTTTAGGGGGCAGAAATGCTTGTAGTAATTAGAACGTACCAACCTGGATATTACATACACGAAATAATGAGCCCAAAAGACATTTGCTGTAATACATTTGAGTTCATTAAATTACAATGTAAGATGGATCGGATGTAGTCGAAGGGATGTCTAAATCCTA
Organism: Poecilia mexicana; assembly: GCF_051168715.1. Taxonomy (NCBI): domain Eukaryota; kingdom Metazoa; phylum Chordata; class Actinopteri; order Cyprinodontiformes; family Poeciliidae; genus Poecilia; species Poecilia mexicana. The sequence goes on along the minus strand of NW_028263391.1, from coordinate 13,696,801 downwards.
TCCCAATCAGCTTGAGGTCTCATTGAGGAAATTTTTTGAGGATTGTTTGGGTTTCCTTTGCCGTTTGGAGACGCTGGAGTCACTGTGCATCCTTTCTTCTCAGTAATACATAGCCAACACAGCATTACCTGAAAAAAATAATGTAGTCATCTGTGAATTAACTTATCTGATGTGACTGCTAATGGCTTTACTACAGGAATTTGAGGATTTGACTGATGTCACTGCTTAGCTACACGTAACCTCACAACCGATGAAAAACGGGGTGTGCTGCATGAAAAGCAGTTCCATGGACTTCACACCGCAGAGCACTTAAAAAGTAAGTAAGTAGGTCTTTGTCCTTTTCCTAGAAGATTCTAGAGACACGATCAGAAGCTCAACTAAGCTTACTAAGGCTAGGGAGCAAAAGTGTTAGACCACTGCTGTCTTCAGATGAAAGTCATTTTTTTTCTGTTCTATTTGAAAAATCAAGGTACCAGAGCCTGAAGTGAAAACAAAGAGGGACAGAATCCATATTGCTTCAGGTGCAGACTGAAGTTTCCACAGTCAGAGTTGCTTTTGCAGAGCCATGTTATCTGCTGGTATTGGTCAACTATGCGACTTGGTACCTGCCCAACAATTACAAAAATCCCAGTGCCATTAAAGAGTATGGATCCAGAATGTTCGATTGGTCATCAATCAAACCTGAACTCCACAGAGGATCTATGGAGTATTGTCAAGAGAAAAATGAGAGATACCGGAGCCGAGGCTGCAGCTAAAGGCTGCTATTAAATCAACCTGGGCTTCAGAAACACATCAGCAGAGCTGTAGACTAATGCACAAAGAGACCCAGCTGCAGGTACAGTGTGGAATATGGAGACACTTTTCTGAAGACTCACATTTCTATATGCAATTGTAATTCACAGATGCACACATGCTGTTCTTCATTTTGCAACGTCATTAACATGATGACGAATGATCACTGCTCATGTTGCACACTGAACTATCGAATGCATCCGATGTAACAAACGTCGTGCTTTTTTTTCCTATAGGCAGAGGCGGCACTGGGCTCTTTGTTTTCCTGTCTCGGTTGTGTCACTCCTCGACCTTGGTGTTCTATAGCTGCTGGGGATGAGAGATGGTGTTAACACTTCTAAAGGCGTAAATCACCCATCTCTACCACTCTGTCCCCCCATCCACCCTTCCCCTGCGCTCTCTCCGCAATGTTGTTCTCTTCACTTGCTATCAGTGCTAAGAGGTGATTGGAGTCTTCCCGCTCTGATAATGGACCGCATGTACACAAGCCTCTCTTTTTCTCCCAGACACGCACCTTTTTACAGCCGCAGAGCTGAGAGAGAAAGCAAGAGGAGACTCATCAAGTAATTAAGGCCCTGGTGCTCCCTTGGAAATTAAAGGAATGGCCCTTTGCTCTGTTCTGTCTCTCTCCTCTGTCTCTCTCCTCATCTTCCTGCTGGGCTGATTGCTGTCTGGCTTCTTTTCTCACCTGAGTATTTCGCTCTCTCTCCGAGGCAGCCGAGGCATAGTGCATTGTGCTGGTGATTACCCCACTGTGGGTAATTGCGGCGGCTGTTTGCCCGATGTTATTTCCCCCACTCTCTGCATTCGCAGAGCAGACGCCTCCCTCGAGAAAGAAGAGTGGGAGTGCAGTTTCTTTTTTTTTTTTTTTTTTCTTTTTTCTTTTTGCTTTGTGTGTGTGTGTGCGCGCGCGTTTGTGTCTTATCGGGAGGGCAGAGCTAATAACGAGTGTGCTGCATGTGCTCCTGGGTGCATTTTATATATTTCTTTATAGACTCCCACAGACTGCTGGCTTGCATGTGTATCCGTTTCTGTTTGCAAGCATGGCAAAGCTCGGTGGGTCAAGCTCGCGGTCAGTTCCATCTCTCATGTCCTTGAGAAGAAAAGTGTGTCAGACACTACTTTCGCCTTGGATCGCCTTTCCTCCTTAATAGGAGCAGCAGACGTCAAAAAGAGCCGGCCCGCTTCACTACACCATAGCTTCTTTAACCCTTAAAACAGAGATCATCCGATATCCCAGCTGTGTCTGAAGGTATTTGCTGAAATAGAGTTAATCTGAAAAGCAATTAATTCATGTATTTTAAGCATTCCAGCAATAGATGACAGTCCAGATAAATTATTTTATGTGTTGATTTATTATAGGGGACTTTAAGTGGTTGACTCTTCATAGGTGAGCGGTTTTTATCTCCATCCATGGCTTCAGTAAGATCAGCTAAAGTACATTTGAAGAAAAAAGGATAAGTGATATGATTCAGGACATAAACACAAGTACTACAATTCTTTCTTCTTTTTTTTTTTTTTTACTTTAGTTTTATAACTTATGAACAGATAATTTTCTTCACAGTTTCAGAAAAAAATGATCAGTTAATCAATTATATTGAGTATGTGACATCCAGTAGCCTGCTTCCACAGAGCAAACTTCTCTTTTAATGCGACTCTGGTATCGCCTATTTTGTAGCAGCTCTACCTCACATGTTGGAGATGTGATGAATGGGTTCCAGGACCCAAATGCAGGTCTGGAGCAGGCAGTGCAGACAGGTGACAAACTAAAAATACTTTATTACATCAGGAAATCCACCAAGGGCGCCTGCAAAGACAGGCATTCCAGAAACGTACACCAAGAAGTCACGTCACAGTGTTGTAACACAAAATGAAGATGTTGACCAGACGTGAGAAAGAAGCAACAGACAGAAGGGAGAATCTGAGAACAAACATTAAAATAATAGTGTATTTTCTGCAGACATAACAGCTCAGTGTTGAGTAGCTGTGGTGATCTGCAAAAAGGAGCAGGGGGCTGGATTACTCTTCAAGAGTGGTATATTCAGTTTCATTATTGCAAATCTGATCTCGAAACCTGACCTGCTTTGCAGCAGCAAGTCTGCACTGATCAATGCTTTTAAAAAATGAAAAAAAAAACAAGACATTTTTCGTGAGCTGACATCTGGAGCTCTATTTTTTTTTTTTTTACTTTATGTCGTGTAAAATAGGAAATCACACACATTCACTTACACAAGCTGACATGAATCGCTTGAATATAATTTCCCATTACACAAATCTGTTAAGATAATAAAAATTGTTATTTGGAAATCAATTGTATTTATTAGCATTATGTATTTGGTAAGTTTTTGTTTTAAATTTTATTCATTCAGACATCATCTGCACAGTGAAAATGGATCAAGATTAAACTATTTGGTCATCTACACACACCTTGCACACTAACACAGGGATAATCAATCTAATGGAGGGCTTACAGTTTCCTCAAAAATGTATTCACAAGGATATATAGCTGACAGATCATGTGCCTAACTTAGCACTCTGCAGTAGTTCATCTTGCATTGTGCTTGTACTGCTGCAGCTCACAACAAAATCTTTGACATTCCCTAATTAAATCCAATTAATTAAATTCCATTGAATCTTATCCAACTTCAAGAACTCCCCCAGTTTAGATCTCATTTAAAAATACAGCCAACCTCTACAGAATGTAAAATAAAAATAAACTAGACAGATTCATGAAAATTCTTATCGCCAAAAATTTTGATTCTGACACTTTATTTTCAGCATAGTTAATTATAACTACCACCAAGGCGACCTCACGTGTAATTTTTTTGAAATTATCAAAAAAAGAGAAGTAAAGATATGATGAAAATCCAGATCCCTACACAAGAATAAAAATAGCAAGACATGCATTAATAAAAAAAAAAAATATTGATCACGAGAGTCAGGCAAATAAAATGAGCTATTGTGTCTTTTTTAAAGTTGTGCTGTTTACTAACAAGAGTTCATAGAGAAAAATGGTTTTCCCTCTGCTTTGCACTTCTTACTCTATGGTTTCAATCTACAAGTCATTTTTTTAAGAGGAAAAAGCCTCCTGTAATATTAAAGTTGTCTTGAATTAGGTTCATGGGGATTTCCTCCACTGGTTTCTGCCGCATTACAGTTTTGACAGTGTGGTCAACGTAATGCTTCGCTGGGATTTGGAGGGTTTTGGTGGTTTAGTTTAGAGATATAGTGAATCAGCCTCCTTTTTTTTCCGTTTTTTTATTTTTTTATTTTTTTTATAGTGAGAAACCTCTGAATAAATAAACTCGGAGCAGTCTGGGCACAGGGAGCTCCCTTCTGAGCTGCCTCACTCCTAAAATAACAACAACAAACACATTCTAATGTGAATATGAATCAAGACAGTGGCTCTGCTCTCTCTGTGCCTGAACAAAGAGAAACTAATCCCGCTCCATAACGAGGTATCAAAAGGGTTATGGATCTAAAGAGTCAGCTGATATTCTTGTCAAGATGATCTCATGTTCTGCAAAAAAAAAAAAAAAAAAAAATATTGCAAATAATGCACACCGGCGTGCATTCATTTCTGTTAAGTTGTGCACATTAAGCACATTTGTGGTTGCTCCTGAAATCAATTGTTAAAGCATTGAACTGCTTCACAGCTGCATGTTTCCGGCAATCATTGTGCACGAAACGGCAGCTGCATCAAAATTAAACAAAAACAGGAGCTATAATTGTACAGTGCTCAGATATAAGCAATTAAACCCAAGCTCAGAAAGGATGAGGCATGTTTCCACAGCTGCACTGTGAAAACATGTCAATATTCTTGTTGTCTATGTACGTATTGATGCCATTTCCAGAAAAGTAATACAGGTTACTGTCATTTACGTCGGTGTTGATGTTAGTAAATCTTCTTTGTCTTGGTTTTAAAAGGAGATGGATCGTAGACAAAGACCGACTTTGAGGTGGGGGAACATAAGCATTGAAGACACAGAGAGAGATTTCTGCATTTGTCTTGTTACTTTGATTATTTTTTCAAATTTTATGCTTTTTAGAAGAATGCTGCCATCTGTTGGCCCCCTCACATCTAAAGCTGACTATTCAGCTGCTGATCTTATAGGCGAATATTGCCCTGAAAATCCTCCGTATTAATTTCTGCTGGGAAAGTCCCTCTGAGAAACTGGACATCTTCATCCAGAAGTCCTGGACAAGTTGAACATGCAAAATTGATGTACAAAACTAGATTAATGTTGGAATTGTGCTACTTTAGATTAAAACCAAGAAGAAGAGAAAAAACCCCAGAAATCTTAATATAATATGAAATAAAACAAAAGTCCAAAGATTCTGGAAGAATATTTTAGAAGTAGCACACCAGGAGCAACATGGTTCACCACCAATGAAAATCTCAGTAAAACAGTTGTTTTCAATACAGCTGTCTGCGGACAGTCGAGACTCTGTAATTTGCTAGAGAAATTAAAACGTTAAAGCTAGGCCTTACCGGTTCTCGGGTAATACAAAATAATTGGCTGAAGTTTAGAAAGCATTATGACTGGGTGTTGAAACAAACATCTAACTCATTTTCTTTCACCCTACAAGACCTGGAAAATTCAAAGATCTCAGATAAGCTGAGCCTCGAGTGCCGTCTCAGCATTGATGCAGCTCTGAACAAGAGAAGTGAAAATAACGGTTATCTGGAAGTGCTATATCTCCTTCTCTTTTGCTTATAGTACTCCCTGAACACGTCGTCTCTATGCTAAATCATGGTAGCAATAAACTTTTGTTGGATTTCTTTGACAAACACAAGGAGTCAAATTAAAATCTGACACGCGACATGCATACGTACTGACCGCACCCAGAGCATGGTGCTACCAACACTATGTTTTACTGAGGATGCAGAGTAAACAGGGACATATTTACCATGTCCTCTTCTGAACAGAACAGCACAAAGCAAAGCCATCGTTGCTCAGCTCTGGTAGCTCTGCTTCCTGAGCTGTGGGCTGCAGCTCCTGCAGAATTACCAGAAGCCCCTTGACCGCGTCTCTTATTCTCCGCTTGTTAGTTTATGTGTCTTACTTTTTCCCTTTTCAGAAGATGACTTGAACAGTTCTGTGTGGGATGTTCGAAGTGGCTGTGTTCTTTGGTCTCCATGATGATTTTTCTCTACTCATGTTCTCCAACAAACGTTTCAGTCCTTCACAAAACAGTTTACATTTGTTTAGAGATGAAAAAAACACTCACTTGTGGATGAGATGGGAGTCTTCTTCAGTAAGGTCAAGTTAAGTTTTTGCATAGCAGATTTACTGCATTGTCAAGTTTTCTGTATCTCCATCACGAAACCCAGAAAATCAGATGAGAAGCTAAGATTGTTTGACAAATGTTTCAGCTGGTTTTTTTCCTGCAGCCACATTTGTAATTAAATTACATCTGAGGAGATGCTCTGAAGTAAAAACGTAACATTTTGCATTGTGGTGTCAAAAATTCCAGTTCCTTTCATTCCTAGTTTTGGGCCCTTCTCACCACGTACTTGATGTGAAATGTGACATATTTAATCTCTGTCTCCTCCTCTGAGCTGAATTTGGTGACCTCATGGGGATGTAAATAATTTATGTACATGGATAAAGAGCAGAGGATAGATGAAGGGATCTCTGATATGCAGTAGAGAGCCTTCCATCACCTCCCTCTGAAATCCATCAAACGCACATTGCCGTTGCTCTGTCCGTCCCCAGTCCGAGGGTACATTTCGGGCTCGAGAAATCACAGCAGCTTCTTCATCTCAGCTGCGTGAACAAGCGTCTGAGAAGAACACAGACTGGAGAGCAGCAGAAAGAGAGATTTCATCTTCTTGAATGTAGGTCAGGCAGCCCCAGTCAGTCTCAAAGCCTGAGAGAAGAAGCTGGCTGTGTGCGCACACACATCGCATGAATAAAGCATGTTTCTCTCTTGTAATAAGTGCCTATATGTGAGCACTCCCTTATCTTTGCCACATGTCTTTCAGTATATAATATTTGCATTCTTGTATGTGTGTGTGTGTGTGTGTGTGTGCTAATCATGCCACGTTGCGTTGTTGTACATTTCCATACACTGGGTTTCATTGTGGTGTGTGGGAGTCTTGCTTTGATAGATAAAGAAGCTCAGTAAAGGCCAGACATGATCTGTTTTCTCAGAGGAAAAGACTATGAGAAAAATCACACTTTAAACACACACACCTGGGATTCTGGGTCTGAGGAGAGTTCCTGCAGTCCTTTCTAACAAATGTGAAGAATATCCGTGTCTGTGTGTGTCTGTGTGTGTTCCCATTACAGCTGAAGGCCAATTCTTCCTGTCTGTCGCTGTCCTTGGTGCTTAAACCTGCAGACTAGAAAGAAGCTGAACAGCCCCGTACGCCGTAAGCACCACCAGTATTTACAGGGGCACACATTGCGTTGATGCTTTTGAACGCTGTCTGGTTTAATCTAATTTTTCCTTTTATTTCTGTCTTTCTATCATTCTTTCTTGCCTTCCTCCTCTCCTCTCACCTCCCTCATCTCTCTCTCTCTTTTTTTTCTGGTCCACACACACAAAAGAGGAATGTAGGCTGTGTCCTGATGAAGCGTCAGAGAGCTGTGATTTGTCATCAGCCTCCACATGAAGACCTTCATCAGAGGACAGACCCATCACTTACACTCTGATTATAAAGACAGAGAGGCCAGCGATGTGTGTGTTGTATTTTATGAGCTGGAAGCAGTGCTGCACATCGGCTGGGTTCATATTATCTGTGAACTTTGAACTGACGGAGGCTGCTTTTTTTTTTTTTTACTAATGAATGTGGACTGAGAGTGATTCACCTTGGTGGGGCTCAGTAACTGAGAGTTTTTGAATGTGCTTTGGCTGCTGCAAGCAGATGAGAGTTGCCCGCACTCTGGTTGGACAACTGCAGCAGCTCTTTGTCTGCTGTTTGTGTGCCTTGCGTTTAGGCTGTAGAATACGCTTTTTGTTAGTTATAAATGTAATATTTGCTGCATACCAGATGTTTTCCCATCATGACTGTTAATCCTTGTCAGAAGTCACATTTCTTCTTGGTTCGTTGACTCAGCCCAAGCAGTTGGGTAAGGATTTTCATCTTCCCTAAGATTAATTAAAATAACACCCTTGGGGATGGGTGCTTTAAATTTCTGATCATTTGGAAATTTATCCTCTGATTGCAGGATTTATCCATCTTTTACAGACACCAGCTGAAGCCACAGGTTAACCTTCATCTGAAGAACTGCAAAGCAACAAACAACCAAACAAGTATTTATGTTTGAACGTGTCCAAGCTGCGAACGGACATGTCTGCAGGTGTGCGGTTATTGTAACAGATTAAAAGAAGAAGAAGAAATTTAGCCATACAGCTTACCAGTTATTTAAAAAAAATGCATCCAACAACTGTCCCATTCCTATGAATGACGTTTTTCGGATTATGCTTAAACCAGTAAGTGAAGAGAATAAACAAAACTTTATTGATAAATGGGTTTTACTGGGACGTTTTTCAGTCAGTTTTTGACTGAAATGGCACCATAAAAACTTTCGAATTTGACCATATTACGATAAAGTACATGTGAGCAAAAGGAACAAAAGAGAAGCAAATTAATGTAGGAAGTTGGCAGAGAAGAACTTAATGAATAATATGCTAATCATCACATGACATTCCCAACTTTTGAAATCTTTTTTTTATAAGACTTTATCTTATGAAATATTAATGCACCTGAACTATGAGAGCATAAACTAAGTTGTGAATTTTAAATAGTAAACGATAAACAAGAATAAATCCATTTTTAATCTTTGAGAACTGAACTTTGGACTAGTTCTTTTAAAGTTTGACAGGAATGGGATTTATTTTTGCCAGAAGTTATCTAAGCTCCAATAGATTTTGTCAAATACGGTTTGGGAACTAGGTGTGTTTTACCACTAGAGACACTCTTTTTATCTGAAGTTATACATATTTTATATTCACAAGGTAGCACATACCAGTAACCAAATCCACTTTGCGTTTGTTTTATTGCATTCTTTTTTCTTTTTTTTTCTTCATAAAAATGCTTTTGGGGCACTCCAGAGGCTGTAATCAAATACAAACCAGCCTTTGATGCATTTTTCATGAAACAAAAGACAGCAGGGCTGCAGTAGTAAATGAAAATATAGCACGAGTGTCCCATTGTTTCCCATTAGGGCTTCCTGTTAATAGCCATTTTGAAAGTTGTTTGCGCTGTCCCCTTACAAGCCCGCTCTCTCTGTTTCCACGCTTATTATGTACACTACAAAGGGAGAGGAAAGCAGAGGTGTGTGGCATGATGAAGAGTAGAGGAGGAACCCCTGCCGGTTGAAAGTGAAGTCCGTGTGTGTACGTAAGCACAGCCTTTTACATAACGCCTGACTTGAGCTCAGCCGGAGCTTGCGTTTGTCCTGAGGGACCGGCTTTTGTTTTGATTTAAGCTGCTTTGAGATAGGTGGGGAATGACTGTGTGAATGTGTGTGTGTGTGTGTGTGTGTGTGTGCGTTACCGTCCGTCTGGCGGTCTCCCTGTGGGGGCCCTCCTTCTTCTTTGTGATTCTCCCTGTTCACCATCAACACCTCATCTGTTCCCTGCTGTACATCTTCTCAATTAGCAGCAGTGGAAAAGAAAAGAAAAAAAAAAAAGCAGAAAGAAAGAAAGGGAGATAGTGCTCCAGCATGCTCAGTACTAACACCTTCATCTCTTCCATCTTTATCTCTTTTGGAGCTTTAGGTTATTTTATCTTTACAGCAATCGACCCCCACCTCATTTTTTATTTTTTTTTTCCTGCTTCCTATTTGCTCCTTCAGCTCAGCCAAGGATGGAGAGCTGAGGAGAGAAATCATGGAGGCAGGCACGGATCATTAGCTATATTTGTCCCCACTTCCTGCTGCAGATGATAGATCTAGCTAATTACCCCATGTTGCCAAGCCTATCGCACACGACACGCGACCGTCGTTATGGCGGAAATCAGTGTTCGCTCTGCCGCGTGCCGCATAGCTGACGCTATATGACTATTCATGAGCCTGGAGTCAAAGGAGTAGAGGAAATTTCAAATTCTGTCATGGCTGTGCCTGAATGTGATTGTTCTGGAAATGATTTTAATGATGCATGCTCTCCCTCTTCTTCCTCCCGCCCCCTCTCCCTCCACGTGTAGAAAATGAGTTTGGAGGAGACGTGGTGAAGCCGTTCATCTATAGCTGAACGTCAGAGCATCACGGTGGCAGAAGGAGTCGGGACCAAAGAGCTGTCTGAAGTCCAAAACATTTCAGGTAGATCTTTCTGTCTGCACGCGTGATCCGCTTCGGCTTCCACAGTTCACACACAATCACGTTTCTCAGGTTCGTTCAACGATCAAACGCAGCTGTTTGTATTGTTCTCAAAGAAATTCAGATGAATCTAAAACATATCAGTACAACAGCCTGGCCTTCAATAATAATTGTAAAAGTAATTTTGGAAATTATGGGGAAAAAAGTAAAATAAGACACTTGGTTACTTTGTGTGCTGTTTGTTTACCAAAACCCAACTTTTTCATGATCAGTCATCCTGATTTTACTTTTTTTTTTTTAGTTTGTTTCTTGTGACGAGGAGGAATAGATTTCCAGCTCTGTGAATGGCTTACAGCAGGTGCCATTATTGAGAGTACAGGGTCTGCTGATAAAATTAATTTAGATTTTTTTTCTCTCTTTCTCTTTTTTTTTTTTGTGGATTTTTCTGATTTTTTTTTGATAAAGCTTCCAGATCAGTTCCATTTTGTCTGCCTGTTGCATTACAACTATTTGATTCGACACAAAAATGCAAGATTGACTTTAAATTAAAAAAAACCAAAAAAAACATCTAATGTAATTTAAAATTGTGATAGTACTGGCTTAAAATTTGCATTTAAAGTAAGAGTTCTGCAGATGTTCAATACGTTTTTGTAGTGGAATTCTGTCAAAATAGATTAGAAATGTTCATAAAGGGAATTAAAGTTCAAAATGGCCTAATGCCAAACATTTAATGACAATATTACAATACATTTTATATGAAGCACCTTTCAGAACAGCCAAGGACACTGTACAAACAAGTTGGTTAACAAACGTATTGTGACACTTTTGGATTTGAAGACCCTCTAAAATCAACATTTACTAAAGTAGATCTGCACCAACCAGAATTATTTAGACAAATATTTTCTTCTGTCAAGCTTCATATATATGAAAAGACTAAACCAAGTAAAGAAACACAGAAATAAGAAAAGAGTAGAAACAAAAGGTGGAGGCAGGGAGGATGGAAGAAATGTCATTAGTAAGAAAGGAAACCTCTTAGTAAGGTTCCTGTCTTCCTTCAAGGAAGACAGGAAGAAGAGAGGACAACACAGCAATGGAAAGTTATGAAGGACGGAAAGGAAGGATAAAAGGTAGGAACAAAAGAAGGATGGGAAGGACACATAATAGGAATGAAAGAAGAAGAAACATAATAGGTAGGAAGGAAGGAATGGCGCAAAATAGTTAAGAAAAAAGATCACGAGGGCATAGGGGAGGAAAAACACAACATCTTCTGGACTGTTTGGGAACTCTGTGACTCTAAAAACAATCTGTGCTCTTCACAGATGCTCTCTTTCCAGTAAAGTTGAGCTTGTATCATTTTCTTTCCACTTCACAACTGGTATGCATCACATAAAGCTCCTACAAAGTACAGAACACTGAAGTTTGTGGTTGTTGCAGGACAAATGTAGAAAAGCTGTTGTAAACACTTGTGGAAGGACCTCTATGCATTCTGTGCAGAAAGGCCTTCACTACAGCTGCATTTTGGCATCACCAGGCCAGCTGATAAATAGTTTTATTGTGCTCAAATCACAGCTTTTCTCGCTCTAACCGCTTTTGAGTGCTGCACAGCTGCCCTTCCCCAACCAACCACAGCCATTTTCCACAGTATTTAGGAATCAGTGCCAAATTTTGGCCCGTCTGCCTCCGTCACTCTCACCCTCTTTCTCGCTCAGCAGCCACTCAGATGCTATCGCCACAACCCTTCACACTAATTCAGATGCACTTAGCATCGCTCAGGCACACGTGTTTGCTGTCACTACACGATGCATGGTGTAAATATGTGTTTGAAGTGAAATTCGATAATGCCTGTGCAGCTTTGCACTGCAGCTCTGTGCAGAACAGCAGCCAGCCTGTGAATGTGAGCATGTGTGTGACTTAAGGTGGAGCTGGGAGCCACATGACTGAAGCACATTCTCCCAAAAACTGACAGTGACACAACTTGCTAAGACTGATGTCTGAGAGTCCCAACTCCCTCATTACCCAATAGGAAATACTTCTGCCATGCAACATATTGCAATAATAATAATAAAAAAAGTTTTATTTGTCGTAAAATCCATTCTTTTCAATCAAAATAAAAAACTTTTTATTGAAGACATTCCGCGCAAATGGTGAAGACCTACTAATAACAAGCAAAGCCATTTTAATTTACATTTTACTTTCTATTGATGCAGTCTTCGATCAGTGCAAACACACACGCTATTTAAACAGCTGCTGTTCGCAATGTCTCTGTGGAATCAAAAGTTTATGTCACCTCCCTCTGGATGACACTTTTTAAAGTTAGAGCAGAGGCTTCATATGAGTCTCTAGAAAGTGAAAAATCTTTGTGAAACATATACTACATGGCATGACTTTATGGGAAAAAAAATAGATGTGTATGCAAATTAAAAACTTGTACCGACATTCCGACCATTGTAAAAACTAAAAAGTCAAATAGAATATGTCGTCCTGGAGTTTTTTAAAATCCTGTTTGCTGCAGGTTTAAATAACTGAAGAGGAGGGAATGAAAAGGTAAATAATCCCATTGAAAGAATAGACTGATGATTGCATAAGTCAAATGTAATTTTAAAAAGTATGTTTTCGAAAACTCTTCACAATAAATTAATACCAGCCTTTTATTTATTTTAAAATGTATTCTTGATCCGCTTCCGAAAAAAAATCATTTTTTGCCTTTCTCTATTTATTTAATTATTTATTTATTTTTTCCTAAAACATTTTTTTTACAAAAGAGGTGGTTATTTTATTTATTTTTACCAAAATGTAGAAAAACAGCCAAAGCTCATTGTGAGAAACATACAAAATGGTACAGGTTTGATGATCTCTATGACTCTCGAAACTGTGGGATCAACATAACTGTGTGTTTATTTGTCTCGGAATATAAAGCCATTGATCCAGGGGGTCTAATTGAGACACAGATGGGGGAAGGAGCGGGCCTCAACTAATCCTCAATAAGCACACTAACCTTCATTACAGCTGTGACATTTTTTCATGGGGTCCTAAGAGACAGTAAAAGCCAGACAGGGTATGAAGGGCTGCGACATACGATGAGCCACAGTGGCGTGCGGTACGCCAGAGGCCTGCGGGTTTCCTGGGCTCAGCTCTGACGAGAAAGTGGAGGCGAAGAATTTGCTGCTGTTGTTTTCAACTATTCAGCTGGACACAATGTTAAAGACTTCGTTACAAAAATCAGAACTGGTATGTGACTGTGGACTTTTTTACATTTTTATTTAAATCCAAAGCAAATCTTGTTCTTGTGTCTAAAAGCTTAGACTATTTATTTATTTCTTTATACCTGCTTTTCATTTTAATTCCTTCAATCCCTAGGAACTGTTGAACCCAAATGTCGCATCAGTTCTTAATGGTTAAAACCAACAGCTAATATGTTCAAATCTTGCAGCTGACTTAAAGTCTTCTCTTAGATTCTTCTGTTTTCTCCTTGTTGTATTAATCTGCTGCCAAGTAAAGTGTCGAGCAACAGGAACATCAATGTACATGAAGCAAAACTGGAGTTAATACCAATACATCTCCACTGTGATGTGAGCCACTGATTATCTGGAAAAAAAAAAAAAAAAAAAAACATCCCGAAGCCTCGGCTTCAGCCAGCTGGCAGCTGTTGATTGCTGATTCTGATCAGGAACAGATAAGTTTGGAGGACGGCATGCCAAGCACATCATAATGTTCCTCTTCAACATGTTCTGCTTTATCCTTGATTTATTTTGAAAATGGAGCAGTAATTCACAAAATTAAATTTTCCACACTATGAATTCTCCCTTTGGACTACCCTTCAGGACCGTCAGATAAAGTAGATGTTTTCTTAGATCAGTAGTCATTTTCTAGCAAGTTTCTCCTTTAAAACGCAGCTGTTAAATTTTATTTACCATTTGTAGCAAAGGTTTGAAATACATTGTCGTTTTTTTTGTTTTTTGTTTGTTTTTTTGTTTTTTAAATGAAGGGCGCTCTTGATCATTTAATTTACTTAATTAGGAAAAATTAAATTAAAGCAAAATTTTGTCTTCTTATAATGTGTCACAAGCGATCCTGGTAATAAAACAGAGCTTTAAAAAAATTGCATCACATTGAAACTGATTTTTTTTTTTTGTTCTGTGACATTAAAAGGCACGATCTCTCCGCCCTACTGGAATGTTTATTTCCTAAAGGAGGATTATAAATGTTCTTGAACTGGAACAAACAATGTTGAAGTCCATCATTCAATAGCATAATAGATTTTTTCACAAGAGGTATACATTCAGAACAGCTACCTCTCCAAGGTCAAAGTACACAGTGGTGAGGAAAATTGCAATAAACCCAAGAACTCTATCTTAATTGCTACATGCATCAGTTAGCATGCAAAATGTTAAAGCTCAGATGGAAAAAGGCTGAAAAAAACCCAGCTTGTTTGGAATGGCTTTCTGGAGAAAGGATGTTTTCTCTCTAATTTATGTAGCATCTTTATTTTGGTCTGCAATTGTGCATCTAAAGGAAATCACAAGACAGATTAAAAATAAAGGAAAATATGTTTTCCACAGTACCTTGACTGGGAAGAAACCGGCATGGCATAGTTTTTGGGATTCACCGAGTTTGTTTTGTTTTACATCCGCATGTCCCAGATACTTTGCAGTTATTGAATTTATTACAAACTCCTATGTATACTAGATTATCCTAGAGCCAATGTAAAAATGTTGGACACAATGACTAAGAACGAAGAAAACAACAAAAACATCATGTTTTCAGTGGCCCAGTCAAAGTCCAAACCTCGACCTGATTAAAATCTGTCGCAGAAACTAATGCCAAATAAAATATCACTGACATGAAGCAATTTTATTACAAAAAGTAGACTTGAAAATGTCTAGACTATATTTTGAGAGACAGGTTAAGTCTTCATGTTAATACAGGCAATAGTTTAAACAATTGAATAATGGGATTGACTTATTTTTCCTCCATAACTGCAGCCATTTCTACATATAATGATATGTAGAAAATTCACTTCCTCTACTGATTCTTTGCCATAACCAAGAATCCCATATGTTGCTTCCTTCTTTTCTTCACTGAGAAGATTTATAAGCTATCTTTGTGTTTCATCTTTTTATTTTTCTCCCGTTGAAACATTTATAGGCATTCATAAAGAAACACGCCATTAGTACTGAGAGGCTCTACAGTAAAGCAAGCATGCTGTTAATAAATCATGTTGAATAAAACGAGACACCCAAACACGGCCCCCGTCATCTTCCAATCCTGGCAAGCATGAATATTTAGAGGCATCTGGAAATAACAGAAGAATGTTCATTGGCATTCAAGTTCCTTCGCAATTTATGACCTGTTGTTGAGGTGATAAAGCTATATAGGAAAGAGATATGTAGGTCTGATAGCTGTAAAAGATGTCAGGAAAATGCTTACTCTGGCGTAAAAACAGCTTGAACGTCCTGGGTCATAAACCAGTTTTTAGAGGAAAAATCAACACAACTGCAAAATGAATATACAAAACAGTCTCAAGATTTCTTGGACATGAGAACAAAAGATGCCAAATAAAATTCACAATAAATATTTTTGGCATTATTTCAGCCAAAAAAGCAAGAAAAATGGTAAAATGTGAATATTCATTAAGCATATCCTTGAGCCTTTTTGGAATTGGGTTAACAGTGAAGATTTTGAAGGCAATTCCCAAACTTATCTATTAGTCAGCTCATCAGTTCTGGCAAAATATGAGTCTCTATGGAATTTATGTTGATTTTGAGTAATTTCCAAGAAAAAATAATTCACCCCTGGCAATTCAATCATTGTAATCACAGACCGCATAAGAAACATAGATGCTTTTGCATCATATAATTACAGCATTATAAAGCTGTAATTTTTTTTGTATCTTAGATCCAGATACAAAAAAAAAAAAGAAGTAATTTGTATCTGGAATGAAAAATGTGAAATATAATATAAATTGACAAAATTATTAGTAAGAATACATTTTCATCAAAATCATTTTAGCGTCTTCAAGTTGATCCTAAAAAGCTGTGGTGAAGTGAAAGCAACATTAATGGTTTAATATCATGGATGCAACAAAGCACCTCCCTGTAAATATACAGACAGGTTACAAGTTAAGTACAGACATGACAGACAATACAAATAAGTTTATTTGAACTGTAAAAAAAAAAAAAATCTAAGTAATCTCAACAGATTGCATCAAATGACGCACTTGCAGCATTCACTCATCGAATGTGGTGACAGACATTGTGATACATTTACTTTGTCATCCCTCATACAGTAAGACTGCTACTGCTACTGTTCAGTAGCTTGCCATCATCAGTGTGTGAATGTGTGTGTGAATTGGGAATGACTGAATGTAGTGTGAAGTACTTTGGAGCACCATACATGTACAAGACATTTACAGGCCATAATGAGCATGCATGTAGCAACAGTGGATAGGAAAAACTCCTATTTAACAGGAGGGAACCCCAGCAGAGCCTGACTGTGTGAACGGCCATCAGTCTGGGGGTTTGAGAAGACAAAGCATATACAAAAGAAGCACTTTTCTTTAACATAATGCCTATGTTAAAAGATTAAAGGCAATAGTAGCTCTTTCAGTGGCATTTTCTTGGACAGAAATAGCCAGGTAAATATGCTATATGCTGGTTTCCATACTTGGTGAATAAAAACTAGCACTACTGATGTCCTACTTCAGGAAGGTATCACAGCTAAACAGAACACTAGACACGATTTAGCTTTTATGAAGAAAAAAAAAAACAGAGAGAGAACATACAGCTGAAGGCTGAAATAACACTTATAATTAAAAATTGGAGAGTAGTAGGAGAATGTAGCAGAGTGAGAAAACGTGGATATTGTGTCCTCCAGCAGCCTAAGCCTGTAACTGCATAACTACATAGAGTGATTTAGGTTATCTTGAGCTTTTTCTCAGACAATAAACCTGTTTTCGAAGAGCAGACAATGTATCCTCAGAAGAAAGAAGATTCCTACCTCCACCTACCTTAATGTAAAGATTACTAAAAGCTGTTTCAAATTTCATCACTTCAGCATAACATATATTGAAAGCTAAAAAAGCAACAAGGGGAAAAAAAAAACCTGGAAAATGTGTGTTGGAAAATGGATGTGTACTCCAAAAAATATCACTTTAAAATTAGTCAGAGTACTTCATCGCAGAAATAGTTAGAAGCAAGAGATCTCTAGAGCGCTTGCTTCCTCAAGAAAGCTGTGTGAGAAGACAAATCTCAGCTGGACCAGTCATTTCCAAAACGTTTCCACTGGGACACTGGAGGTCAATATACTTAACTGGAGAAGTATATTTAAAAGAAGGCTGGCTTGTCGATCAGAAGGATTGGATCTTACTAATGACACCACAGGGACTTTGGGGAATCATTTATTGACCTTTTGGAGAGAAGCTGATACTTTTTGAGTGAAGGAGAGACGTTTGGCACCCGGTGGTATTGATGGTTTCAAGAAAACATTTTTAGATTTAAAAGACTTTTACAAAACCTTTAAATTCATTTTTAGAATAAAAGTTAACAAATTCTGTTTAAATGATATGTGATTTGCCAAGTATGACCTCAACGAATAAGGGTTACATATAAGCTAAGGACATCTTCTTGATCATGCTGTGGGATCTGCAACGTAGCTCAACCCGCAAAATCTTTGTTCAACCGACATTTTCCCCATTTTCTTATGTCAAAACCAAACGTTCAGTGTGTTTATTGTGACTTTATGTGACAGAACAACAAAGTTTTGCATATGTTAAACTGATTTGCACTTTTTCAAATAAAAATATGATGAGCGTGGTATGCAGTTAGTCGATAACTGCAAATACAATCTGGTTCAACCAATTGCCTTCAGAAGTGATCTAGTTAGTAGAGTCCATCCGAGTTTAATTTAAAGTCAGTTTGAATCCAGCGGCTCTCTGAAGGACTCCGAGGTTTATGAGATAACATGAGCTTGAAAACTAAGTATTCAGTAACTTGACAGAATATGGAAAAGTTCACTGCAGTAAGCATAGGTACTTTTAAATATTGGGAAGACATATTTGGTATTTACACCTTGAATAGGGTTAAAATTATAATTGCTTGTTTTATGTATGTAACCCTTCGCAAACTATTATTATTATTATTAAAATTCTGTTTCGAAATGGTTGCTGGCACATTCATTTTGCCTGATTTACTTGTTTGAGTTAAGTATCTTGCATCTTTTTACTTGTTAACGTAAATACCTTAAATTAGTAAGAGCTGAGATGTAATGTGGTCTGCAACTACAGGCTACATCGAATCCTATCTAATGCATGCTGGGTTCGTGTCAATTCATCACAAAAAAGGCTTTTCGGGTTACATCTATCCAGTAAGAAAATAAAATAAGAAAAATCGACTGTGCAGTCTCTAAATCACTTTAATCATTCACACTAATGCTGCCCATCAGTCATCTACATGAAACCTTCTGGCACATCAGGTGCGAACTGAAATGCCTGACAGGGTGGAAATAGCACTCTGAACCGGAGAGAACATGTATCCAAATTAAAGATAATTTCACCGGTCTGTCTGTTGTGTTGAACAGCTTGTTTGTGCCTTTTTTTGCAGATGGAGGTGGATGCAGACGATAAGCGCCATCGCACACGCTCCAAAGGTATCTGCACAGATACGCACAGAAACACACACCTCTATTCAGGGTGACCTTCACTCTCCCAACACAAACACGTTTATGCACACAGATCCTGAGCAGTTACACTCCAGTTGCTTTCTCTCGCTGGTTCACTCCTCCTCTATCTTCGCTTTACATGTATCTAGCAGCAACAGAAGTCCACCTTCTCAACGCCTTGTGCAAAAATAAAACATTGGCAGGAATCGCAGTGGCACGCACCACAAATCGGAATAAACGGAGGGTTTCATTGAGTAGATACCTCTCATTTTCAGTTCACAAAACAATGGCTCCCTTTTATGTTGTTGACAAAGCTGAGGACATGTTTTTTCAAAGTGAATAAAATTAAATGAAACATTAAAAGGCTGCTCAGTCCACTCTAGCAAGCTGAGATGATGCTCCTCTTGCTTCATCTTTTAATACCTGTGTTGAAGTACCTAACATTGTTTTCCCAAAACGGGAAAAAAAAAAGAAAAAAAAAAGAAGATACATTTAAATTCTAAAAATGTTATGAAAATCTCAAAAGTTATTTACTCCTCCAGCAAGATGTTGGCTCATAAAGTATGCTGATGACTATATAAGCTACAGTGTTTCCTTTCTTGTGTTAAACTGTATAACTTCCCATAGAAACATGACTAAATGTTCCTTAATTGTCAAGATGTGACATTGTGACTCATGGTTTCTGTTCAATATTCAGTCAAAAGTAATGTCCAAATATTCGATTTCTGCTGGCACCTGAAGCAGCACATTTGTTTCATCTAAAGTGCCATTGAAATTTTGAGTTGAGTTGCAATGGTTGTTTGTCGACAACAAAATGCCTCGGTGATATGACGAGGTTATAGAGTTGAATTTGTATTTGCAAAGAAAAAAAAAAAGTAAATAAATCGCAGCTGTTCATCACTACACATGTCCTCCAACCAAACTGCCACACATGACTGCAAATTGACTTACACTCAGGCTATTTCCCTTGGCAATTAACTCACTGAAATATGAGTTGTGCTCTTACCACAAAGATGCCCTTTGGATATCATGAAAAAGTTGCATTTAATATAATTAATTTTAACCTTAATTTCCAACGAGTACGGGCTTATGTGAACTTATGGACTGAGAAGAATTCAGGTGTAACGTCAGCAAAGTGATACGTAAGTCAGGCATGTACAAAATTACAAGAATAACATACTGTATTGTAGGGGCAAAATTACAACACAAAATACTTTTCAATTATCAAAAGATGGCAAAAATCAACTCGGCATGATACCTGTACAGACAGTTAGTTCAATGGAAGGAGATGTTAGTCTTGTAAAACACAGTTGACAACTTGGATCTTTTCCTCATCTTGGTTCAGTGTAGACATTGTTTAAAAGTCTCAATCTTGATTTAGATCATCATGACTGACATTCACTAAAATTTCACTTTTATAAATAATGTAACTCCTTTTCGGTTTGGATGTGTAGACAGAATGTGCCTAAGCAAAATCTTGACTGTTGTTGTACATTTAAGATCAAATTGCACCTGCTTTTTTTGGTCTGAAAGTCAACATTTATTTGACATTCAAATCTGTTTTGGATTATAATTATAGCCAACATTCAGCAGGTAAAAACAAGAATATGAAGGGACTGATCTCATAATTACAACCCTATCACTTTTAAATCCCGAGTATTGTCAATTTTTATTTTACAAATACAAGCAAATCTGTGTCCCCAATAATCATCCAGATATAATCTTACAGTGTTGTGTCATTTCTACTTTTACAAGCAAAATGCACGTGTTGGCATGATAAAAGTGTCCGACTGTCCTTGGAATCTACAATTCATATGAAAAAATAAAAAAATCTGTTCTCTATGGATGACATATAAATGACATTACAAAGACGAAATGATTTAATGTTTGGGAAAAAAAAAAGCCAAGGTCTGAGGCAAAGCTATGTAAAGATTTAAATGAGGTCTGTGTGCAGCCTCAACATTGATGGTGTATCTGTTGCTCAGTGGATTGCTATTGATGAAATTGTCAAGATCCGTGTTTTTGTGTGTTTATTTTTGAGTTTTCTGTGTTCAGTCCTGTTTCCCTGTGAGTCTCTGTCCTGTCCTCCCCGTTGATTGCTCCCCAGGTGTGTCTCATTCCCTTAATTACCCCGTGTGTATTTAAACCCACCTGTTGTCTGTGTTCTTTGTCGGATCCTCGTCATATGTATTGTGGTTTGTGTTTGTTCCGTCTAGTCCGTTTGACAGTTGCTACCGGTATTTAGCTGCGTGCTTGTTCCTGCCGTGCTGCCTGCCTTGGACTGTTTGGGTGCTTATTCATCATTAAACCTTCATCTTCACCATAACCTGGGTCTCAGCGTCTCTCCTCACCACCAACAACCTCACACCTTATGACAGAAATGACTTGTTCTTAAACGTCAAACATCTGTGATGTGTGTCACTTTCAAATGACACCATATCTCTTCTGAAACTGTATGAGATGATTTGTATATTGCTTCTTAGATGAGGTGCCCAAGATGAAAAATCTGGTCTTTTATCAAATGCATTTGCTTAAATTTCTCATTAAATTTGTAAATTTTGCCAAAAATTCTACTTTTATGTGACCCACCAAGTTATGCTTGTGGGTGGTCAAAACCTCTTGCCTTGGAAAGTTATATAAATAAATAGATTAGATGGTGGTTGTCACCTGTTGGATGGAGAAAAAAAAATTAGAAAAATATATTTAAAAACAATAAATGAAGAAAATAACTTGTATAATTTAGCATGTAGTACATGCTAATTTATTAAAAGTTATTTAATCTAAGCCATTTAAAAATATTAAACACAATACATTTGTATTTGTGAACAGAAGTAATGAAAATATACTTTTTAACATCAAAATAAAACAATTTTTATTAGACACTGACTGACTAATTCCCACATGTTTCCAGCTTTAAGTGTTTCAAGTGTTTCACGGTTAATTTATTTTATAGCAAGCCTACGCAGACGAGAAGTCACAGAGATCAACATTTCAGCAGGTTCCCTTTATGTGTGTTACGGTTTGTGTGTTCAGCTGGAGCCGGTGCCGTTTCATAATGATTCTCTCCTCTCTGCTTCTCCCTCAGTGCCTGTGGATCCAGCATTAACAGAACTTTTCAGGTCAGTGAGAATGGAAAAGCGCATGGCGCTCATGTACGCACACACACACACGCACACACACACTCACGCAATCGCACAATTTGCCTATTGTTGTCTCAGCGCAGAGAGTTAGAGAGTACCAGTCACCTTATTACCAGACGGAGATGTTTCCTCTTTTTCTCCTCTGTTTGTCCTCACATGTGTGGCAGAAGTCTGATCTACCATTTTTCTTTTTTTTCTTTTGTTCCTCTTTATTTTTCTCTTCAAGCCAGCTTTGTAGAGTGAAAGTCTCTTTCTCTGCCTTTGGCATCTTCATTGTCAGAACACATGATTGGAAGAAAACTGACAAAACAAGCCACAATTTGTTGCAAGTTTTGCCAAGAATTTGATGATCTGCTTTAAAAAGTGAAAAAGCTATCAAAGCCAACTCTGCGTTAAAAAAAAAAAAGTAATCGTTGTTCCACCCTTGCTCGCAACAACTGCTTTTACGCATTTATGATAACTGGCAATGTGTGCTCCACCTCACTATGGAGGAATTTTTTTTTTTTATGCCATTTGTAAATGGACTTACTGGTGGGTTAAGTATCACTGCCTTGGTCTGAGGGTTGAATGGTTGGATTTTCTGGTATCAAGCAGAATGTGTGGCTGAGAATTCATTCAAGTCATCCAGCTGCAGACCAACACATTACCACCACCATGTTGGACTGTTCTTTGAGTCTCTGGGTTAGTTTGAACCAAATGTAACGGACCAAATGTAACGGGGAGGGGATAAAAGCTCCTCCTTCCTTTTTTTTTTCTCAGTAGTCCACAGAACATTTTTCCAAAAGTCTTGGAGATCATAATTTTTTTTTTTTTTCTTTTGCTGTTTTGTGGCAAATTTGAGAAAAGCCATTTGTCCAAGCAAGTGGCTTTGGTCTGGGAACTTTTCCATGGAAACCATTTTTCCTCGCTCTCTTTTATTGTTGAATCATGGAATCTAGGTTTTCCATCGGCAAGCATGTCCAGATTTTATATTAAGTTAGGATTTTTTTTGTAACCTCCTACTATTCAGTGCACTCTTGAAAGAATTTTGGTAAGCTGGAGCCTCCTGGAAAGGTTCACCACTCTGGCATGTTTTCTCTCTTTGTTGATAAAAGCTCACACTGTGGTTCTATCGCATTGGAAAGCCTTAGAAATATCTCGGTGATCCTCTCTACCAAGATGCTAAAGTATTTGAACGAATTCTTGAATTTCTTTCGATTTCACATTGTGCTGCTATTGAAAATCTCAGCTGACAGTTACAGTTACAAGCTACATAGTAACTTGTCTTTGTTCTGGTTAATGAAACTGAACACAAAAATGTAGGTGATTGTAGTTAAATAATGATTTAGGAAGTGCATCAATTACTTTTCTTTATAGAGGGCCAGGCTGGTTTGGACAATAAGCAACATAATTTGCCAAACTAAATCTTGTATTTAAGCTGGTTATGTTTGTGTAATATTATTTTTTTATGACCTGGAAAAAAAAAAAAACATAAAATAGAGCTATTGTCACACTAAAACTAGGATTTTATGTAAAGTGCAATGACTGCTGTTCCTGATGTATTTGCAGCATTATAAGATTTCGGCCTTCTGTCAAGTCACTTAAGACTATTGTTGGTCTCCTGTGTGTTGTTTTGCTGCAATTTGGGATGCAAGGAAAATGTCAGTGAGCACACAAGCAGCAGCCGACTCTAGTCAGGTTAAGTAGAGTTGGTAGCAGACAGTGAACAATCCCTGCAGCGTCTAGTACCTGCATCCTCTCTCTAGCCTTTTTACAGAAGGCTTGAGAGTATTTGTTACTGTTTAAAGCTCCGATGCTTCTAAATATTTATAGGTCTGGCTGGATGGAGGAGATCCTTTGTCAGCGTCTTTGTTTAGTCTGATAAAGGGTGTGTGTCTGTTTTCTTTTTATTCTACAGAAGTGTTTTTGGATTCCAGTTTGACAAAGCTAAGGCCTTAGTTAACTTTTTTTTTTTTTTTTTTTTTCAAGAACATAATTGCTGTGATTTTGGCAGCGTCGTCTGATTCATTCTGTCTGTCTGAGCTCATGGAAGATCTCGTGGGATTTTTTTAATGCCACCCAGGGAATGTTTGATGCTGATGGAAATTACGTTTTTATTTATTTATTTTTTCAGAATTGTTTGTATTTATTTATTTATTTATTTATTTACTTTTACAGAAGCGTTCTAACAATGTTTTAAATGATTTCTTTTGTACTGTTTAAACACTGAGAAAGTATAAATGACTCAGTAAGCCGTATGCCCTTAGAAACATTAAATTAATCTGTGGGAGACAATATGTAACGCCCTTCAGAGTAAAATTTGTCCAGAATATTGTTGTATTTCCAGTATTTTTTTTTCTTTAACATTTTCTGAAATAGTTGCGAGAATGCCAAACAGCGAAGGGACATTTGATTCTTTCCAGACAGCCGGCTCTTGTGGCTCCTAAACAACTGTTAATTTATGACCATCTGTAGCCTCCTATTTTGGCTTAACTTGGTGAATATGAATGTTTTGCAAATCCTTTTGAATGTAATATTTTTTTTTATGCAAAGCCTTATAAGTGCTTAATTGTATGTAATCTGTTAGGAAACCAGGCGTTCTTACTGTTGTGCACTATTTCATGTAAGCTTTTCATTTTTATTTAGCACATAAGCAAACACTGCAAACGCACACCGAGGAGTACCATAATAATTTATCATGATATTACGTGATATTTTTAAACTGCGGCCAGATGCTGCTTTGACGCACTGTCACCTTCAACCCTGTTTACTGTCTGAGGCGATGGACTGCTATACCTCTGTTCTAGTTATTACTTTCTTTAGACATGGCTTAACTTCATATGATTTAATGAGAACATGAAATAGATTCTCGATGCACACTGTCAGTTTTGTGAAAAGATGATTTCCCGCATATCATTTAAATATACAGCCCCGTCTTAAGCTAGACTCAAGTGGGAGACTAACGCTAGGACTTTAGCTTTTTACTGACTACCCAGTGTTCATTGAAGCTTTCTGTTCAGGGTGCTTATCAACAATTCAGTGTTTGATAGTTTGTTCTGCATGCTAAAAGAGGTTGGAATACATGTCTGTATTCCACATGTCGTTATTTTCACTGGTATTTACAGAGGGCTGTGTGTAACCCAGTTGGGAATTCATGGGTGGATTCTTCAGTGTCCTCTACTCGTCTTTGCAAGTTGTTTCCACCCCAGTAATGTGTAAATTTTATTTTGTCCTTGGCGGTGTTAGGAGGTGGTTGCAGCTTAGATAAGCTTCCCAGCCTACCCATGTATCAATAAATAATATTCCACCTCGAAGATTACTGTGTAGCCTTTAGCTGATATTCATAGATAATACAAGCCGGACTCTTCCAATCCTTCATCCACCCTCCTCTCACACCCTATCCTCATTTCCTATCATTCTCTCACTTTTCCTCCTACCCTCCCCGCCTGTCTCAGCTTCTTCTCCTCACCGTGCTGGTGCCTGCAGATAGTAATTAATCAGGGGATCGATGTGAAGCCTATCTCCAGGCTGGGGCGTCTATAATGTCGATAAGACTGCTCGATGGCCTCTCTCCCCAAAGAGCTGCTAGTCTTCGGGGCAAACATGCCCGACTTTGCATCATGTTCGGAGCTGTAAGTGTCGTAATGTGCTTAAATATGACATCCTGTTTTATTTGGGCTTTTTTGTTTGTTTGCTTGGGAATTAAATAGGAATTATGTTTTTGTAAGGAATTGTTCTAAAAGGAGAATTCATTTCCCATCTTGCATATTTAAATTGCAATTGTAGTGCTGACTCAGTGTGTACAGGGTCAAGAAATTAACATTTTTGCTGTTTGAGAGCTCTACATACTATAATTTTATGTACAGTACTTTTTTCTAAAAAGGCTTTGATCAGTCATTTCAGACTATATCTACGTCATCTTTCATTGCCTCGTTTCTCTTTTGGTACCTATAGAACAAAACTAAATGGCAGGAAAAATATTTGTCCATTTAACTAAACATGAGGGGACGTATGTTTGAATTAATTGAATTAATTATTTGAAGTTTTCTTAACCCTCCATTGTGAAATTTTCTAACAGTTTTAGGGTCATGTGTCAGTGTCCAGAAAGTGGGACTAGCCATAGTCATAGGAAGGTCATAGCAACATCATGTTTGTCGCATGGCTGTGTGGTCAACACGTTGCTACAATTCATAGGAGTGTCACAGCATATTTATGGTAGTGACATAGGAAGATAATCATAGCAGGGTCACAACATGGTCATAATGGGGTCATAACATAGTCATGCAATGGGTCAACCAATGCTCTGATATAAGAGCTGTCACTGTTTGCCATAGAGATGATAAAATCATTAAGGTCTGCCATAAAATAAAGTCCATGAAATCCAGCAACATCTCTAATTATTCACCTACAAAATAAGTAGGTGATTCATTGATGTACTTTCTACAAAGAAATGGCTAGAACTACCATATAAAGGTACTTTTGGACCTCAGTTTTCAGGTATTGCAGAATTCTCTTCCAGCAAGCAACACAAATATATTCAGATGAATAAACTTTGGACTATGATTTCCACAGCTTAGCTGCAGATTTTAAAAGGTTTTCCTGAGTTTTCAAATAGCATTGCATGTGCTCATACACAAGTACGTCAGCTGAGCCCTGCAGTCATTTTTTATAGACTCTGATTAACTTTTTAATTCAGTGTCATACATTATGTATAAGTCAGTAATGGACCAGTTACAACTCTCATGGCTTTTGGGTTCTTCTCAGACTTTTTACTCACCAACCCACCATTTTGACTCCTGAAGTACGGTGGAGTTCACCAGCTGATGTCTGCTTTTGTCGTTCCAGTTGAAGTAGGGAAAAGGTTGATAGTAATGCATCCCTTTGTATTAAAAATCACAACTATATGGATGAATTTCTTTTATCAAAGAATAAAAATAAGGGTAAATTTAACAGAGGCCCCCGTTTTTAACCTCATCTTGCTTTTCAGACAACGGGCAGGGTGGATAGTTTGTGCGACACTCAAAGCCCCAACTATAAACATTCTCCACACATCTTCCCTCTCATTTGCATATTTACAGTCTGCCATGCTAATCATGTTTATTGGGGTGTGTAAGTACGGCACATGAGTTGAATAGCAAAGGATATCTTTGTACTGGAGACTTTATAGTGAAGTCGCTAGGATGGAAAAAAAAAAAAGTCTCCCCATTTCTGGAAATAAATGGTTTCTCCTGCGGTAATCCAATTTCAAAAGACAAAACAGCCGTCTTACATAACTAGGACAGAACAGGGTCTTGCTAATTATGGTGCTAATGCTCAGTGAAGAATTCCCTTCGTTTTTTGTTTTTTTTTTCCACAAAAGCCAAGATTTGTGCAGATATTTCTGTGCAGCTCAGGAAGCGGAGCTGTAACATTTAGACTGAAATGGATCTGAGCCTCCCATCTGAACCTCCCATTATGCAGGACTGGAGTGTTTCTTAATTTTCCTGCGCATTATTCAAAATATTCTTCCGAAAATTAGACACTGGTGAATCTCAACACCACAGTCTGGTTAAAGGAGATAAATAGTTAATTCCCTTGATATACACGGTTAATGAAACTGTCAGTTTTAAATATTTCAGTACGTTTCCTCTTTGGAAGATAAACATTACGTCATCTATCTTGTGTCCTTTGGCTTTATTTTATTTTATTTTATTTTATTTTTTTGTGATTAGACAAAGCAGATCACTGCTAAAGATTTCCACCTTCATACTTGATGTAATCTGTAGTCACTGCCTGTTATAATAAAAACATACTTTAATGAAACAAAATTGGGTCTACATGTATGGATGTTTGTGCAACATCCATACATGCATACTATATTTTACTACTTTAGATTCTCTGCTCTTGCTTTTTGCAGAATGTTATATTACCTTTGCTTTGCTCTGTTCATGGTCATTTCTTCACATCGCCAGCCTCGGTCTTGCCTGCGAAACTTAAACCTGTCGCTGCAGCTCTGACGGACACTGTCGTATTGATTTGAGAGCAGGAATGAAAAGCTTTTTCCCTCTATTCTCCATCGCCGCCTCTACGCCAACACACGCGCGCAAACCGACGAGCAGATCAGATAATTAAAGAGAGCTAAAACAAACAAGAAGATATCAGTTCATCACTTCGCCTGAGATGCCCTCCCATCTCACTCTCTCTGGATTTGGTTTCTCTCATTCCTCCTCTCTTCTCCTTCCTGCCCCTTTTTTGGTTTCCCTACCCCTTCTAACGCTCTCTTCCTCCCTTCCTTCCTTTCTTTCTTCCGTCCTTTTCTCCGCTTACCCCCTCCTCCTCCTCCTTCGGCTGTCTCAGGCAGAGCTAATTCCCTCTTCAGATGGTGCAGCTCTCATTTGCATACTTATCAAAGTATTTGGACTATCCGACAGAAGCTGTAGGAAGGTGGGGTCATTAATATGTTAATTAGCTCCTCCGTTCTCTTCCCCCCTCTCCTCCGCCCCAATTTTGGAGCCTTTAACGTTGGTGCATCCATATTCTCCACCTCTCTCTGCACTTCACATTTAGCTTTCAGGTCCTGAAAATGCCAGAAGACTCTGCAGACATTAACATGTTGGAGTAACGGTGCATTCATAATGTCTTTAGGTAGACTACATACACACACTATCTTCCATTGTGCAGCAAAATATAATCTGGTTGCACAGTTTCAAATAATCTGTTCTGGTCCTACACTGACAAAAGAGAATAGTTGATCCAACTTAAAAAAATTGATTTAATCAGTAAGTAATTTCTTTAAGTTTAGCCTGGACAAATTTAAGTCAGACATACTCAAATCATTTAGTTTCTTTCAAATAGAGACGGAATTTGATTTAAAATCAAAGTTTTAAGTTCTTTCACATCAATAACTGAATTTTCCAAAAGTACATTATGACTCATTTTTAAAAAATATAGCTTAACATAAATAATTTTATATGTGTGCCTTTGCGAGTTGTTTTAGTTTTCCAAACAGGATTAGGATGGTAATCGAGAACCGGTTTTCAGTGATTCAATTCCTTGAAGTTGTTAAGCTGATTGCTTAATGATCAAACTTATCAGTTCCAGTAACGTGTGACGTATTTGCGCGATGATGTATTGCACATGCTCCGTATTTTGCTTCAGAAAATATCCAGGATGGCATCGCTGCCAAAGCACTTCAAAATATTTTCATATTCCACAGAAACAGGTGATGCTTGGACCAGTTGCAACATGTTCAAAACTTTACTCACATTAAAGCGATGAAATGCCTCCAACATCCTCAAACATTTGACACAACTTGAAACCAGTTTTTAATTTTGTGAAGTGTTTGATGCGTTGCTTGCATTAAATTTAGTAAATATTTCTTTGGCAACTGCATTAGGAATTTTTCTACATGCCTTGGGTTGTGAATGCTTATGAATACTTCTTGGTTTTGTCAGTAGCTTTCTAGATTGTAGAGTGAAGTAGTATTGGTTTTTTTGTAGGCAACAGCTGCAGTTTATCAAACACCCTATAAGAAAACTTTATGTGAATGTTTACATTACCTATTAATTTATAATATTTTCTTAAACACAAAAAAAATGCAAAATCCTATTGGTGCCAAAATTATAACGTGGACTGGTTGTTGTCAGTGACATCTTTAAATATGCTGTTCAAAATTACTGATGTTTGAAGTCAGACTTGTTTTAAATTATGAAAACTTTGCTTTAGTCATTACTGCCTTCTAAGTAGCCATTAGAATCGCTTGGCTCTGTGTCAGAAAGTTAACATCTGAGAGGTATTGAATACACATAAGTAATACAACTCCTCTTAAATAAACAAAATGCTCACTCCCAATTTTCGACGCAGTCAGCAGTCAATTCTCAGGATAAATGGCGGTTGGACTGTGGTTGGTACTGAGGGATTTATGTTCTGCGAATGTCGAGCAAAGTTTATATCATAATATTAGACGTAGGGTATCAAGGCTGCAGTAAACTTGATTGTTTTACTTAGTCTGAAAGTAAAAAGTACATTTCAGATGAAAAATTTTAATTTTAAGTTAACTGAACTCATAAAAGTAAGTTGTCATCACCAGTCGAAATGAATTAAGTGAGCTGAGCGTAATATCCGCTACCGTACAAGAACTCTTAAGTAGAGTAATATCTTGATGGACACACCCAGATCCTAGCAAGTATGGCAAGCTGTTAAACTAGATGTGTGCACACAGTTTGTTTCCTTAGAATAAAACATTACGATTTTGTCTATGAATAAATGTAACATAAGCTGAAAGAACTGATGCAATTTTCATAGCTGTGTGTGTATTTTTGTAGTCTATGGAGGAAGAAAAGTTTGAAAAATTGAGTTTTTTGTATTTTTTCCATAAATCTCATCTACTTTTATTTCCATAGCATACTTTAACAGAAGTGTGAAGCATTTCTAGGTGTCTTCTTTTTCTTCTTCAACCTTTATTTAGCCAGAATATAACTGCTTGAGATCAAGGATTT
Source organism: Poecilia mexicana (assembly GCF_051168715.1). Classification (NCBI taxonomy): domain Eukaryota; kingdom Metazoa; phylum Chordata; class Actinopteri; order Cyprinodontiformes; family Poeciliidae; genus Poecilia; species Poecilia mexicana. Next base: position 13,666,489 of record NW_028263391.1, on the reverse strand, counting down.
CTTACAAGTGTCCTGACAATCATGCAGTTAAAACAGTTGGTTACAAAAAATACAATACAAAAAACGTAAGCCAGATTAAAAAAAAAAAAAAAATGTTCACTGAATAGGACCAACAACAAATTTGAAGATAAAAAAAAATGTGTAACCAAATATATGTACTCAATATCAATACTGCAGTTAGAAATAGAAAAGCAGAATCCAAGTAAGGATCAACAAAAATATCTGGCACTTATCAAATGAAAGTGTACTTCTAAGGTATTCTTTTCCAATTCATAAATATGCTTACGGGCAAATTCTGGAAGTGTGCTTCAATTCATATCGCCTTTTATCAGCCCTTTTTCATATGTGCAAATTTATGGAAACTACTTTTTTTTTTTACATTTAAACCACCAAAATTGACAAGAATTTGTATTATTTTCTTTTATTGTGTCAAGATGGAAAGACCTGAGTGAAAAATTCCTTCAAAACAAAAGTGAAATAAACTGTAGTGGAAGCCTAAGAAAAGCATCATAAAAGGATATGAATGATGTCACAGAGTCACAGTCAGTAGTTTGCACGACCACAGAGGAGTGACGTTAACGTCTTTAGGTAACTTTCAGCTTAACGATGGCATTTGTTCTGGCACTGCTCTTACTGGAAGAGATTAAATGTGCTTTATCCAAAAAAAAAAAAAAAAGAATGAACATGGTCGAAACATTTAGGACACCCTGACCTGGCAACCATTAAGCAGGAAAGCTGAAAAAGTCACATTTGCAAATTGGTATTCCCATTTGATAGCTGCTTAATGTGAGTCAGCAGTTGCACACAGAGATCCATCTCTGTGGAGACTGACTCATTATTGATAATATATCACTCTTCCTTCCCTACAATATATCAATATAAACTAAGGCTCCTATCCTAACCATATAAACCAATATATTAGACTGAGTTGTATCTGCTCCCTGGTTCTGTTATTATTCTGCATGAGCCTGCAGCAGGCAGAGAGTATCCACTGTGTATTTGTAGTTATAGCAGATACAAGCAGTGCAATGCTGCAGTCTAACCCATCGAGCCACTTCTAACTTTCCAATTTGCTGCCCTGCAATGCTGAAAAATTACTTGTTCCCCCCCCATATTTTAAGTTGAAAAAGTTTTGTTAGCTCTTTTAAATCAAATCAGGATTTTATCAGAGTAAGAAAAAATTAACTCTGATAACTGTGTCTTATTTTAAGTGAATCTGGTCCAATACTGTTGCTCACCTAAACAGTTGGTGTAAGAATGCAAACAACGAGCTTCTCAAACCTAAATAGATCTGAGGGAAAAACAAAGAGATTTTTGAAGGTAGTATATGCTTATTAGTTTATCAGATAAAAGCTATGGACAGACTTTCATATATGAGCTTAAACAGTTGAAAGTCACTTTGCAGCAGAAGAGACACATTGTTAATTATATGGTTAATAGGTCAGCCATGCAGTTCTTGTTCTAACAAGGTTTGGTTGGCAGTGTCCTGCAGATGAGTCGACACTGATGCAGGTGATTGACTAAGATGCTTATGACAGGCATCAGTGTCTGACGATAATTAAAAAGGCCACGAGAAGGTAAAGCAAACGCTGGAGTTTATGTCCTGAATACGATTTAAATTTCGTGCCTTCAATTCGATATGCAAAGTAAGCAAAACTCACACAGTTCACACAAAGGTGCTTTTGGTAGTAAGCTTAAATTTAAATTGTTAAAGATCAGGATAATCATAGAGGGAGAATATAAAGCTGGAGGGTTCCAAATGTGGAAACAGTCATGTCAATGCTGCTGCTATTTTTTTTTTCTTCTCAGTTCTTATCACATTATTTTAACATTTTTCTGAGTAAACTCTCCCTTTTTTATTTTTTTTGCATGTATAAGTATGTATGGAGGGTTTGTTCCACATTGTCTTCCCGGGCTTCGCAAATAGGAATTCAAAATGCTTCTTTTGTTCACACGACCTTCTTATATTGTCACGATTTTCTTAACTGTATCATTAAAACTGCTGCCATTATACTTCTGCTTTGGAGACATCTTCACTGGACTACAGAGATGTGGTGTTTTTCTAATAACTAGTCATTTTATGTGTTTCCTTTGTTTGATTTGCGAGACATCGGAGGTGGGCCGGGTGAGAGCACATTAAAAGAATATTTAAGGATTTGATAATGATAAATGAAGAATGAGGACAGAACCCGAGGATAAGATGCAGCGAGAGGAGAAGAGCGCTCACCTTGCTCTCAGCAACAATAAAAGCCTCACAAATCCACCTGGCCTTGCCACTGAAGACATATTTCTCTCTGCGTGCCAAAGCGAGAAGGTGTTCAATTTGGCCCACATGGGGCACGCTTGATAATTACTCTCACTTTGAACGCAATTTCCTGGCCGTGGGTAATGATTGACAGATTGCATCCCTGGTGTCAGGTGGCCAGCCACGCCCCTCCCGACTACGGCAGAAATTAGAGAACAGCGGGGGCTAAATTACACCTTAGCAAAGACCTCTGGCAGGAGGACAGGAAGGGAAGCATGATGAATGAGAAAACGATCGGAACAGAAAGGTAGACGGGTGAGTCGCACGGGAGCACCAAGATGATTGGAGGAATAGCTCGGGAACACATTTGTAGCTGCACATGGAGGCATGCACTGAGGTAATGGGTCTGCAGTCCTATTGGAGTGCAAGGGGAGAGACACTTAAATGCCATTTCTGCAGCTGGGATGCTGTTTACTCCCTCGCACACACACACACACACACACGCACACACCATCATCTCCACTCCCTCCACTTTGTCATGCACTGAAAGCACTCAGACTGATATGCGAGCAGCTAGAAACCAGCAGAGTGGCACAATGACTCAACGAGTTCAGCAGCAGGAAGTGGACAAGAAGAGTGACAGATCATTGTAGGGATAAACATAACTGGTGGACATCATCTTAACAGAAACCGCTCTCACATCAATCCTCTTTTAGTCAAACAGTATGGCACCCAAAAGTGGGCTGTACATTCATTTTTGTCAACAAAGGTAATAAAAGGATCAAAACTATCCATGAGTTGGCCACACTTGCAAGCATTGTGAGAGTTTTCGCACTGAACTACAATAGCTTCTGGTTTAGCTCCAAAAACCACCTTCATCCAGAAGCTGTTGTAAACACTTCAAACACACATATATCAGCTGCAGGAACTGCAGAACCGAGGAAGAACAAAAAAACAAAACAAACGTGCACACTGGACATTTAGTGGTCTCTTTGTTAGGTACACCTGTTAAATTGCTTGTCACTAGTAATGGCGACAGTTTAGTCAAGTGCCAGTAACTTATTAATTTAGGAATCTGGATGTGGTTACAATAATTTACTGTAGTTCAAACTGAACATCAGCACAAATAAGAAGAACAAGGTTTTAAATGACTTGTGCCAGATGTGCTGGTCTGATAGTTTCAGAAACGGAAATGTCAAACTCTGACAATCCCTCAGTTTACTGAAAAATAAATATCAAACAGATTCAGGAGGGTGTCTTGCTTGAAGTGCTCATCATGGTAATAGCACAAACAGAATTTAGCAGACACTGTAAGTTTTATTAGTGCTATGCAATACTTTGTAACTGTGTGGCTTTGCACATGGTTTAGGTTAGTGACAAATAAACGAAGTGTTTTTGCAAAATTTTGATGAAAATGTTTACATTTGTAATGGTAGAAGAGAAAATGGCTGATCAACTTCTGATGTTATTTTTACGTCCTTTACAACCTCCTAATTTATTTGTCTTTTTAAGATACACCTTGGAAAGAAGTCTATAATTTACGCTGTGGTATTGTTTTCTATTAAATGGTTTCTTGTCTTTCAAAAATATTTTAAAGTTTCTTAAATTTAGCCCCGCCCCTCTCCCCCCTTGTACTTGACTGGCATATCCAAGCAGATTTGCTTAAAAACATTTTCTGAATCAGTGCTATGAATAGGTCCAAGTCATCGTACTGTTGATCGGTACTGCTTCAAGAGCTAACATGTCAAATTATACTGTATTTCCTCATTCAATACTTAAACACAGGAACCACCATAAGAATAAAGTTTTGAATCAAAAATTTTGCACACTTAGACAAAATGTACATTTTAGTCTTTTATACTGTAGCGACAAATATACCAATAAATACATATTTTTAGATTTGACATTTCACAGAACTATTGACAAGCTATAAATTGCACTGTTGAGGTTGTTGTTCAAATTAGAGATGTAAGTCAGTGCTAACTTTGCTAATAGAACAAGTGGTGCAAAGTAAAGCCATCAATTCAGTTCAGATTTTTTTTACATTGCGCCATTAACAAAATATAATCGCCAAGCACTTCATAAAAAATAGTCAATTCAATCATATGTAACGGGTGGTATCAATGAGTCTCCAGAAGTAATTCGACCAAGCTTCAATGAAATCTTTTATTCTGGGGGAGAAGAGTAAAAAACAAATCAACCTCCTCTTCAACTCTGTCTCTGCACTCCAGCCTAAATGTGAGAATAAAAACAATGTTCAACCGAACTGTGCTGGATTAGCACCGGTTGTTTGTGACAAAATAAAAAAAAAAGAAAATTATAACAAAACTGGTTATAAAAACCCACAATGATTGTCAAAACTGCAAAATAACACATTAACAAACAACAATAAACATCACATGGTAAAACTTCAACATAAACAACAACATCCGTACAGAAAACAAACATATATCGCAGCAGCGAACTTTCCTCTGACTTACCCACAGCAGCGCAGAACAACGCTGTGAGGGAAAAGGGGGAAGAGGGGATGCTACGAGGGCTGGACTGAGCCGGGGACACAAATGAGGCAGAGTGCAGAAAGGCGACCCCAGCAGGCAAAAACAACAAATAGAAATAACTGAATAAGATACAATTCACAAATTCTCAATATAAAATGAATTAGAAATATATATATATATATATATATATATATATATATATATATATATATATATATATATATATATATATATATATATATATATATCGTCAACGGACGATGTGCTCAGCGAATGTCTCAGGCAATGGGGAACAGAGGACAAGGTGCTGGAGGAACCATCATGGGAGGACAAGCCCCTACATGGGATGTACCACCGACAAATAACTGAAGTGGCTGATATCAGGAAATCCTACCAATGGCTGGAGAAAGCTGGACTCAAGGACAGCACAGAGGCCCTCATCCTGGCCACCCAGGAACAGGCCCTAAACACCAGAGCAATAGAGGCTCAGATCTACCACACAAGACAAGACCCAAGGTGTAGGTTGTGCAAGGAGGCCTCTGAGACAGTCCAGCACATAACAGCAGAGTTTGCAGCCAAGGCAGATGTGCAAGATGCTGGCAGGGAAAGCGTACATGGAACGACATAACCAAGTGGCGGGCATAGTGTACAGGAACATCTGTGCCGAATATGGACTGGAAGCCCCGAGATCAAAGTGGGGAACACCCCCAAAGGTGGTGGAGAATGACTGAGCTAAGATCCTGTGGGACTTCCAGATCCAGACAGACAAGATGGTAATGGCGAACCAACCGGACATTGTGGTGGTGGATAAAGAACAGAGGAAAGCCGTTGTGGTGGATGTAGCAATACCAAGTGATTACAATATCAGGAAAAAGGAGCACGAGAAACTGGAGAAATACCAGGGCCTCAGAGAGGAACTGGAGAAGGCCTGGAAGGTGAAGACCACAGTGGTGCCTGTGGTCATCGGGGCCCTCGGGGCAGTCACCCCCAAACTGGAGCAGTGGCTCAAACAGATCCCAGGAACAACATCAGACATCTCAGTCCAGAAATGTGCAGTTCTAGGCACAGCCAAGATACTGCGCAGAACCCTCAAGCTCCCAGGCCTCTGGTAGAGGACCCGAGCTCAGAGGATGAAAGAGACCACCCGCGGAGGGTGAGAGGGGAATTTTTTTTTTTATATATATATATTTTTTTTATTTTTTTATTTATTTATTTATTTTTTTTTTCAAAAAAAGCACATCTGTAACTTTGTTACACATACATACAATCCAGTTGATCCTAGTTGATCAAACAAAGCAGTCAAGTTCAGTTTATCATTCAAACTGGTGAAAAAGTTTTCTGTCTAAGGAAACCAAGCAGATTGCATCAAGTTATTGTCTTGCAGGATTCATCCTCCTGGACGAACATATAGCGACAGTGAACAGTTTCTTGCATTGTGTCAATTACTTTGCAGCAATCCCTCATACTGAGCACATATGTAGCATGACAGGGAAAGGAAAGCTCCCTTTCAGAGGGAGAAACCTGCAGCAGGATCTAGTTCAAGATTGTAGCTAAAACTAATTTACAAATGTAGTCCTTGGCAGGTTACACACGACTGTACACACCGAGCAGTTATGGCCGCACTCATAAATAATTAATAACCTTCTTTAAAGCTCATTATATCATATGCCCTGTCCCGAGTCTCAGCAATCTGAATACAGACTTAACAGTTTCATGGCATAATGCAAACATAGGCATGAAAGGATTGGCCTGAGGCTTATTATGTATTTAGCAATTTTGGTAAACAATAGTGCAAACTGTGATATGGGCATCGTTGGCAGTACAAATTCTGGATTGGAGCATCTCTACTTTTTTTTTTCTGTGTTGCATGAAATTGTATTAGAAATTCTACAGAATGACATTTCTTCTTCTTTAGCTTTGTATACATCTCTTTAGGTTTTATTTAGTATTTATCCTCTATTTTATTAGCAATTTGTGCTAGACCTCCTCTGGGGACTACCAATGGAAATTAGCCAGTCACTACATCTTCTCTTTTAGGATTGACATTCCTGCACATGAACCAAATAAATAAATTCAGGCAAACATTGCCTTAATGTTACTTCCCAGGTTTAAATGTATTTATATGTAGATGTAGGTATGAAACCACTTGTAGTCGCGCTGAGACAGTCCATTGAGAGTTTGCAGCCAAGGCAGATGGTGAACTTTAGGTCCACCTCTTCCTGAGTAAAGTGCTACCAGGCTGACATGAAGGGCTCTCGACTGAAGCGGCGCCCTCCGAATAGACTCTTCACCTGGAGAAAGAGAGCAGATAGAGATACACACTCACACATGCTGCACATCCACGCTTACGAAAGACCTCTCAACATGATGACACAAATGTAGACATGCGAGTCGTACTCGCGCATGCACACGCACACGCACACACAACCTACTTCACATGTAGAGCAGCATTCCCAGCTGAGTGCCGCTCTCCAACCTGGCAATTTCAGCGGAAAGAAAATCCAACTAAAGTACACAGGGCCTCATGCTGATTTCGCAACAGGGGGCTTGAATGGCAGAATGGCCTCACTACAGCCCTCGTTACTGATCCGGCAAGATCCAACTCATCTGGTTCAATAGCACTCTGTCACTGGCTCTTATGTGTGTGTGCACATGCAGGCAAAGCTGGATCCTGTCCCCTCCCCCCTCCCACCACCTCCTCGTTCACAATCTTGTTGGATTGCAACAGCAAGATTCAACCCACATGCTTAAACCTAGTTGAGAATTGTGTCTTTATACGCATCTCAGATGGAGAAACATAATGTACATGCTCTCAGATGCACCTAACAGGGAATGTTTTGGGTGACATTTAGTTTCTAGGTTGCACAAGATGCTCCTATAAATGAATCATGAGTAAATCTGTGAGGTGTGAATAATAGATGGGAGGAGAAGTAAAAAACAAAGGAGTGCTGTTATTATTTGTTAATAAGACACTCTGGAGCATCACTAACTAGATCTCATTACCTCAATACTCGCAGGCATGCATACCACACACACACACACGCACGCACACCCCACATGCCAAACACATAACGAGGTCTCTCATCCTGCGTGACTATTTTTACCTGTGAAGCCTGTCGTTGCCTAGCACTCTGTAATTACATCCCACACTTCTTCTCCAGCAGATGATTAGAAGCAGTGATGGATGGGTTAACACTGTCACCTAAAGATGCCTAGGTGCAAAGCTAATTATGCGACCATGCATGTGTCATATACCTGATACACGTGATAGCCCTGTGGAATGAGCACGATAAAGGTGGACGCTGCGTCTTCTGTTAATTAACAGATAAGACATGATGAAGGAACTCCGCCGTTGATTAATAGATTTTTGGAGCTCAGTGTCTCCAACTCCGACAGCAGAGTGACAGACACGGTTCCTTCACTTTCTCGTCGTCCTCCATGAAAAACAATTTCAAAAGTGCTTGGCTCATTTATCACTCTGCACTTTATGGAAAAAAAAAAATAAAAAAATTCTAAATGCACGCTGTATTTTCGCTCTCCCAACCCCCAGAATAGATATGGATTTACTGTCATGTAAGGCGAGTGAGCTTTGTTTTGTGTCTCTGCATAGACAATTGTTGCACTGTTGGAACCTGGGGATTGGAGTGTGTGCTTATACATGCAAAATGTGCCCAGCTCCAGAGCGTGTGTGCATGCAGGGATGTGAGGGGTTACATTTATGATTGCCACGGCTGCAGCTGGGGCTGTGGGCTGAGTAATTGCCTGTCTTGGTAGGGAGAGCGTGGTAGCGAGCTAAAAGTCAAGTGCTCTCTTCCTGCTGTAGACCTCATTTGGATTCCACATAGCTAGCTAGCAAGCTAACACCAGCCTTGGGCCTGTATTATTCATAACTTGACAGATAGCTCTCACTAAAAGCATTGGAAGTGGGCCAGGGAGTGATGGAGCGACAGAGGGAAGCGGCACCACTGCACCTCAGTCTCTGGCAGGGACAAGCGGAGAAGGAGGAGGAGGATTTGGAAACTATAGATGCCCAAATACATCTATATGTGCATCTCGGTAAATTAGAATACCACTAAAAATTTACTTAATTCAATGATTTGATTCAAAAAGTGAAACTTTTATGATCTATTACCAAATTATATGGCTATTTCAAGGCTTAATTCCAAATCATTTTTATTATTTTTATTATGGCTTCTAATTCTAATGTTGCTTAAGACCGGTTTAATAAGATTATTTTCATACAAAAATATTTTCGTACCGAAGCATACCGGTATGTCGCTGAGATGTACAGTGCACGCACACATACTTGGTTGGTACTTTTTGCAGCAATACAGTGTGGCACAGAGCATGTTAAGAAAAGCCCAGGTTGCTTTAATATCAGCCTGTAGCATATCAGCAATATTGTGTCTGGTGTCTCTCATCTTCCTCCATACATTTGAGGTTTGGGTCAGGCAAGTTAGTTGATTGGCCAGAAATCACTCCATTGGTTCTGGAGTGGTTTAGAACAAGAAACGGAAACGTTATATGTGCCTGTAGTAGCAATGTTCACCTTGTGTATACCTCCAAAAGTCTTGAATGCGCTTCACTTTATAAACCACTCAATGTTGGAACAATCTCTGTTGGTTGTGCACAATTTCTTTAACCAATTTTTCATTCATGCCATGATCTGAAAACATTCAGATCATTGCCTGAATGTTTTCGCAATGGTCTTTTGTGACTTACCCTCCATATGGAGGTGAGTTACTGTTTGATGGGCAACTGATAAGTGGGAACTCTTCCTCATGATTGAGTAAGATGTATTCTAATTAACTGAGATGCAATGATAGGCAGTCCAAAGAGGAGTCACGTAGTAGCACCAGATGGCCTAGAAAAGCATGCAGTAAAGCAAGGACTTGAATGACAACGGCAAAGAAAGAACAAAAGCAAAATGAAAAAAGAAGAAATGCAGAGTAATATCAAATTGAAGAGAGAAAGATGGCTGGTAAAGAAAGAACAGGCATCCATCCACCCCCACCAAGCTCAGGAAGCCCTCTGTCTCCATGTGCAGCACCAGATAAGGTCGCATTAATCAAAATCTGCCACTTCCCGTTCCAAAAAACACAGTGCATGCCATCAGCCCCCCTCCATGAAGTATCTGTCACCGAAACAGAAATTTCCATATTTAATGGGAAAGCTTTATATCACAAAAAAAACAAAAAAACGAAACGTGTTTGGGCTGGGGGTGAAAGGAACTGAGCTGGTTGGATCTGTCAGCTCTGTCATTAGTTTATACACTTCAGACTGTGCATGGCGCCTTGGGGTTCATTTCAGTTTAGCTCTGATTCAGCTGTTATCACTTCAGCAGCACGACTGAGCCGGACACAGATTGGTCCGCTCAAATACAATCACTGCTGTAATGACAGTTCACTAAAACAGTATTATATTGTCTACTCTACATCACCGAGTCTCTTTCTTCGCCTGCTAGGACTTAATTAATTAATGTATTTGTTCTGCTGCATATTCTGTCCTCTAACACAGTTTAAAGCAGGCTTTGAAAGCCCTTCAACAGTGCGGCTGCCAAATTTACAGTGGCGTGCACGTATTTGTTTATTTTTTTCCCTTTGTAAATGCTCCCCCTCATTTGCCTTCTGTGCTTTGTGACAAGCCTGCAAACTGCCTTCCTGACATTACCTGACGTCAGATAAACAGGTGGTGTTTATGCTTTTTTTTTCTCCTATCCCTGCTTTTTTTCTTCTTTTTTATTTTTATAACTGCCTCCCGGTGGAACAACATCAAAGGGAATGGCAGATCATGTACGGTTAGTGCCGAGCGTGCCGTGGGGGTTTGGGGGTGGGTGGGACCTTGGCAGTGGAGAGGGGAGATGGCGCTTTCTGAATGGGTTAGCGACTCGGGGCCACCTCCGGGCTCGGGCTCATCCTGACCCCTAACCTCTGAACCCATTTCATACCCATTTCTGGATCTTTCTTCCTCCTCCTTCCGGCATGCCTTCCCTTCCACAGCAGCTGCCAACAGAATTACATCAGTGTCATACAGCCCTCCTCCACTGGTGGAAAGACGAGGCTTAGCAAATATGAAACAGAGTTGGCCTCACAAAAGGAAGAGTATTTACTCTGTTATGTTATTGAGGAACTACTGTAACCACCAAGGCTGGTTGTGATGGTTATTATTAACAAATCACATGGCATTCATGGCCATGGCATTCATCAGTGACCAGAAGAAGTTGAGTACGATGATATTGGTTTTCTGCACTATATTCTGCTTATAGAGGGCTGTAGTTTGTCAATGGCAACGGAGAAAGTGAATACAGTCATTTAGTCCATGTTGACCAAATTTCCAAATGTTGCATTAACATTTCCAGTCATCTTGTTTGGCTTGACAGCTCTCTCTTTGCAGTGTAGGAAGAGAAATTTCCGGTAAGCTTCATAGCATCAAACTAGTCCATTACATGCGTCACAGCCAAACATTAGCAATTGGGTAAAGTTTAAAACTGCAACAAAATCCTTCAACAAAATCCAGGAAGCTATCATTTCTCAACAGCAGAAGTGTAGAACAAGTGGCTGTTTTATTTATTTATTTTTTTTACCATGCTAATATAAATGGACTCAGCCAGAAAAAATATAAATCAATTGTTAATAGAACAAAAGGAGAAGTTTTCAGGTTGCGATTTAGTTATTTTTATTTTCAGCACTTTTTAAAAATTCTCTAGAAATATTAATAGCATCGTTTTCCCTTTAGATCTCACCTCTAATTTTATTCTAGCGCCTGCATTGTAATCAGTACTTTACAATTGATAATTGGCAAATCACTCTGGTTTCTTACATGCAAACAAAAAGTGAAGAACTCCGAGCAATAAGGCACTTAGTGATAAGAATTTGTAATGTATTTTATTGGCTTCTAATCAGGTAATGATTATGTTCCACAGCAGGTAAGAAATAAACAAAATAGAAACACAGATAATATATCTTCACTCAGGTGGTTCATCACAGCCAAAGATTGCTTCATCACTCCATCAGTTCTTCCAAACAAACAGCTACTGTGACAGCCTCCTCAGTGGCTTCGGTAGACAGATGAAAAAAAAAAAACAAAAGAAGAGGGAAATCCTCCTCAGAAAATGGCTGATGGGCTAGCAGCTACCTAGCTGTTCTTTCCTTATGCATCCGAGAGTCGAGGTGATTGATTGAAGTCATTACGCTGGTGGAAAGACTCCTTACCTGGCTAATCCGGGAGTGATTTTAGAAGCAGGATGACAGATAGCCACATTACAGTCTAGAATCAGCTGCTCGATGAGCTCTCCTCCCCAGGTCTTCCTCAAGTGAATTATGTAAAATAGCTTGTATAATATAAATACTAATATTCTCATAGTTGATAACGCAGCTGTCTTAAAGTTGTATGCATCTCTGACATAAACAACATGTTTACAAAGACATTTCAAAGTTTTGGACTATGATTTTTTATTTTTTTTTTTTACTTAAACGCTTATTGGCTTATTGTTGTAAATACACTGATTATTTATTAAAATATCAAAATATAACTACAGTTTTCTGACAAATGTTGAGCGGTGTCTCTCACTTGGTCTTCACCAGCCAAGACTATTTCATTTGGGATGGGGGGATGGACATGGCCAGTCTCCAGTTGGAAACGGGAGCTGCGCAGTCTTCTGAAAAATATACAGGAAACAAAAAAATATAAAGGTTAATAAAAATTAGTATGGATTTTTCTTTACCAAAAAACTAAATCCCATCATAAATATATATATAAAAAAAATCTGAGTATGTGTTGATGAGGCTCATGTAACAACCCTAAAGCAGATAATAAACATAGTTTTTATTAAGCCAACGTTTCTGTATTAAACACTTTTATTGTGCCAATGTAATATTCTAATCTAAAATGTTGTGATTTCATTAGTTGTAAGCGGAACGTAATGAGAATTAGTTAAAATATGTGTGTAAATAATCTATGCAGTATGTTTCACTTTGAGTTACTGAAATACATGTTGTTTTCCATAATATTCCAATTTATTAAATATGACTGTTTAAATAAATAAATGTGTTTTATTGGGTCTTATTCAGACGAAAACACAGAAAGCTTTTTTCTCAGACTGCATTCTGTGGAATGTTGTCACTTCAATAACCCTTCATTTCCTTGGCAGGCACCATTAAAGATGGCAAACGTATTTAAGCCAAAGGTACTTTATGTGAAGATGTAAGACAGAATAGAGTCAAAAGAATATCCAAACAAGAATTAAATCCAGCTTAACATTGAATGAAGAAAACATTGTAAACTACGTCCCTTTCCCTTTGCAAATCAGAATCAAAATGTTGGCATCTCGTCTGGTGAAACATAAATGATCTGTGCAATCCTGATTCATCCCTCCTATCTTCAGCAGTTCCAATATGCTCTCCACCATAGAGAAAAACCTCTAGCTAAGCAACAAAAACACTTTGGTTTGGTAATTAGCGCACAAGGCAGAGAAGAAAAATGAGCAGCCAACACTTTGGGTGGGTTTAGAGGATAAATGTTGGAAGATTTTCGTAAACACATGGAAGTTGCCAACTGGAAAGGTTGCTTGTCATTGTGCTGCGCTTAGGCAGAAACATGTACAGATAAGTCGAGAAGAGGAGTAGAAGACTGTGCAAAGATGGAAGGAACCAAGTTTACATTATTGATGAACTTCAAGAATTATATTTTGCATTTGCCCGTCATCCTTTTCGGAGCCAGAACTGACCATACGGGGACAAGAAGTTGGAGCTTTGTGGGATATTTAGAACTTGCTGTGTGGAAAAAAAGAAGAAGAAAAAAAAAGGTTCTAAAGAAGCTCTCGCGTACCGATACTAATTTCAGGCGGGTTTTTTTCTGATTTCTTTGTAAGATCTGTAAATTTACTCTTTGACAAGACGGATTACTGTTCACTACCATTTTTCAAAGCTTCTAGAATGTCTTTCTATTTTTGCATTCTATATTTTTCTACAAATTCCACTCAAATCAGTAGCTTTGTCCAGTCCTGCAGAAATAAGCTGATGGTACGGATTGTGCATCCAGGACAGGTCGTGGAGTGACAGGTGGAACCGTTTCTGTCATCGTCTTTTTCTTTGTTCCTTCTGCAGATACAATGTGAGCTCTAACTAAACTGTCCCCACAATTATTAGTATTGATTTGTTTGTTGTGTTTGGGTATTCATCCCCAAACTCCTTGATGAAGAGCTAAAAAAAAATGCAAGAAAGGAACACAAAAGACAGACAGAAGGCTCCATCCTTATGTTTCTGTGTATTTAGCATTGATCGTATATGGTCCATTAGCACAAGTATTATGACTTACTATAGAAAACACACATAATGTGTGTTTCCTGCTGAGTACAACTTTACCATTATAATTCCAAAAGATAAAAAGCCAGCATGTTACGAAATGGACTCCTGAAGATGATAAACCAGAACAACTTTGAGTCAATATAAAGTTTTCATGCTGTATACTGATGTATCTTTACTGGCTTAGGTGAATTAGTAGCCTAATTAAACAATGAACCTGCCTACAAAGAACAAAAAAAGGTACGACTCGTAGCTTCTAAGCTTCTAACAGCTTTTTTTGTATTTCATTTCTAACACCCTGTTAGTACTGAACATATAGCCGTTTCACTTAGGAACAACTTCAACTGTGTTTTTGTTGGCACTGCCCAGTTTTACTTTAGCATGTTCACTCACCAGAAAATAAAGATCTCATTTTCATTGCTATTCAAAAGTAGCAATGAAACTCTACTGGATGCATCTCTACCTTTAAGCATTGAATAAAGGTGAGCACAACTAATGTCCAAATCATGATATGAGGTATAAATTCAAGAGGTCACTCACATGTTTGGAACATAATCAGTTTTTGGCCTTTTGTAAATTTCCCAAACCAGCGCTGCCATTGCAGTGAAAAGCATGTCTGTTATTTCAGCACCATTGATGAAGGAAGAGTTGTCATTTGTCACATTTTGGCTTTCTAAATCCAGGAAGACACATTATTATGCGCAAGCATCATTTGAGCTTCATAGTTGGGATTTGTGTCAAGACCAAGGCTATTTGAGGTGATATTTTATGAGTCTGGTCGTCATTCCTGTGCTCATGAACGGGCCAAAACAGCAAATGTGCAAGCTGGAGACTGAGCTGCCAGCAAACGCCCCAAATTGTGGCGTCTGCCATGCACTTGCTGAGCCTCCTGCACCAAGACACTGCCTTTTGTTCTCCTCTGCTATTGGGAGAAGCCTGACAGCTCTGAAATGATCCTCAATTCTCTTTCACACGCAAAACCGTCCTTCTCTTTATCCCTCCTGTACCCTATACTTCCCAGGTTTGTGCACACATGAAAGAGGCCTCCATACAGAAATGCACAAAAAAGCATACATTCTCCCATCTGTCTCGCCTCCTATAGCCTCTAATTTTCCTCCCCACCCCTCATTTTCTCTCCCTGCCTGCCGTTCTCTCTCATTTTTCCTCACTGGCTGGCTGACTGGCTGTGAGGATGGCGAATCCCTCGTGGGTTTCTGGAGGGTATCACCATGGAGACGGGGCTCTGCCACACGTGTCTATAGATCCTCCTGCTGGATAGGGAGCACAGTTGGAGGTGGTGCATTCCCTCTGTCTCCAGTCTGCTCTGTGGAGCAATAAGTGCGATGAAGACAGTAGCAGCGTTAGAGAAACCAGGGAAAAATGGCAGGAATAGTAATGCAGAGAGCAATTTACGCTTGAAAACCTTAACATATTGAAATAATGCAGAGGAATGTAGGAATGGCGAACACAAAGATGGCAGAAAGAAAAGATGAAGGAAAAAGGAGGCAGGGGGAGCAGCTACAGCACCTTCATCCGTGCATCAGGGAGACAAATAGTGTGTGATGCTAATGACCGGCTAAAGCTTTTGCCCCCGCTGCGAACAGCCGCTAATATGACTGCTAATAAAGGCACCGTGGAACGGTGTCGCATTCCAGCAGTCGCTCAACTGTCGACTGAAATTAGCCAAACAGGAGCTCTCTGTCTCCTGCCACTCCTCTCCCCTGTCTCACGTTAATGCTCCAGGAACTGGAGCCCGTTCAGTACAATGCCTCCTGACGGGGCTATTCTGCATTAAGGGGGCCTCTTGTTCACACTGTAATAGAATTTGTTCCATCTTGTAATGCTAAGGATGCCCACTTTATAGAAAAATCAAGTGGTCTTTTTGTGGTCTGAAGCTCTTTTCTCCTCTTGATTGCTGCCTCCCATCCTGCACGCGCCTCTCGGAGGATTTTTGTCATTCTGCCAGGAAGGTGGTGGAGGTGTGGGGGGGGTGCAAAGCAACTTAGAATGGTGCAGTATTTTCTCATCGTCTTGTTTTTTTCTTCACATTTCCAGCTGAATTAGTCCTCTTTTCAAGTAAAATACCATTTAATTACTTGAGGAATTTTAATTGCTAAGTGCAGTGAGTGGGATGCAAGGCCTGTGATGAGGAACATTGCCGACAAGGTCACTCGGTGGCAGGATTGGAAGAACGTGGGAAGCTGCGGAGGCTTCCTGCAGGTTTAGTCATCATGGGGCTCGCTAGAAGCAAGGCAAACATACCTTTTCATCATATAGCAACAGTTCGACATCTAAAGGACACTTAAGAGCTCAGCTCTTACAGCGATAATAAGCTGTGGTGAATTATAGTGAATTATATTCCAAACTGATTGGTTCTGGAACCAATCAGTTTCTAATTTATCAAAAAAGTTTGCCTCATGATCATGCCTATCCAGAAAGCAATCTTTGTTGTATTACTGGCATTTGTTTAGAATACTAAAATTGACAACTAAACAACACTCAACATAAAATTAACTGTAAAAATCTATGATTGAACAGGAGTTTATAAAGTTCTCTCAAACCGAAGGAAATGATGTTAAGCTAACAATGAAGCTGTTATCACGCTGTGTCTGTTTTGATTTGTATGTCGATGTATTGATGTATAATCAGACAGACGGTTGGTAAAATGTAGTGTGAGATTGCCTGATGTAATCTTAAGGTATTTGTTTTAATATCTGAGAAACAGTTTGTTAAATGTGTTAGATTTTGAGCATAGGAATGTTATACATGCAGTACCTATCCTACACCTATCAGATGCCATTTTAGATTTGTTTAAAAAAAATATGTTGCGTTTTAGTTTTGCTGGTAATAGTTATTTTTGGTACAAAATTAAATGCATAGGAGAGTGATGCTGTACGATGCTGTGTATTCCTATGCCATTTGCAAGACACATATGCAACATTGTGGTTGTTTGTGATTGGATGAACTGGATCACTCAGCAAATCAACAACAACAACAACAACAAAAAAGGTTTTGTTGGGCAGGATTTCATACTGAGGCTGCAGCGTACGTTCTGGTGCATACGTTGGAAGGACGGCTTTAATCAGTTGTTCCCCAGTCAGATTTGTCTCCATCCAGAGATCTTGTCATATTCATCCCCGTTTTTGGAACCACGTCTTGGGTGGTACAAACTGGACCCAGCCGGGTATTGCATGCAACCGATTCAACTGCCATCTCACCACATTCGCTGATTAGCCCGTGGTATCCATGCCGATAACGTAGTAACTGGCAATCTGAAAATTGATATCTCCATAGTTAAACTTGGTCAACCAGTCACACTTTGGTAAGATAAGAGCTATGTTGCGTTAGAAAATTTTTACTATGTTTATAAAGCTTTTTTTTTCATATGTTAGAGGTCTAGTTTTTAAAAATGTAAACAATCTGCAACAGCTGTCATAACCATCTTAAAGCTGCGATGGCTTTCACTTTCACCTTTTTCAAAACCTGTAACAATTTATTTGGATAAGAGAGACTCACATTGAAAGTTCAACATATTAGCTATCAATATTTAATGTTATAGATAACATATATTAACACACTTAGCATGACATTTGAAAGCTTTCTTCATTCTTGTTTAGCCAACAACAACTAATCATTCTAGAATAATGTAGACATGTTACAAAATATGTATTATATATCAAATGCTTCTCATTTGTGGAGATACCAAAAACCTCCCTATGGGAATAATTTTTTTGTTTTGACTAGACCTGTGGTTCTACAAGAACAAGCTGAACTTGTTGGGGAAACTATTAATCTGACAAAGGAAGGCCACACTGCACTGTCCTGTCACCACTGCGATTAAAATTCATTTGCGCACATTAAGGCGGTCCACTTCCAGTGGTTGTACAAGCCTGCTCCTAAAATAATAATGCGCACTTGACTCCTTTTAATGAAAAAATACACAGCCCACCCCATATTATTTGCTGTCCATTAGCTGATGTTGCAGCAATTATTCAGTTCAACAACATGGTCTTTTTTATTATTATTTTTTTTGGATGTAGTTGCATTAAGACCTGTCAGGCACAGAGCCACAGAGCCAAGCTCAAAGCTTGACAAGAAACATTGCCTTCAGACTGTTTTATTGTTAAAAAAAAAAAAAGAAAAAACAGGTAGAAAAGCAAGGCTAGGTGACAAAGCAGGAGAGGAGGGGGTGAGAACCCGTGTCTATCTACCTTTCACACCACTTCTCTCCCTTTCTGCCCCTCCTCTCCTGCTTGCCCGCCTGCCTGCTGGGACTGGCCCTTGATTTATTTGGAGAGGGCCATGGAACAGAGGAGCCAGGATGAGTGGCATTTTAATGTGCTTTCGAGATGTTTGGTCACAAGCACTATTGATCACTGTGCTGCAGCTCAGTCTCAACCCCCCCTCCCTCACTGTCCCGCGAACCCTCTCGCTGCCCTGGGGGGGAGAGCTTGTCAGGCAGGGAATGAGTTTCCATGTAGGCTTAGATTAATGAAATGAGGCCCCTGGTCACGGGTGGTGCAGGGGGTCAGACCATTAAGGAATCCCCAGACTGGGCGAGATTTAGCCTTGACTGACTGAGTATGGATAGGCTATTGAATAGAACTGGATTGGAATATGAGAAAAGTAGGTGGTGTAGACGTATCAGTTTGCTGCTGTTGTTTCAGTTCAAATCTCACCAACATCTTTTCATTCATTTAAAGTTTCTTGTGTTAGTGTTGACGCTGTGCACAGAAGAGAACCTGGGGATATTTCATAGCTGAGTGAATGTGACCAGATCCTTTTGGGTTCATCTGACAGCTCAAAAAGCTCAAAAATACTGACTGTGTGGGTGATTTCTGAAATCAGGCACATGCTCCAGGGCTCTCTCAGGTTTGATGAGTCAAATGGAATAAGATCCCTCTGATCAATAGCCTGAGCAAATACACAGATTATCAGATTATCAGATTAGGATTTGTCCCCTAGATGCAGAGGAGAGCCAGAGAATACATTAAAACCTGAGGTGCCTTGATATGATTCAGGTTTGTTCTCACTCGGAGTGAATTGTGGGAAAGCTGTTGTGTTTCACAACTATAAGTTGAGTTTGGAGGTGTTTACAGGGCAGGCATTGTGGTGTTCTTTAGCCTAAGGAAAAACTGACGTTAAATCTTTTGATTTTGTTTCATTTCGGGGTCCGTGTGTGTGGGAATGTAAGAAAATAAAAAGATCACGTTAGCATAACAACTCAATAGTTAATGAGCACATCTAATTAAAGCCTGATGTCTGTCTCGGCGGAACAACTTGAGATGCTATGTTTTCCGTCTTTGACCCTGCAAGTATTGAACTCCTTTCAAAATGTTGTAAATAAGCTTTACAAAATAAAGGTTAACATGAACAGTGATGTTTGCTGTACTTCGTAAAAGTATTTAGACCTCTTGAATGTTTTTCACACTTAGCCATTTCATCACTACACATGTATTTTGGGGGAATTGGAATGAAAAAGACACATTTTTCAAGAGAAATAAAACAAAGTGTGTCATTTACTCCTGTGGGTCCCCAATGAGTCAATACTTTGCAGAACTGCATTTCACTGTGATTGCATCTGCAAGTATTTGGAGGTATTCCTCTTTCAGCTTTGTACATCTCAAGAATAACATTTTTGTAAAATAGCTGAAGCTCAGTCACAATGAATGGAAGGAATCTGTGAGAGTCTGTTTTCAAGTCTTTCCACGGATTCTCAATTGTGTTTTATGTTTAGATGTTGACTAAAAGATGACTATGCTTTTATATAAACCACTCAGTTTTAGCCCAAGCTCAATGTTTGGGGTCATTGTCCTGGAGGAAGGTGAACCTCCAACCCAGTTTTAAGACTTGAACTAGATTTCTAACAGTTATTTTCCAAGTACTGCCCTAAAAAACGTTCTATCTATATTCTCATTAACTCTGACCAGCTTTTCTGTCCCGACTAAAGAAAAGGTCTTCCCACAGCATGATTCTGCCACCACCGTGTTTTACTGTGATTGTTGTTGCCCCTGTATAAATTAAGGCAAACATTAAGCAAGACTTCTATTAGCTTTAGTTTAACAATTGATTTCTTCCTTTTTAATTGTTGTTAAACTCACAATTTTGCTGTAACTGGTCTGTCAAGTGTTGGTTTATCACAAAAACTTCATTTAGAAAAAATGGCATTTTTTTAATGTAACAACTTCAGAAAATGAAGGGATGTAATCTTTGTAGGTTAGCTAATATTCCTAACAGGTACTCTCATTTGTCCTCGGCAGTGTGTACGGCTGCCCTGTGGCCAAGAAGAGGAAGGGTCTAGACAGGCAAACTCTGGAAACCTCTCCGAAGAGGAGCACCTACCTGGATGACATGGACAACTCCACCATGGAGGAGTGCTACGAGACAGACGGGACAGAGGAGATGGACGACAGGGAAGAGGAAGACGACGAGGGGGCCGTGGAGGAGGAGGGAGAAGTTGAAGAGGAAGACGTCGAGGGTTACATGGACTATAATGTCGAACAAATGGAGCATGAAGACGGGGAGGACGAGGACAGAGGAGAGGGAGAGGAAGAAGAGGAGGTAGAGGTGGAGCAAGACGAAGAGGAGGAAAGCGATGAAGTGAGGGTGGAGGAGGCAGAAGAGGAGGATGAGGAAGCTATAGAGGAAGTGGACTATGAAGAAGGAGAGGAGGAAGACGGAGAGCAGAATCAGCAACAAGGTAAGAGTACTAAAGGACAATGTTAGAAATAAATTCAGCAAATGTGGTGCATTTTGTGAATTTTTTTCATGGTTGTACAAATTGATATAGAAGAAAGTTTTCAAAAACGAAAAATAGGCTTTAAGGGCCCTCAAAAGAGAAAAAAATGCTTTCCTGTTTTTTTTTTTTTTTGTTTTTTTGTGTTTGTGTTCTGGCGCTCATCATTCTCTGAGATGATCCTGAAACTTTTATTTTGTACAAGTGTTCATGTAGTTTGTGTTCGCTAAATTCAACATAATGAATTAAAATGTGTTTTTTTTTTTTCTTCCTTTTTTTACTTTTAAACAAAGCCGGATTAATTGACCAGAACATGAAATCATATCATTTAAAAGCTGCAGACTGTGCAAGATACCAGTGGTAACAACGGTAGGAAGTTGTAACGATATACTATAGATAACGTAGCCGATTGTGTGAGTCCATATCAAAAGGCCCATGATGAATGTATTCAAGCAACCAGAATTGCCTTTTCATTGGAGTTATGAGCTCCAGCATTTTTATTGGTATGATCAACAGCAGAGATAGCCTGGCATGCCACCATGTTCATAGAAAGCTTAAATCTCATTACTCTGGAACCACATAATTGAATTCAGTATCACTTCAGCTCAGTTTGTTTATATAATACCAGATTACAGCAGATAAAACCGATTCATTCCATATGCCGTGGTACAGAAATCAATCAAGTCCAAATTCACTTCAGATCAATCTAGTTTATGAGAATAGAAGCTATCATATATCCATTTTTAGGTTAAACGTGCACAGTACAATTTGATTTTAATTTGAATACTTGCGTTTTCCTTCATAGCATCAAATACTTTTAAAAGATTTTTAAAATATCTTCTCAAAAACATCTGACGGGGATTTTTTCAAAGGGTTGAAGAAATGTCTGACAACAGGATTACAAACCGTCAAGTGAGTAAAACAAGATCCATCTGAAAAATGAAGATAAAATAGCTGATCTGGTAAGAGTTTTTCATAGCCCAACATGTAAAAAGAACATCTGCAGTTATGGCGGAAATAATATCTGTTGTTTTGTTTCGTACTGACTTCCATCAAAGTGTTTTTTACAGCTTTGCATTGACGAGTTTTGAATTTCATAGCTGCGTGTTCAGACAGTGGAGAGTGGGCACCCACCTCTCTTGTGCCAAGTTTAAAACCTGTGGAAAAAAAAATATTGGCATACTCAACCACTTTCTACAGATATGAACTAAATATCAGGGTTGACATTTTCAACATGACACTAACCTGAAAGGCATAATTTTAAAAGAAATCTGAATTGTATTTGATCATCCTTCTCTGAACAAACCTTAACCTACCCGAGGAAATATCACCAAACTTCTAACACAATAAGAATTGAGTCTTTAGCCACTCAAGTTTGAATATATGTCTCATGAAGACACACTGCAAAATTCCACCCAGTTTTGGCAGTGGGATTTCAGAAGCTCCTGCCCCATATGTTTGTGATCTCCCCTTCCCCCAGTGATGCACCAAACAGCAGATCTGGCAGGTTTCTCTCCAGCAGATTCGGCTTTGCACCCACGCATCACGATTGGACCTGACAGTGCCTTCAAGTCCAATTAAGAGTGAAGCTCAGAGAGAGAAGTGTGTTAACCCTGTTTGGCGCGCAGCTCCATCCACCCAAAGTGTCGATGTGGCATCGCCGCTGCCGCTGTGCTCCTATTTTCTCGCAGACATGTGAAAACATCTTTTCAGACTACTTTTCATTAGAGCCCATGGCTGAGATTTTATCTTTAACACTGAGACTGTGCCACTATCTCTTTGACCTCACTCTGTTTCTATCGAAGGCAAGTTGTCTGCACCTACCCTTTAGAAGCGTTGTACAAGACTGCTGTTGCCGGAAAGAATTCTGCACACCCTTATTTTGTTAGGGCTCTGTAATTATTAAACATTGAAAGAGGAGCATTGGATTTGGTGTACGACCTCTTCCGGTACGCATCATCTTTGCTGTTCCCATTTACTGATGGCACTCAGTTACCAATCTCCAGGTGAAATTCAGGAGCTTTTCTGTGTTTTTCATTCACATGCACGCCCCATTGTCGCTACTACGACGTCAGTTCAGGGCAGGGCAATCCCTCTGTTCCCCCCTTAATCTGTGTTGCTTCTATATCCCTTTTGTGTACCTTGATTGCTCTTCAAATTGCTTCCCTGTGCCATGTTTCAAACCATCAAAAATTAAACCCCTGGTGCTGGAGGTTGCTGTAAGAAGCCTTTCGCTGTCAAAATATGTGCTTGGTCATTCGTGACAGTTCCCTCTTCCTGCTCTAAAGCCCTCACCCTCCAGGCAGCAAAGGCTGTGTTGCTCTCATTAAATTTGGATGTGTAGAAATGTGTGTAAAGATGACAAAGCTTTTGTAGAACAAGGACCGTTTTCACAAGAAATATTCAAACATCTTTGTGTTTTGTCAGTGTAGTAAAAAATATTTTTTCATTAATATCTTTTTTTTTTTTTCCCCTGGTTTTGAAGTTACCAAAGGTGATGCAAACTTTTGTTCCTTTTGCTTCTACATGTTATTGGGGACCTCCGGGTGCGTTTTCTCTACAGGAATGCAAAAGGCAAATGTGGCGCCAATATGAGCAATGTGCTCTCGACGGCACAGGGCGGAAACGTGAAAGGAGAGATTGGAAGTGCTCCAGGAGTGAGTGCTTGAAATTACTGACAGAAGAGGTTCAGTAACCTTTGCAGTCTGCCAGAATCAATTAGGCACTGAAAGGAATTCTAAAGATACTGATGATTTAATGAAAATAAAGAACTTTACAAGCAAGGGATAAATAGCTGCTGACTGAAGTTCATCATGTTACCGTTTGAACACCACGACATGACTCTGAATTTACATTTTCAATAGAAAATAATAGACTGAATAGGCATGTCTCAAGTTCCAGTTGGATTGTGTGTTCAATGGGATAACTATATAGTGTGCAAAATCTATTTTAAGTTTTATGGGAAAAAAGGAAAGAGTATGGAATATAAGACATTTCTGTTGTACCAACCCATCTCTGATTCATCTACCTTTTATTAGATGAAGTCACGTGTATAGAATACTTTTAAATGTTTAAACTGTAACAAATATTAAATGTTGTTGTAAAAACTGGCCAGGAACACTGTTAGGATGACTTTAAAACTTTTAACCGTAGCATTTTAATTAAGGTTTCTCCCATCTATACTACTTAAGAAGACTTGTTTTACTTTTAATACTCTAAAACAACATAATCACACTTTATATGAACTTCAAAAACAGCCATTATTTAAAGTTTATGCAAACTTCAAATGTCAACTTGAAGTTTCTATTTTTAATTCTCACCGATTAAAAGTAGTTATCTTGAGATATTGTGATGAGGAAACTGTTTTCACAATGAAACAAGATTTAGATCTTTTGATATAAATACATTTTAATCTGTGTAATTAAGAATAAAGTATGATTGAGTCAGTAAATCACTTAAGTCTAAAGAAACTGTCAAAAACTTCCAAAAACCTTAAATCAATGCCATTTAAAAGACTACAACATCCTTGCCTCGCTGGAAGTCATTTTTTCCCATGAAATGAGTCAATACTTTTGCACAGCACTGAATGGCGCAGAAAGAATCAGGGGCCTACTGTGAAAACATGATTCATAGAGCATCTTTGCCTGGAACTTTCCTAAACTACTGCATTTAACTTCCTGTGGTGATTCACAATTCAGAACACAAGCTGCTGCTAAGACTCTCAAAGTAAATTATTAAGGGGAAGCAAAGAGTTCCTTATCCAATTTAGATGGTCCAAGCCCAGAAATCCGATTTAGCTGTAAAATAGAATGACGGAAATGGAATTACAAGATGCTTGTTCTTTCTTCCCAACAGAGGAAGATCAGATGAGCACTGGTGAGGGGGACGAAGACAATGGCGGAGGCGGCGTTGTCGGAAAATCCGGTCCTGCGACAGAGAAGGATGACAACAACAACGATGAGTATGAAAACTATGACGAGCTCGTGGCCAAGTCCCTCCTTAACTTGGGGAAGATCGCAGAAGACGCCGCTAATCGCGCCATGACAGAGTCTGAGATGAACAGCAACTCGTCCCACAGTGCTGAAGATGATGAGGAGGAGGAAGAGGAGGAAGAAGACGACGAGGAAGAGGAGGAGGAGGATGAAGAGGAAGATGACGAAGAAGAGGAAGAGGATGAGGAAGAAGAGGAGGAGGAAGGGGATGAAACACAACGAGAAGATCTGAGTTTGGACGTTGACAGCGATGTGGTTCGAGAAACGGTGGACTCTCTCAAACTGCTGGCACAGGGTCATGGTGCGGTTCTGTCCGACAGCTTAGACGGACAGGAGTTTGAGAACAGAACGTCCGGCATCGGGGATGATACTGACTGTACTCACAACGGTGGAAACGCACACAACGGAGGTCAAATTAGGACCTCCAGTAACGGACAAATAGAAAACAGTGATGAGGAAGTGTGTTTAAGCAGTCTGGAGTGCCTAAGGAACCAGTGCTTCGACTTGGCTCGAAAACTTAGTGAAACAAAGCCCAACGAACGAAATGGCCCAACTCAGCAAAAT
The DNA here is from genome assembly GCF_051168715.1 of Poecilia mexicana. Taxonomy (NCBI): domain Eukaryota; kingdom Metazoa; phylum Chordata; class Actinopteri; order Cyprinodontiformes; family Poeciliidae; genus Poecilia; species Poecilia mexicana. Next base: position 13,641,152 of record NW_028263391.1, on the reverse strand, counting down.
CACTATTCGTGCGGGGACCCCAATCAACAACCCCAGCATCACGGCTATGGAGATTACCACAGCAGCCAAGACGACAGACGGACTCTTGATAGGAACTATTCTGACATGGACAATCTCATGAAGCTTGAGGAGCAGCTGAGCCCACGCTCCAAGGCCTTCTCTAGCTGTGCACACGATGAGCGATATCACACCAACAGCCACCGGGACTTTGACGAGGACACGGCCTCGGTGACGTCGGACCGATCGGAGGAAGTGTTTGACATGACAAAGGGGAATCTGTCCCTGCTAGAGAAAGCTATTGCACTAGAGTCGGAGCGTGCCAAAGCAATGCGGGATAAAATGGCTGCTGACGCAGCCAGAAGAGACGGGGTGAGGTACACCCATGAAGAGCACGGCCCACGTCACGGTTACAGCGTTGAGCGCAAAGCCCGGCTTCCTGATGGCATGAAGAAGCCTTTCTTCCATAAAGGTAAGTGGATTCCATTAGAACTGATTCATGTTTGTAACCCAGTCTCATGTTTTTGTCACAATCTAACTAGTCTTATGATTTATTAAAAACAGTAATTTATTTAAAAGCATTATTTACGCCTTCCCAGTAGGATCCTGTTAATTGCATGCAATAATTATTGTCTACTTGCTGCTCTAAAGTTCTGCTTCACTCATTACTGAAGGTAATGGACATTAAGCTGATAAAAAGAATTTCAGTAATAAAAAAAATGTGTACAAAAATCTAAGTTTGACTTTCAAATGACAAATATTTTGATGGTCTTCTGAAATTCTGAAAACCTCTGTTTTGTACATTTATTTTATTTTAAACAGGATAATTTCAAGCGAAAGAATTTTCACCTTTAGAATATTGGCATAATGAACATTCATTGTTGAAGTTTAGGATGAATATTTTTGAATTATTTTAGATCAAATAAAATATAAATGTTTATAATTTTGTGTCAGATCATCTGAGTCTGCAGGTGGCTGAAAAAAAAGTAACAGTAACAGTTGTTGAAAATATATATTTTGAGTGATTAACTAATTATCTTGAGAAAAATGCTTTATTTTTACTCAACTAAGAGTTAATTCAGTCCAAATAATCCATCTTAAAGGCTAAAGAAAGCATAAAACATAAGATGCTCCAAAAAACCAAAGGTCAAGATCCGTGTTTTGTTTTATACTGCAAAAAGCATTTCTACAAACAACAGTAGGGCTTTTCTCATTTGACAGGCTCAGGTAAAATATTAGCTTTTTCAGTATTCTGCATTTCATTTCCTCTGCAGAAGAAACCAGACAAACACGTGTGCATTCCGGGAACCTCAGTATAACCTCGGGACAAGCTTTTTTCTTTTTTTTTTTTTTTTTTTCAGCCAATTTGGAAATTCGAATCTCGGCACCAGCGTGAGCAGCAGCAGCAGCTTATATTGTAAAATAGGCCAGTATGGAAACATCAGAGGGTAGGCTTGTCAGGCATAAGTAATGGCAATCTGCATGGCCTGTTAGGACCGCAAATCTCATCCCTGTGATGCAGCTCAGGGTAAAGCAGCCTATTTTTAAACCTATAGGCAAACAGATTGGGTGAAGAAACCATGAAACAAGGGTCCTCTGTTTTTAGGATCTGCAATACAAGTCTTAAGAGCACAACGCTGAGGAAAATACAGATCATCACTTCTTTATTCTTCTCATCATTTGCACCAGTAATACACAGACCGACGTGGATAAGTTATTGTCACCTGTATGGATGATATCAGATGAGAGCAACAAATAAGAGCATGGCAATTCACAGCGGGATGATATTACACCTCAAATGCCACACAACTCACAGCAGGTTTATATTGCTACTTAAATGCCACACAAATGCTAATTTCAAGAGTCTTCCCTGGCCTTTGTGCCTGGATAATGTTGGTATAATGAGAGGATGCAAGACGGCTGCAAGGCGATAAGCATCTTTCCCCGGGCAAGATAGTAACAGACACTCGTTGACCAGGGTTTCGGTGTGTGATTTATAAAAACTAGCGGAGGAGCAAGGCTCCCTAAAAGAAGCATGAGGTTGAGATGAAAATTGAACAGTATCAAAATGACCGATAACGAACGACAGGCCCACTGACTGCACATTAATTATCTAGAGATGGTATGGTAATGGGGGCCATTTGCTATGCAAAGCACAGCCCGTCCCCAGCCACAATCAATATCCCCTGCTTTCTAATATGCCTTCCACTTGGCTGCCTCCGCTCTCCACAATAGAAGCGATGCAGGCGAGATGCATGAGCATCACGTCTGCTTGCACTCACATGTATGGAAATGGAGAATTATTTCCAATGTGCTGCTGAAACATTAACAGCAAACATTGTATAATGAAGCCATTATACAAAAGAAACTGCATTTTACTTGCAGCTCAAGTTCCCTATCAACATGAAACTTTGCTTCCTGATTGTGTTGGTGCCAGACAAAAGAGCCAGACATGACATTGCAGTTTTATCCCAACTCACATGGGCCTAATGTGGCATAGATGGATGATGGCCCCAAAGGATAATGAGGTGCTTCTTTTCTGATGAATGGGACATGGAATTTATGTTGGTGACTCATTTGTAAATGTATGATTACGTGTGCCCTATGCCACCTCTCAGTTTTGCCGTTTCCAAACTCTTCCCTTCACTCGAATGATTTTAACACCGCAACCCAAGTGAGGGGCTTATGTCTGTTCACGTGAAGTGAGTTAGAAAATGGTCTAAGACATAAAAGAACTGTGTATCGTTCCTCCCCTTGTTACGTCAACATTTCCACAGAGTATATTGAAATATCATTAAAAATTACATTTATTTCTGTAATTCCATTCAGAACATGAAATAAATAATCAGCACAGCTAAGTGCATTTTGGTTGGAACCATATCTGATCTAGTTGCAAGGAAATATAAGATGCAGGATTCAGGGGGGGAAAGACAATCTTGTTTCTTGTGTGGAGGAGAATGTCTCAAAAAGTGTTTTTGGTGCGAAAATAGAGCGGAAAAGAAAACAGAGATTTTAATTCAGTAAAGCAATTAATGCATGTCTTTGTTTTAATCATTTCATTCTGGCTCCACACATGAATGCAGAAATAAATGTCGAAGAAAGACATAAAAAAAGCGGATTCGAAGGTCAAGAAAAATAATTTGGTTTCAAGTGTGCTCGGCACTCAAAAAGCTAACGTTTTTTTTATTTATTTATTTTTTTCTTGGACAAAAATAATGAAACATTTAAAATATCAAAAAATATTTTCTTTGTAGAATGTCAGAAACAGTTTGAGATTTCTTCTATATTTTCTGCTATATTTCAATCCTGACTGAAATCCTGAAATCCCTTTTCCTCCACAGCACAACTCGTGCTCATAAAGGCAGATTTGCTAAAGAAATCATTCGAAATGATGTTAGGGCCCGATAAAAATTGCTTTTGAGTTTCAAAGCTTTAATTTTACCCCTTAGAAAGTCTAACAGATTATACTTGATTTGCAGTTATGATTTTAGTAGACTTTTCATCAGACTGTCTCCCTCTCCTACTATTAACTTTTTACTTGAACATAGAAAATAATCTTACATCATTTAGTGTGTATTTTTTGTGCATTTTGCTCCGTCTTCTCAAATACGCAGTCACACTTTCCTCTCCACTGTTGCTACATGCTTGCTCAGTATGAGGGATCGCTGCAAAGTCAATAACACAATGCAGGAGATTTTCTGCTGTTGCTATATGTGCCCGTCCAGGAGGAGTGAATGCTGCAAGTCAATGACTTCATGTAGTCCACTGGATTTCCTTGGAAACTTTTTAAATTACTTTGGATAATTACCTGAGCTTACTGTACTGTTTGATAACCAGGATCAATTTGGAATGTAGGGGTGATTGATTTTAAATTTTTTTTTTTTTTTTTTTTGTAAAAATAGCATTTTTCAATCTGGCTCCACCCAAGTTCATCCCACGGGTTTTCCGGCCTGGAAACGGGCATGTCATCTACTTTCACAAATTCTGAAGCTTTCCTCTGATGCAGCCTGCTATGAAGGAGCGAGTATCATGGAGGATAGAATTTGTTCACCAAGACGAGGTGTTTGATTCCTGCTGATTCCTACCTCCACATCTCTCTGCACTTAGATTGCTTCAAATGATGAGAAAATGTCCTCCATTAGATAGAAGGTTACTCAGGGTTACCTGTCTTTACTTTTCCGGTGGCTGTCACAGGCTCCTGCCCGTAGTTCTGTCAACACAGTAAAGTCTACAAACCGGATTCCAAAAAAGTTGGGACACTAAACAAATTGTGAATAAAAACTGAACACAATGATGTGGAGGTGCCAACATCTAATATTTTATTCACAATAGAACACAAATCACAGATCAAAAGTTTAAACTGAGAGAATGTATTATTTTAAGGAAAAATATGCTATTTCAAAATTTCATGATGTCAACAAATCCCAAAAAAGTTGGGACAAGGCCATTTTTTACCACTGTGTGTTCTCTATAGGTGAAAGATCTGGACTGCAGGCTGGCCATTTCAGTACCCGGATCCTTCTCCTGCGTAGCCATGATGTTGTGATTGCTGCAGAATGTGGTCTGGCATTATCTTGTTGAAAAATGCAGGGTCCTCCCTGAAAGAGATGACGTCTAGATGGGAGTATATGTTGTTCTAGAACCTGAACATAGTTCTCTACATTAATGGTGCCTTTCCAGACATGCAAGCTGCCCAGGCCACCAGCACTCATGCAGCCCTATACCATCAGTGATGCAGGCTTCTGAACGGAGTGTTGATAACAACTTGGGTTATCCTTGTCCTCTCTGGTCCGGGTGAGATGCCGTCCTAGTCTTCCATAAAGAACTTCAAATCGTGACTCATCTGACCACAGAACAGTCCTCCTTTTGCCTCACTCCATTTTAAATGACTCCTGGCCCAGTGCAAACGGAGCTTGTGGAGCTTGCTTAGAAATGGCTTCCTCTTTGCACTGTAGAGTTTCAGCTGGCAGCGGCGGATGGCACGGTGGATTATGTTCACTGGCAATGCTTTCTGGAAGTATTCCTGAGCTCATGCTGTTATTTCCTTGACAGTGGCATTCCTGTTTGAGGTGCAGTGACGTTTAAGGGCCCGGAGATCATCAGCTTCCAGTAGAGTTTTACGGCCTTGACCCTTACACACAGTGATTGTTCCAGATTCTCTGAATCATTTGATGATGTTGTGTACGGTTGATGATGATAACTTAAAAGTCTTCTATTTTACGCTGGGTAACACCATTCTGGTATTGCTTCAGTATCTTTCTCCGCAACAATGGTGGAATTGTTGATCCTCTTACCATCTTGGCTTCAGAGAGCGTTCACACTGCAGCCTGAAGTGACTCAATTCTGATTTTTTTGACGTAATGCGACCTGTATCCGATCTTTTCATGGCAGTGTGAACAGCACAGGTCGGATTCTTTTTCGAATGTGACCCATATCCGACACATATCCGATTCAAATGCGACCTAATGTTCAGGCCGCATTCATCCGAACTGAACGTCACTAATTCTCAACAAATCTCACTATTCTGCGTCCTGATATGCGCAAGTGGGAAGAAAAACAACAGCCATGATGAATTATATGAGGATTAAGTTGTTAATATTCTGCTCTGGCCGGACAACAACTTCAAATATGTAAGCTAAGCTCCGCCGTTAGCCTCCATGTCTACTTCCGCAAACACTGAGCACTTCTTCTTTTTATGGCAGTTGGCAGAACACTCAGAACGCTGACGCTATTGCGCCCTCTACTGCGCATGCGGTACACTTTCAGGTCGTTTGCCCGTTTACACTGCAGAATGTATACAGGTCGCATTTATTGGCAATGTGAACGGCCCTGGCAAAAAAATCGGAATTGCCAAAAAATCGGAATTGGGTCACTTCAGGCTGCAGTGTGAACGCACCCACTGACACTCTAAGAAGCTTTTTTTATACCCAATCATGTTGTCAATTGACCTAATTAGTGTTAATTGGTCTTCCAGCTGTTTGTTATATGTTCAATTTCCTTTTTCCAGCCACTTATTGCTACTTGTCCCAACTTTTTTGGGATTTGTAGACACTGTGAAATTTTGAATCAACATATTTTTCCTTTAAAATGTTACATTTTAACATTTTAAATTAAACTTTTGATCTGCCATCTATGTTGTATTACGAATAAAATATTGACATTTGCCATCTCCACATCAATGCATTCAGTTTTTATTCACAATTTGTTTAGTGTCCCAACTTTTTTGGAATCCAGTTTGTAGAAAAATGGCACATATTAAAAACATTAAATCACAATAGAGCCGGGTCCAGGATGGGCTTTATTTGGTTGTTGTCACCAAAGAGGGGACCTTTTTTTTTAATTAAAGATCCTTGTAAAATATGTTGAATTTAAACTGAGTTCATACAGACACTATATAATAAAATGCAGTTGCTGTTAGAAATCTCATCCATGCACTTGGCATTCGTCTTTGGCACCTATCAGGTCACTTGCTTGCTTACTATTGTATTGGTATCGAGCTGAGTACAAACTTTCAGCGCCTTCCAATTAATGGAAAGACAAACTTGAAAAGAAACTCTTGAGGTTTTCTGTCTTTTTAAGACTCCACATTAGGCATGGGCATATTTGTTAAATTTGAACAAATGAAACGGTATTGATTTGAAAACTGTACTTCTCTTTCTCAGTAAAGGATGTGCAGCATTATGCTTAAGCAAAAATTGCGTCTTTAGAAATTATTCATCTTTAGAATGTAAAAATAAAGACGTCTTGTGTAACAGTCCTAGAATCAAAAACTAAACACACCGGCAGCACAAGTTGCCTAAATCATTCCCGTTCTCTTCTAAGCATTAATCTTTGGTTATATATTTTTACTTTTACCATATATTTGTATTCTTACTACTGCAGAAATCTCACACGTTACCCAGTAACATCTGTAATGTTAGGTCTGGTTGCCGCTTTTATTTAGTCATGATTATCCTTTGCTTAGTTAGTATAAAAAACCCATACGTTTTCAGAGAGTGTGATTCTAGCTGGAGAAACACTGACCAGAATTAAAATACATTTTTGAACTCTGTCTCAATGTCTAAAATATTTGTAAAACAGTTTTTTTAGAGTAATTAATTGTCATTTTGTAAAGCCAGTAGTTTCCAGCAATATGAAAAATGCATAATATTGACAGCAGGTTGGCATCTCACTATCTTGAGGTTGACTGTTATGTGGCAGACTGGTGTTTTTGCTTTCAATGTGTTTTTCTGATGGCAGGAGCTCAGACACCTGAAGAAGGTGTAAGGACGACGTTCAGCTCTAAAACAGATACAGAACAGAGGCTCCAGTGACCAGCTCTTCACTGGTCTCTGCATAACCATCTTGCTTACAAGTCGGCACGACAAACAAAACTCAACTGCAAACATTTAAGACTTTCACATTGTGATGAATCCACAAATGATCATTGAGATGGTAGCATGGAAGCATTCCAACACTTTCCAAGTCTGTCACGAAGCTTTCTGCCCACAGATGTTTCCCGCGCAGACAAGAAGGAGAGCCGATGTCCGACGCCGGGCTGTGACGGAACGGGTCACGTGACGGGCCTGTACCCCCACCACCGCAGCCTGTCGGGCTGTCCGCACAAAGACAGAGTGCCACCAGAAAGTGAGTAAATCAGCTACATGTAGCAGTCGGTCTCAGCCAGTGTCCTCCCTGTTCTTTGATGTCCAGCAATCAGCATGTGCTCTGTGCTTGCCGCCATGTCTGGTCCTACGTCGGTGTGTACCTGTTTTATTGTGAGAGGTCGGATGGGTTGCAGCTGCACCAAGCTTCCTCCGACATTTTGCACGGGGTCGTGGTTTTGTTTTCTGACTGTCTGCTACGGGTGCCGTCGTTGATGAGGTGGGAAATGAGGTTTTGGTAATTGGCAGGACAGTCGAGAGCTGTCGGTTATAGATTCACTGGCCTGCTTGACACAGCTGCACTGACTGACAGCGACGGAGAGAATAAGATAATCCCACTTCCTCATTGTGAATGGAGTCCTGTTGAGGGTTGTGTGTTTTCTCACTGCATGTCAGCGCATGTCTGAGGGGAAAGAAAGGTTAAACAGTTTGCTCTCCGTTCATTTCTGGAGCTTTTTTTCCTGTTAATAGAGTCATAATTTTTTCATTTTCTTGAAACTCGAAAATGCTCGCAGACCTTGATAACACTGAGCGTGCTTCAGTCATCCATGGCATAAACCCTGTTCATTTATTTGTGTTCCTCGCTCAATTGAATTCTGTTGAATAGGGCGGCAGTCTCATATCTGTAAGCCACAGATCAAGAGAGGTGGCAATAAACATTAGCCTTGAATGAAAAATGAGTTTTCCCTTTAGAGCATTCAGCGTGCTGATTCAGTCTCTTTCACCCTGCGCACTCATCTAGTCTCGTGTGTATTTTTCATTAACGACGGAATGAAAATTAAGCTAGGATGTGCCATGACCCAGACATAAGTAAAAAAAAAAAAAAAAGTTTTAAAAAAACAGATAATATGAAAGAGCTAGACCACACACAAGTGTGGTTTTTGGCCCCAAACAAACTGCAAAATGACTCAGAGCAGGTATCCTGAACCAGGAGATTTTAAGCAGAACTTGGAAAGGTCATGAATAGACATCCGCTGTCCACCACTACTGTCAGTCTGCCTTTTAGTAAAACTCTGAGCAGGGTCATCAAAACACCTACTTCTTCTGTTCTTCCTCCTACAAATAATAAAAATATATATATACATGTCCAAGTGAATAATTCAAGACTTAGCATTTTCAGTCATCAAGAGGACAGTTGAAGGTAAATAGGAGCATATATTACATCTGATAGCCTGAAGGGTTGAGCCTTTCTTACTCTTTCCCATTAAGACATTTTCTGTTATGAATGGAGCATGTATTATTAATTCAGTGACTTTATGTAATTGGGAAATCACAAAGTGCAGTTTGACCATACTTGTGAAAAATGACGATTAAATTAGATCTCAGAGTATTTCTTTCTGACTATTTGCTCATTTTGGGGTTTTTTTTAGTAGAAGAAAACTGCATTTTGTGATGCAGTTGTGATCAAGTGTTTGAAATCTTCATTTTTTTTTAAATTCCATCCATCAAAACTAAAAAAAGAAAAAGACTAAAAGGTGATTTTCCCATAACCAATGGGAAAGTGTGTTAATCCTGAATAAAATGTGATTTTTTTATACAAGACAATAAGCAAGTAAACTTTGAGACACAAAATAAAAATCCTAAAACTTAAACCCATATTAGATTACAAATGGACTGGAGGAAGTGAGTTGGAGAATAACAATACATATATTCATGAAAATGAAATTACCATATTTTAACAATATTTTTCACATTTTTTTGTTTACACAAACTCAGTATGAGTCGTCAAAAATGACAAGCACTGTTTGAAACTACCGTTAAGTGTAAAATAACTTATTTAAGGTTTAACTAGTTTGCTACTGGTTGCTTTTTATGATTATTAAATGATCCTAATAACAAAAAGCATTGAAACCACTCCCCTTTTTTGCTTCCCCACAAAAGAAAACTGATTTTATGAATCTTGAATTGTAAATCGGATAATCTGTTTTCAGAAAGTTATTTTTACAGGTTTAGATTTTACATTTTGAACTGGATCTAGCTGGGCCCAGACTCTGTAAAAAAAAAAAAAAGAACTTCAAAAGCAGATGCTAACTTTTGTTTTATTAGCACATAAACCGGTATTCTTACAGGGCTTACAAATCATTTGTACACTTTGACAAGAAATGCTGTGGCATTTTTATGCTGAAAGATCTTGTAACAGACTGCTACTATCAGAAAAGTAAACTGTCCATGAGTATCGTTTTTCTTATGGAGATGAAGCTTTCAAGCATTCATCAAAAACAGCCTAAATATTATTCAAACCATCCTGTGCCACATGTCTTTGGATTCATTATATTATTCACTTTAGGCTTCTCTTCAGAGTAGAGTTTGAATTTTTTGCTACACTTCCTGTCCCCCAAAAGAAGGCCAGCGCAAAGTAGGAATATGCATAATGTATTGTCTCGTGCCATGTTGAGAGTTGGGGGGTGCTTTGTCCAATTACCTGCACCAAACACCAATTAGTATTTAGGGGAAGGAGGATGATGTGGGGTTAAAGTGTAAGGGGGCGATAATGATGAAGCTGATGCCGATGGGTTTGGCCCCACACGCCACCAGCATGGAGACTCCTCCTCCTCCTCCCCCAAGCCTGCTGCGCTCTGACGGCTCCTCTCGGACATCCATAGATCATTAATCTAATTGGCTAGTTGCTGAGGTGATGTGAGAGCGTTATGGACTGTTTTAACGGTAAACGGTATTGGAGACTGCACTTTGTGCCCTAACAATGCATGGATGATACGAAAGCACACAGTCAAGAAGCTGCATTCCCTCTGTTTGTGTCCCAACATCGATTTTAAGGCTCCCGTTTTGCATGACTGTAAGCTGTTTGCATGCGCCAAAAAAATTTCCTTCTATTCCTGTCTGTCACCGGCTTTGTCCTGTCAAACCCAAATGACATCTTTTTATTCATGAATGTCCCTCATTCCATGAATACTAATTTGAAAGAGCTAGATAAGTGGAAGCAATATGGTGGGAAACCTCGCCTGCCCTTTCAAACTTGTGTTCATTAAAATGAAAAAGAGGTCATTTGGGTTCATTTCTTAATGATGTTTATAATGCCAGGTTCCTCACACACTAATAGCGCTCATGGGTGATTGTAAAGGGCTCCTAACCTTCCCTGTCTTTCACTCCTGTCTCCTGTCTGTGCGAAGTTGTGGCAATGTATGAGAATGTTCTTAAGTGTCCTACGCCTGGCTGCACGGGACGCGGCCATGTCAATAGCAACAGAAACTCTCATAGAAGGTAAGAGCTCATCTTGTGTGAAGCTCGTATTTGTCCCTTTTTTTTCTCTCCATTTTCTTTCCTGTGGGATTATTTTTGATCATCCCTCTTTGAGGTATTCTTTATTTCATCAGTTATTTTTTTGCTTTTTCAATGTTTTTTTTTTTTTTTTTTTAGATTTGATTGTAAGTGAATTCATTCTTTTTAACGTTTTGTGTCTGTGTGCGCGTGTGTGGACGCTAGAAATGATCAAAACACTTGAGCTGCTTCACAATCACATAATTTGGCTAAGGCTGGTTTGAATGCAGCGAGTCACACTTCCCACAGCATAAATCATTCATCAGCTCCAGGCAAAAAAAAAAAAAAAAGCCATCTATCAGGTGCAGGTTTGGAGGTAGGAACTGAAATAGCTGCTTGGCGCTGCTGTCAGACGGGGGTGAGGTGACAGCAAAAAAAAAAAAAAGAGTGTCACCCGCAGCAGATGCTCAGGGATTCGGGCATAGCGGCAGCCATTAGCACCTTGCTGCCACTCAGCCAGGGTGACAGGAGAGGTGCAGACCTGGGAGGACCAAGAACGGGTGACTCCATGCTGAGCTCGGTGACAAACTGCGGCACCACACAGCCGCGCACAGTAAACTTTCACTTCTGCACGAAAGGTCTGCTATAAACCTCCACATACTACTTCACACTTTTTCCACAATCTCATCCGTGCATGTGCTCATCACGGCAGGTTGCGCGCGGAGACAACTGGCTCCGGGCCATTGTCACAAATAATTTTTTTCACACGACACTTTTTGACAGTCAAGATGGAGAATAATAGAGGTTAAAGATAGCAAAATGAAGTGATAGCAAGAAAATATATCTAAGATTAACTAAATGCATTCCCGTCACACAATGTCTTGCAAAAAGTACTCATGTCCCTTGACCTTCTCCATCGTTTTGGCATGTCACACCCACAAACCCATGTAGACTTTAAGGTTTTTATGCAATAACCCTAAAGAAAGTAGTGTTTTAAACAAAAATCCTTTAAAACATATGAATTTGAATTCAACCTGTTTTACTCTGATAGCACTTAATAAAATCGTATAACAAATTATTTTTGAGACTTTTATTTGCATTTAAAATGTCGGCCATTTATCATACTAGTTCCACTTCGACGTTGATCTATTACAAAAATCCAATCCAAACACATTGAAGAGACAGAACAAGCTCAAGGGGAGTAAATACATTTGCTAGACTCTCTAGAATCTTTCCGGCATGTACATTTATGTTTGGTAAACATCAACTCGACTTGCACATTCACACCAAAAGAAGACTGGCGGTGCTTCGTTACATATAAATTAAGAAAAATTTAGAAAAACATCATTTTTGGATTTTGCTGTACAGCAGGACTCGACAAGTGACTTGTCTCTGGATCCTGACCTCTGAATATCTAGTTCTGTCTGCTAGAAGTCAGTCAAAAGTCATATTTCACCTGACTGCCTCTTGTGGCAAGAAGGAGTATGACGAGTGCAAAAAGAAACACGAAACTCACTTACACACCCACAGATACACATACACAAAAGAGAACTTGCCGTCAGAGCCCATAAAATACACTCCCCCCCCACCCCCCCCCTGAATATTCTTACTAATATTAAGAAAACGGATTAAATTGAAAATGAAAGCCTAAGAATTCTTTCTCAAAACATGAACAACAGGCCCAAAAAACAAAAGATTAAAAACACTACTTTTGTTAGACTTACTCAAAGCTTTCTACTTTAAGAGCTTGTATTTTTCTTCTGCCCTGGTTTTAGACGAGTCCTCTGCTGTGGAAGCCTTTGATGTTTTATGTGGCATCTTCTCTGGTCAGACACAAAATATCAATTTAAAAAAACAGCTTCAAATTGCATCGACATAGACAGAAATGCTTGGAATGTTGCATATTTATAATTTTTCTCTTTCTTTTAATATACATATATATTGTTTTTAATTTTGGGACTGTTTTGTAGTTAGCTGATGTTTCATTTTGGCTTAAATAAATGCTGCATGACCTGTCTCTGCTCTGAATGATAAAGGCTTTGTTGGTGCCTCTTTTACATGTCCAGTATTGGTACCCACCTATCACCAGTTATGCTGCTAAAAAGATAATCTTCCACCATGCTATTGGGCCTTGCTTACATAAGTTTGGCCATCAGTTTCAATTCTCAAAATTCTCCCTAATAGTTATTTACTCCAAATATATGAATTACTATGTTGCAGAACAGATTATAATTGTACAAAATATTAATTAGAATAAAAACTTCACCAATTTTTCATCTTTATAAAATAGGGTTTGCACAGTATATCCCATATGTGTGGGTTTTTCTGTCAACTCCTGGTCTTTGAAGGCAACAAGCTGCAGAATGTATATAAAAAATTTAAGATTTGTCCATATGGGAGAATCTATTCCGAGAATTATCTTAAGCTGCTCAACCAGAAACATGCAAGCTGTTGCCAACTGCGTTGTTATCAAAAGTGTTAAAAGTGATGAAAATTAATGAGTTTGCATCTTTTATTTCTGCATATTTTAAGCAGAGACTTCCTGAACTGTAGTTAGGTGCTTTCAGTCGATGTTTCAAACCGGCTGACAGGCAGATGCACAGTCAGTCGCTCCGGCAGCTTGACAGACTGGATGACAAGCACTTCTAACAAGCCAAACATTTTATATTATGTTCGCTCTACGTAGAATCTAAATTTCCCTTCTCATTTCAGTCTATCTGGATGCCCGATTGCTGCTGCTGAAAAGTTGGCAAAAGCCCAAGAGAAGCATCAGAGCTGCAATGGCCCAAAGTCCAACCAAGCCTCTGACAGAGTCTTAAGGTAGTATTCACTCAGATCTTTCCTTCTCATGTCCGATTTGAAATTTTCACAAAGCTGTGAAATTTGTTGTGACATGATGCACTGAGATAAACCCAGAAAAAACAAAAACAACAAAAAAAAAAAAACCACTCATATCATGTGGGATTTCTTTCTTTCTTTTTCCTCGTACATCCTGTAATTGAGATTTGATGTCTCCCCTTTTTTGTTTCATGTTTAAGTTCTGCTGTCCCCTGAGAATACACCCGAGAGACTGCACGTTCATTTGAACAAAATATGCCTCATTCATCGTCGTTCAGGCCCTGCGTTTTGAATGAGTGTCTTTGATAGACATGAAAATGCTGTGATGAAAAGTCATAAGTAGTTGTGAATTTTTATATCCGTATCAAACAGAATATCAGGCACCGTTTTCTTCCCAAGCCTAAATTGAGGCTGTAAATGCACATCAAATGATGAAATCACATAAAAGAGAAATAAAAGAAATGCTTGATTCAATTTTTTTTTCTTTTATTGCATTTACTTAAAAATACTCAAAGCAGTTTCTTTTTCTTAAAGAAGAGCAGAACAGCCCTGCACCTTCAGTCATTTTTCATCTTCTATCATCCTCCATGTATTAATTTTCCCACAGCCGCCTGCTCGTTCTCTTCCTCCCTCCATTCCACACATTTTTCTTTTTTTTTTAACCAAAAACCAGGTTTCTTCTCCTCCCCCCTGGGCAATGTTCAGTGCCTCGGTCCAACTTCCACCCCCTCGTCATTTATTTTCCAGGCCTATGTGCTTTGTCAAACAACTGGACTATCCACAGTATGGTTACAAGAACAATGTCTCCACCAGCACGCCCCGCTCCAACCTGGCCAAGGAACTGGAGAAGTACTCCAAGACCAGCTTCGACTACAGCGCTTTTGATGGCAGCAACAACCACCAAGTGTATGGAAAGCGGGCCATTGCACCCAAAGTTCACGGGCACAGGGACACATCCCCCAAAGGATATGATGGTACTATTTTAAAGCAGCATAAGACTCTTTAAAGAGATTCTCGTAATATGTCCGATTTCTTTCACATATCTATGCAGGGAATTATCTCAGAATAGTTTCTGCTTCTGTCCAAGAAGACTTGCATCTCCCAAAAATTTGAAACTGAACAAAAAAAAAAACTTTTAGGACTTTGCCAAACATCTTTACTTGATCTTAATTTATTTGTGATTGTGAGGTGGTCTTAATCATATCTGTCTGACAGATTTTAGTTTGTACAATTTGATCTGTCACCATAGATACCATTTTTACTTATGACGTTACAAAGTTTCTTGACTAGGTTCGATTCTGTTTCCTCTGTACATGCTTTATTTGATCAATATCATCTCACTTCCATCGTTTTGCAGATGATACTCAGCTCTATCCAGCAAATGTCCCAGATATTATTTGGTTAAAAATATGCAAACGCCTCTATGAGACATGGAAAACTGGATTATCTTCCAAGGCAGGTAGATTTAGGTTTTAAGTAAAAGTTTCTGTGAGAATGACCCAGGACTGGATAGGAAGACCCTTCAAAACCTAACAGAAAATCCAGCCAAGATGTGTTTGTGGATTTTGCCCAGCATTGGATGGATACTGAATGGGCCTGGGCTCATAATGTTGTCCTATATGAGGCCCACCTGGGCACACAATCCATATTGGCAAGATCAACTACGAACCTGATATAGATCGTAGCAGGGTTTCAATTTGCTGTTAAGAATTTGAGTTCTAACTTGCAGTCAAATAGAATGTTGGGTTCTTCTTTTTAACCAGAGATGTTGTGCATCAAACCTACCATGTATTATGGCCAACATGTAACCCAAGCACAGTCCCTTCTGGGAATCATTTTACAGCCCGTTTCCTGCTCATACATGAATTTGACCGCCTTCTTGCAAACAAAAATTTGTTAATTATTGTAGACGTTTTAATTTCTGAAATTCATCTTATTTAGAAATTTTGTTCATATGTTTTGCACCTTTCTGTGAATCATACTTTTATTATATTACACTTTTATTAAAAGTCATTGTGTTTGGTCAAATGTTGCAGGATGGGCAAAAAAAAAAAAAAGAAAAAGAAAGTTGTTTAATTGTGTGTCCCTGCAGCCAAACGATACTGCAAGAACTCCAGCTCAGCCAGCAGCACCACCAGCACCTACGCCCCCAGCAGCAGCAACAGCAGCCTGAGCTGTGGGGGTGGTGGAAGGGGCGCGGGAGGAGGCGGAGGTGGAGGGGGCAGCAGCGCCAGCAGCACGTGCAGCAAGAGCAGCTTCGACTACAGCCATGACATGGAAGCTGCCCACATGGCGGCGACCGCAATCCTCAACCTTTCCACGCGCTGCCGGGAGATGCCCCACGGCATGGGCGGAAAACCCCAGGACTTATGTTCACAGGTGAGAAAGGAGGGGCGGGGTTTAAATGCACTCAAAAATGTGCTTGTTTAATTAATTACTATGAAAAAAAAATGACCCTGTAAAAAAG
Organism: Poecilia mexicana; assembly: GCF_051168715.1. Classification (NCBI taxonomy): domain Eukaryota; kingdom Metazoa; phylum Chordata; class Actinopteri; order Cyprinodontiformes; family Poeciliidae; genus Poecilia; species Poecilia mexicana. Next base: position 13,624,991 of record NW_028263391.1, on the reverse strand, counting down.
ACAACTCTGATATTCCAACCTCCAGCTTTGATTGCAACACACATTCACTGTGGCATCGTTTTGTAAAGCTATTGCGACGTTGCTGCATTTATTTCAGTGATCGGTTGCTACTTTGCCACAATCTTGTAGAAATGACGGGAGAGTCGGATTGCTGTTCAAGTTTTTTCCTGCAACATCCCAAAGATCTTCACTGAGGTTAAGATCTTCACTGTGATGGAAAGTCTATGAGTCTCAAATCTTTATGCTCTCTGGTAAATCGAAGCCTCTTTTTTTCAATTTCAATTTTTCTTAAGACCACTTAAGACCATTGGCTACCCAGGTTTTCAGTCCCACTCCCTGCAATGCAATGCTTTTAACTTTCATGATTCAACATGCAGTTGAAACCAGAAGTTTACACCAAATATAAAGACACATGGACCTTTTTTCTCACTGTCTACAGTTAAATAAGACCAAATGTCTCCTGTTTTAGGTCAGTTAGTTACTAAAATTATTTCTATTTCCTAAATACCACAATAATAAGAGAAGGAATATGTGAGAGATGTATTTTTTTATGTTTGTTCATTGAATATCCGGCTTATTTATGTTTCGGCTTTGGAAAAGAGTTGCACATCTGGTTTCCGGTTGCTTGAATGTGCTGCATCCATCTGTTCATGCCTAAACAGGAATGTCCAATGATCAAACTACTCGGGAAGGAGACAAGTTCCGTGTCCCAGAACAAAAGCCAGTGTTTGGCCATATTGACCATGGACACATTTTGAGGAAAGAGGGAGACACTTGTAAGCCTTCAAGCACCATTTACAACAAATGACTTTGAAACTTCTCTTCTTGTTTGGCTCTTCCTTTCAAGGGTCACTGCAGCAAATCATTTTTCTCCAACATATTACTTTGAAACTGAGAAATTATTTCCTGAAATCAATAAATAAATGGGGATTTTTTTTCATGGATATGGACATGTGTTTCTAATGAATTTCAGTAGTGAAATCATGATGCATTTCCTGATTTGATTCTGAAGCCCATAAGACTTCTAAGAGTCTTGCCAAGATGTACTGAATAGTTCCTCTGTAATGCGGTGGCCTCCTGCTGCAGGTGCAGAAATATCCACATCCAGATTATCCCTTTCCTTCCTTCATTATGCTAATTCTGGCATAGAAAACTGACAAAGATAAGGAGATTTGAGTTGCATATAACCGCACCAGCGTGCACATGACTTGTGAGCGACCCAGAGCTGTGTCTTACACTCAGGGCTCCGCCAGGCACTTTCTTTATTTTCCGTCTGGGAATCAGATAGGAGCTGGGACGAAGCGCCGTTTGACACGGCGTGAGTCCGGTGTGTCACTTCTGAGGAGATAAGGTGACAGTGCTCCTGTATTATCTGTGCCCAGATGCTAAGCTGGAAAATGGAGGCCAGAGTGGGAGTGCACAGTGGAGGTGTAACGTTGGCTTATGTTGACAGAGGAGACTGCTGGAAAATCAGAGCGAGGGAGTTAAGAATAAAGACTGATAGAAAGAAAGGGGGCACAGGGGGAGAGATTTGTAAATGTCACAGCGAAGGAGGAGAGAACAGAGCAAAACAACAATGAGGACAGGGAAGGAAAACGGCCAAAAGAAGCTTATTTTCAAGACAAAATAAACTCGGCGGGACAAGCTCTGGAGCAGTCAGGACTGGGTTTTTTTTTTTTTTTTGTAGTTTCACCTCATTTCGTCGTGTGCACCCGCAGCCGCCTCCCCCTGCTTTGGGACGAGATGAGCAGGAAACTCTCTGGACAGAATATGAAACTTCAGAGGATTCTGTTTTCCTTCCTCCTCTTTCATCTCAACACCTCACCTCGTGGCTCACGCTGTTCTTTTTCTGAGTCTGAATGAAGCCTTGCACGCACACCTTTTTCTCACCTCGTTTTCTCACCTCGTTCATTTTTTTTTCTACACCCAGTCTATCCGCCTGCTTCTCTCAATCACTCCATTGGATTCGTCGCTGAAGCTCTAAAACGTATTGTGTTTTGCACAGGATTGTTGTTTCCGCGGGAACCTTTTGTTGCTGGCGACCCCAGTGAGCGTGTCCAGGCCTTCCCACTGACATGCTTCTCTGCTTCGACGTGCCTGTCTGAATTATCTCCCCAGCAGGTCACGAGGTTCAGCAGATGCTTGTTAATGAAGCGCCATTTGAATCAGATGTGTTGAGGCAAAGAAACATCTAAAGTATGCAGGGCAGCAGGTCCTGAGAAGCTCTGGCTCAGAGTAAATCAAAGGTGGGAGCGGTCAAGTGAGAGTTGTTTGTCCTTGCTAAAACTTTTGGTTATTCTAATCAGGCAAACTGTTCAGCATCAGTTTGCAATACAAAACTTTGACACACTTATATTTTTTGTTCATTTATTTTGCGAATTGTCACAAATCGCAATTTTTATACTCAACTTCATCACCAGTCTTGATACAGTTCAGATTGCTCAGAGTCCACTGTAAATTAAACAAACAGCCACAGTCAAATAATTTTGACTGCTTCTGACTGAGATGACCATGAAATACAGTCGATTTAGCGTCTGGTGAATCATTTCTTTGTTATTTTGGAGATATATTCCACATCTTTCTCCTGCTGAAAGGCTTATTGTCTTTCAGCAGGTTTTGTGATGCAGGCCACCAGATGTTTGCCTAAGTTGATATTTCAAAGAGGCCATGATGCCACACACTATAATAAGGTTCCCAGGAGAGAAGCAGGGTCACAGCATATCAGAATCTTTACCATAAAGACTGATAGATTCACTCCTTTTTTCATACCAAACCCATCTGAAACTCTTGCTGCCACAAGAGCCCAAATCAGGTCTTCTCATGTACACAGCACACAGATTCAATTAAATGTCTGCTAGGGTTTTGGCACAATCCACATTTACATTTCTGGATGTTATTAGGACTTTGGAATATTTATTTTTTCTTTGTTTCTCCAACAGTAAATTTCCTTTACTATCCTTCTGTGTGGTATGTAGTACCAATGTCAACTTGGGTCCTTGTCCAGTGTTGTTTTTCTCACAGTGCTAATTATTGCTCTATATAGATATGGACAAGTTCAGGTCAGAACCTATTTCCCTTATAGCTATTTTCCGACTTATGAATACATCTGTCTCACTTTAATTATATGTTTTCTTATCCTTCCCTGTGGCTAAGAACAATAAAAGATATAATATCTAACTACAGGGGAAAGTTTTAGACACCCTGATGGAGTTCAAAAAATAAAGTAGATGTTAGAAATGCTTCAGTGCATTTTTTTTTTTTACAACCTGTTTAGAAAACAAATTAACGTTTCATCATTTCTGCAAATTAATACACTGAAGCTTACACAAAATTCACCCAGCACCAAGCAAATGTAAAGACCATAGTGTTTGATTACAGTGGATTCGCTTTGGTGGGAAACCTCATCCAAACCCCCTTTAGACCACGTCTTTCCAGAAAAGGTCAAGGGTTACCAGAGGGCAAGAGTAGAAAGAGTCGGCTAGTAATGAGAGTGGGGGGATGCAGTGTCCTCTCACATTATCTTTGGTAATTTGATATGAAGGGGTGGGCCATGTTAATTTGACAGTGATACACAGTAAAACAGCTAACAAGAAGAGGCTGACGTACTGCACACATTAATAAAAACAAGATCGGTAACTGCCTCACCCAGTGAGAATCTCTGCAGGAATATGACCTCTGTTCAACAAAACGTCCTTCCTGTCTTCTCCTTCATTTTATGCTTGTCCTCTGCTTTTATCTCTCTTGTATTCCTGTTTAAGTGTCATTACTTTCCAATTTTACTCTCTAATCTTTACAGACCTGCACAAAAATGTTGAAAGTTCAATTTGACATCAAGTAGTACTGTGTTTAGCGTCTTGATCTATTCAGCTCACCTTTTAAAGTTCTTGAACAGCATCCTGCACGTTTTTTTTTTTTTTTTTCTGTTTCAACAGTTATCCCCAGCCTTATTTTTGCATCACATTTATTGCAGTATTCATGTCCAGTTGCAAATCTATCAACCCATGTATTTGAGTCAGAGTGCATCACAGAGTTTGGCTTTGGACACCAGGAGAATCCACCCTTGGGTACTCTGTCAACTGGAATCAGAATTAGAACGGGCTTTCCTCCTCACAAAACTGGAAAATGGGGGTGGGGAAAACAAGGAGTAGAGAGGAGATAAGCAGAAGGAGTCGGAGGCAAAGAAGGCACAGTAACATCCAGGAATGCATGCACGAGCATCCCACTGAAGGATGAACCTGAAAGAGACGGCTCTTTTTCTTTAGGTGCGATTGAATGGATAAGTTTTGAGGAGTCTGTATCTTTTTTTTTTTTTTTTTTTTTTTTTTTCCCCAGATCTAAGTTTGGACAATGTTTGTACAAATTTTAACGGTGGGGGGAAGGTCATAGCTTTTCTTGATCATTATTTGATCAGAGGCAAATAATGAGGGAATGGCTACCAATTAACCAGACTAAAACGTAAGCTCTTATAAGAGGTCACCCTTTGTTAAAATTATTGCAACATGTGGTTTTCGCTTTTAACTCAATAAAGTTTTTGTGTGTGCGTTTTGGCTGCTGAAATATTCTGGCAAGTAATTAAAAGTCCATCAGTTTCCCTTCACTCAAACCAGCAGTTATTGTTCAATCTCATTGGAAAATGTTTTTAGGAGCCCAGACAACTTTTGCAGTAATTAAAATATTACTGCAAAAGTTGTCTGGGCTTCTGACCAGTGGAATGAAGTCCAATGGCTTGTTAGGCAAAGGTCACATTCAGTATTGACCAGGGTCAGAAATATGTGTAAAAATACAGAGGCTTGTTGGTTAAGAAAAAGGCTTATATATTCATTATAGAGGGGACTAAACTAAAGTGTTTATTTAAAATCAAACAAATGTGTGCAGTTTAGAATAGAAACTTAAGCTGTGGGTAGGGAATGTGGACGCTTCGCTCTTGTGGACGTGGCCCACTTTGTTCCAGAACACCTTAGAGTTCTACCTCTATTTTTGGGTTTCCAGCAGTCTAGTTCGAGTTGCTCCTGCTTCTGCTCATCACTGCTCACAGCCCCACCCCTAACCTTTGTCCCTTGCTCCCCTTGTGATGTCCACTCACATTAGGTTCACACATGCCCAACACACGCACACAGTTCGGACTGCAAAGCGCAGAGCATGGAGGCGTGGAATGGAAGAGAAAGACAGAGAAAGGCATAGAGGAGGGCTTCGCACAGGGATGCAGTCGTCCTTGAGAACTGATGAACCTCCTTTGCTGTTGACCTTCTTATTAGCAAACATTGTTACTCAACATCGCAAGAGTCTGTTGTCGTCTTTTTTTTTTCCTTTTTTTTGTACAAAGTCTTGAGCCAAAAAAAAGATTAGGAATTTAAGTTACAAGGGAGCTTAAACCACTTTATTCTAATAATAAGTTAGTATTTATAAGATTTTAGAACTTTTCATGTACTTTCATAGGAAAAATCATGCACTGCTTTGCCCATCTAATGATGAACATGTTTGATTGCTAATTAATCAGAACCTCTCTCTGTTTTTTATGTCCTTCTCTTCATCTCTGCTTCCTTATGTTCTATGCATCCTCCTCTCCTTCCCCATAATCATATAATCATCCAACCTGCTTCCACTTCTCCTCACTTAACCTCCACATATAAACGCATAACCTCCCCCACCCCCATACCTATGCACGCCTTCCAGAGCCCCAGTCTAGATGTTGATGAGAACGGTACGTTGGACCTGAGTATGAGCAAGAGTCTGTGCGGCGGCGGCGCAGGGGACTCGGTACTCACCCCGCTAGAGCCCATGTCCCCCCAGAGGCAAGCGGCCCTGCTGGGCTCCCGCTGTTACGGCATGGGTGATGCTGCAGACTGCTGGGACCTTCCTGTAGACTACACCAAGATCAAACACATAGACGAGGATGAGAAAGAGGTAAACAGAGAAAATGTTCAAGGGTGGCTCTGGAAAGTTTGCTTAGCTGTAGTTTTCTAATGCAAACAAACTTTATTAAGCATTTTAAAATAGCCTTCACATATATATATATATATATATATATATATATATATATATATATATAGTCTTTGTTTGTTCTTTCAACACTGCATTTTCCTCTTACTTTTACTTTTCAGTTCATGGTTTGTTGCTGATTGTTTTCACAGAGATCTTGTAGTTATTTATCAAGCCACCTAACTCTGACCTTTGAGAGAAGAAAGACTTCTTCTCTGTATGGTTGTCTACACAACAGCCAAATTAGCAAAGAATTAATTCTGTTTTTAATACTTTTTTAAGTGGAAAATAGCAATGTTAACACATAACAGATGTAGAATAACTCTTTACCGAAACGCTGATTTCTAATGAGCTATTGCATAAAACCGTTCTTGTATGCAGTGAATTAGCTAGTGATATTTTTAGTAATCAATTATACTGATAAAGGATTGATTAATCAACAAATTGTCACATTCTTCTGATTTTTAATCTAGCCACTTAAGTCATTTTATGCATTAGAAATACATTAAAAGATGCAAACAATTCAATTCCCTTTTAAGATAAAAAAAAATAATTTATTGGCTAAAATGTAAAAACATGGCATTCTGTTAGTGTGTACTTGATCATCTATGGCAAAAAAAAAAAAAATCTTCTAACATCAAAATGTGAAAAGCTCAGCCCTTTCGATTTGATTGATGTTTTGATTATTTTTTTGTATTTATCATTTAACAGCTGGATAGTAAGGTACATTAAGAAGGTATACAGTGTATGACAGTGTCATGATGGGTAGTGGTTGACGTTGGACCCAAAAGCAGAGTTGGAGGCGGCAAATTAGTTTGAAGATTTAATGAATAAAATAGTCCCTTCAATGAAAAATTGAGTATTGTGTTATACTCATGTGTAACAAAATACTCCCATGCATTTTCTTACTCATGGAAAACCAGGTCAGGAATCAAGAACTAAAAAAATACTCAATCAGGAAATCAGCAAAGGAACTCAAGGAGAACATGGGATTGTAGCAAGGAAGTGATGGGATCAGGCAAGTAGTGACTGAAAATGAAAAGCCTAAATTCTAAGGAGGTTGAATGCTGAACAACAAGACCGAGGCTGACGAGCTAATTGATTACAGGTGCAAGATGAGGAAGCAGACTGAGCAGACAGAGAGAGAAAGTGGCACAGGGGACGTGGGAGAGTACACAGCGGGTCAGGAAATAACACTAAAGAATAACCAGACTAAGGATACATAATAGAACTAAACAAAGACTAACTATAAGAAATAAACATAACTAGAAACAATGAGAAGAAATGAACTAAAGAAAAACAGGAATAAGACAGATCTAACCAAAATAACATCGAAATAAACAAAATCCAAAGCCAAGTTAAACAACTCCAGATATGACTCAGTGTCATTTTATATTACATTCAATTCATTCTTACCATCAGTTGATATGAATGCTGCATATATCACACATAGCTTAAAATAAATTTGACTTTGCTATTTCGCGCTTTGAAATTGGTCTCTTTAAGAATCTACTACTCTTTCCAACACTCCACCTTCAGGATATTATCATAAAGGTGCTCCTATTCTTATGAACATGGTTGTTTATGAAAAAAAACCCACCAGTTTTTCATAAACAACCAGCCAACAGACATACTTTGTGTAAAAGGAACTAAGATTCTCCTGACCCATTCTTGTGCTCAGTCTGAACTTCAACAGAACATGTTTATCCCCTCTAGACGCGTAAATGCATTAGGCTGCTGCAGATTGTCTCATTCACTGTTTGTGTTTTCAAACAGGTCCAAGCAGATCTACCAGAGTAGTGAGTGAATACACACCAGTTCTTTGCGTACTCACTCATACTGGCTAGAGAATGAATGAAATAGTTGCCAATGTACAAAGAAAAGCTAAGACAGAGCTCCAGAAAGCAGAGAGAACTGATCAAGACCTTTTTAAAAATTTAGTAGAATTTTTTTTTTCCTAATTGGAAGTGAAGCATAAAGAAATTCATAATAATTTTGCTAATGATTTTGTGTGTTCGGTTTTGTGGACTCTCCTCCTGTTTGGCTCATGATGATGCTCCAGCACATACAACTTGTCTTCTCAGAAATCTTTGTGACTGAGTGAGGAGACAGAAATGATAACAAGCAGCGGAGGGTAGAATAGAACGGAGCACAAACAGCAAGCAGTTTTGTCACTGATGATAATTATATAGCAGCAGTTGCTGTTCCCGAGACTGAGAGAATATACTGTCTGGTTATCTCCCTGCAGCCATTGATTAAACACAGTCTCCAAGTCAAACATTTGCATTGTTTTCTTGGTCTCTTACCTTCTGGTCTGACTCAGTCTTTGCTGCAGAATCAGTAAAAAGTCATAAAAAAAAGGCTTTTATTTTTAAATTTTACATAAACCTAATGGATCTGTCTGTTAACTGATGTCAACACCCCCATGCACAAGAGTCATCTCCCCTGTTTGTTCCGTGCTCCCCGCATGCTGGCTTTCTGTTTTTACATTTCTCTCCTCTCCAAAATGAATTATGCAAAGTAGCACCTTGGGAGGGAGTCGGAATAGCTCATCTCATCAAAGAACCGCTGGAAATCAATGCACCACTGCTGGGTGCGCCTGTCGGAACGCTGATGCGCGTGCGTTTGCAAGTGCACACGCCTGCTTTCCTGTGTGTGAATATTCATAAGAGCGTGTCTGCTGAACCCTTGTCTCTTTGGGAGGGTGTCAGAGTGAGTTTGTAAGTCCCATTATGGCAGCCTACTTTTTTTGCGTTCCGTGTCCTCTGTCTGCATGCATGCATCAGTCTCATTCCTGTGCCATTAATCGGAGAAACTGGTTTCAGCTGAGCAATTTAGTCTTGATTTGGACTTCTGCCTTTATGGCCATTACTGTACCCACACTGTAAAATATGAAAGAAAGGTAAAATGGATTTGGATCAACTTGCATCGTGCCCTGGTTGCATGCACTGCAGACAAAAGCATAGTCCCACACTGCAAATCCAAACAGCGGTCTGGTCCCACACCACAGTGCCATCTAGTGGCAGGTTGATTCATTACAAGAGGCGACTCCCAGAATACTCCATACCTACACACTAGCACTACAAGCACGGGCATAACCACAAGTGAGGCCTCTCACACCATTCGTTTGGCATTATTTCCTCTCTGCTGTTCCATTTTACTGCACTGTTAGACTGGCTCAATAGTCACACTGGCTCACCAATTTGCATCCACACTGACAAAACTCTGTAGCCTGAAAGTGCATATGATATTCGTGGGTGAGGAAAGTAGACAAAGAGGGAAGAAAGGTAACAGAAGGATTCACTGCAGAAAAAGAGCTTTTCTTTTCAGGTAGTTGAGTACATACAACCAGAGAAGCACAGATTTTGTGGTGAACATGAGTGAAAACACTTTGTGTGTTTCTCCTCTCTTCAGCCTGATGATCTGGATCCCTTCCACGATCTGCTGGAGGATCGATCCTACACCACAGATGTTAACATGCCAAGCCCCAAGCCCAAGTACGTCCAGTGCAAGGAGAGTAAGAAGGACCTGATAACGTAAGGAGTCCCGTCCTTTTCCCGCCTGACCCCCACTTGCTTTGTTCCACTCATGCTCTGATTTTTTTTCCCCCACTTCATTTACTGGTGCATCTCAATAGATCAGAATATTATCTAGAAGAAAATTTCTTTCTGTAATTTACTTGGAAAGTAAAGCCTGTATGGTGCATATATTCACTACCTGCTCAGTAAGAGATTTCAGGCTTTTATTTCTGTATTTTTGTTGACGATCATGGATTACAAGTAATGAAAATGTTATGGCCTATAATCTCCACAAGTAAGTTCATTAAATGTCAGTGCTACTGAAGAAGCTGGCTGTTCACACAGTGCTGTATCCAAAAATACAAATAAAATATACAAAAGCAGCTGAACTGATACTACAGTATTTGCTATACAAAGCCTCTCCGAAACCAGAAACAATGTCAGAAGCATCTTAACTGGGTTATAGGGAAAAAGGACTTGACTCAGTGGCCCAACCAACATCCTTTTTTGAAATTAAAATTGTTTTTTTTTAATTTTTTTTTTTTATTTGATTTGTAAATCAAGATCTAAGAGTCTGGAGGGAGAGTGGACAGGCACAGAATCCAAGTTATGGTCCTGTGTGAAGCCTCTACAGCAACTGATGATTTGGAAAGACAGATGGTCTGTACAACCATCTAATACAAAATCTTTGAGCACGCCACGCATTTCTCTGGTGACGAACTTTATGGCGATGCCGATTTTGTTTTCCAGCAGGTCTTTGCACCCGCCCACACTGCTAAAGGTACCAGGCTTTAAGGCTTTAGTAACCATGGTACTACTCTGCAAAGTCAATCTGTGAGCGATTGAACACGATGAGAGACACCAGACCCAACGGTGTAGAATTTTTTTTTTTTTTAATTATTATTGAATTACAGAAAAAAAAATTACATTTCTATGATATCCCAATTTATTGACATGCACCTATAGTTTCCCCCTTCATTCTGTTCAGTTAACCTCAGTGATCCACTGTTTCTGCTCTCTTCCTGCCCACATTGTGCCGCTGGCTTGCTATATGACTTTTATTTAATGGCTATCTGTGTGAAACATTTCAAGCTGTCAGTATCATTCCACATCAAGACTAGCCCATCTCAGGTAGCACTAGGTTAAGCACAGACAGTGAAGCTAAACTGGAAACAATGAGAACCATAAAAATAAAAATCCCCCTTTCTTCCTGTGATTTTCACATTTTCCTTTCCTTCCCTTTGGACTTAAAAAAATCTATCTATTTTTCCGGTGGCAGATGTCCCACACCGGGGTGTGATGGAAGTGGTCACTTGACGAGCAATTTCACCTCACATCGAAGGTGTGACTTCCTTTTCTCCTTGTGGATTCTAAGTCTATTTTTCTTTATTGTTTTCAGCTTACCTCGACGATGCTGTCAACCGTCTGTAGGCAGGGCTTCACTGTTTTCTGTTAGCCCTTTGAATATTGAGGTGCAGAAGCAAGACATAAAAAAAATAATTAAATATTGAGCAGATGCTTATTTTGGGGTAAAGCCCTGGATTAAGTTTTTTCCTCAGTGGGCCACGTTTAAAGCCTTCTAAGCTGATGTTATTTAGTCCTCCAGGCACCTTCTCACAGTCCAGTGCAGAGTGTGCATTTACCATTCAAAAGGTTTGAGCAGAACTGCTGAGTGTTGCAGAGCGAGATGAGTCTGCATGGATCCTGAGACTTGTACAACCTCTCAATTCCCAAGAAAGTTCTGACGTGTTAAATATTGTCATTTTATTTAAAAAAAACACAGCTTCAATTTGTTTGCTTTTAGATACTCAGAGGGTTAACATTTCTCTTTTTGTTTTCTCTTAATCAACTCTTTGCACTTGCATCATGGCTTCCTTACATTTCCTGGTTGATATTTTACTCATGCATGTGTTTGTCAGAGTGGCTGCAGTGTCTTTTAACCATAGTTGTTCATTTAGAGTAATCTGGTATTCTGCTGCTGTATTTTTCAGTCTCTCAGGTTGTCCTTTGGCTGATAAAAGCATTCGAAGCATGCTAGCCAACAATGCACAAGAACTCAAGTAAGGTTTTAGATGACTAATCGATATTTGTGTGTTTTCTTTGGTTGGTTGATTGGTTGATTGCTTGATTTTCTATTTCCATGCTTATTAATGAAAATACTATAAATAAACAAATAAAATAAACACTCAGAATGAAATAAAATTTCAAGAGACAATTTTGGAGTTTGTCTCCACAGGCCTGAGTGATCTTTTTTTGTTGCATTGGAAAACTAATTGCTATACTACTGGCAATGGTTTTTTTTTGTTTTTTTTTTGTACAATGTAGTACATGGGATGTCAGGTAAATGATATTATTTATGTATACCATGTGATTATTTCCCTGACTATAAAAGTACTCAAATCGAAGATTGGACATTTTTTTTAATATGTGGTTATGCAACTGCAATTTTAAGAAATTTTCCATATTTTAACAATGAGTGTTGGATAAAATTATCCTTACCACAGGCTGATTTAGATTTAAAAGTGTATTCATTTAACCAAGAAATTAATAAAATGGGACATAACAGTAAAATGGAAATGTGTAGGCAGAGGCACCAATTAAAAAAATTGATCTGTTTTAATTTACATTTAGAGAAAAAAAAAACTATGTATGCCATTCCCAATAGTTGGAAAGTCATTAATGCTGGGAATACCAGCAATTGTACTGTGTGCACATTCTCGACTAGCTTCTTGTAAGTTTCCCATTTATTTTGATTTATCTCTTACAGTGAGTTACACAACTTAGAGTGACCTCCTTTCCATTATTCTAATTTCTAGCTACGTCAATAGGTTTGTTATCAAATTCAAGTCGGGCCATTCCAAAACATTAATATTACGAGCAATAAAAAGAAACGTGACGATATCATTAAAAGATTACTCTAAGTGCAAATCTGTCAGGGGTTTTAAAAAATTGGCCTGACAGGTTTTTTTTTTTTTTAATAAGCATCATTACGACACTGCGGATCTGTGTTAGGCCCTGAGCCCTCTATATGTTTTGTGCCCCAGGTGTCCGACACCAGGGTGTGATGGTTCGGGACATATCACTGGTAACTACGCTTCCCACAGAAGGTACAGCAGTCAGTCTGCAGATACATCTTGACAAAACCCTTCTCTCTTTCTGACGATTTCAGCCTTGTAACTCCGTCATTTGTCTGCAGTCTTTCAGGGTGTCCGCGGGCCAGGAAAAGTGGGATAAAGATCATCCACAGTAAAGAGAATAAGGAGGACCAGGAGCCCATCAGGTAGCGTGCAGGCACAGATCATAAGTCTTTTGTCCGACCGCTAAACCCCGAGGCTGGAACTTCCTCCTGCCACCATCGCTACCCACCGTCCACTCCCTGTGACATATGACTTTTCATTTCCTGCTTCAAAACGGACTCCATGCGATTCCTAATCAGTCCCACCACATCTCGTGCAGTCCATGCTTATCCTCCTGTTCGACCGCACACATCCCCGTAAGCAGGAATAAATCAGTATTGGTTCTGACAAGACAAATGTACCAAGAGTATAAAGTTTTAACACTGGTATCAAGGTGTAGGAGGAACTTCAGAAGTGCAAGGTTGTAGGAGTTTACAGAGAGGTGGTTCTGTGGTCTCTGGCAAACTCCTGCAGACCCTCGTGTAGGTAAAGAGACGCGCGAGCAGAAGTAGAGATGGAGGCAGAGAGAGATTGATTGACTCTGCCTAAATCCCACAATGGGCTTCTGTGGCCTCATCCCTGCAGCTGCATTGATTTCTCTGGTGGCGCAGAGCACAAACAACACACTCTGTTCATTCGTAAGCTTGTCATTCTGTTGGATTCGGTTTGTCACAGCGAACTCTCTTTGGATGCAGTTTTCATATAAAGATTGGCATCTGGAAATATAACGACAACAATCTAAAACAGACTGCTGCTGAAAGAAAAAGGTTTTGTGGGAATGAAAGCACATGAATATATTTTGGTGAAAGCTGGCCGAAAGATATAAATCAAGAACTCTGGTATATAATGTCACGCTCTGCTTTACAAACAGCCAACCTTTTAGATGATAAAGGGAAGATCTCTGAGTCTCGCTCCATCCTCTCGCAGGTGTCCGGTCCCAGGTTGTGACGGTCAGGGACACGTGACGGGGAAATATGCATCCCACAGAAGTGCTTCAGGTTGCCCCATCGCAGCCAAGAGACAAAAAGATGGCTACCTGAACGGGATCCAGTTCACATGGAAGTCTGGAAAAACGGAGGGCATGTCCTGCCCGACACCAGGCTGCGACGGCTCGGGACACGTCAGCGGCAGCTTCCTGACACACAGGAGGTAAGTCATAGAGCTGTGGATCAGGTACAGCTGCATGAGCTTTGTTAGATTTAATAAAACAATATTGGATCGTTTTCTTCAGTAAATTCAAATCTGTTTTTGTTTTCAAATGAATCCGTTTATGACCAATTCTTCATGATATTGCAGCTTTCGGACCGATGTAGTGCTGGATTTATTTTGTTGTCTAATCTTTTATTAATTAATGATTTTTTTTTATTTTCTTTATTGTTATTGTGCATTTAGCAGAAATAAGTAGCTTAGGTAATCCTGACTGACCTATAAGACAAGCAAATTTGGACTGAAACTCTTTTTATTTAGTGTATGTAAATTCTGGTTTCATCTTTGCAATGCATGAAACAAAGCATGACAGTTTTAATCTTTTTCAATGTCAAGCATAATATGTGATCAAACATTTCCTGTTTTTAGGTCATTTTCCAGATGCAGAATTTATATATATATATATATATATATATATATATACAGGTGCTGGTCATAAAATTAGAATATTGTGATAAAGTTCATTATTTTCCATAATGTCATGATAAAAATTAAATTGTCATATATTTTAGATTCATTGCACACCAACTGAAATATTTCAGGTCTTTTATTGTTTTAATTTTGATGATTTTGGCAAACAGCTCATGAAAACCCAAAATCCCTGTCTCAAAAAATTAGAATATTATGAAAAGGTTCTCTGAACGAGCAATAAAAATAATCATCTGAATCAACAAAGTAACTCTAAACACCTGAAAAAGATTCCTGAGGCCTTTAAAAACTCCCAGCCTGGTTCATTACTCAAAACCGCAGTCATGGGTCAGACTGCTGACCTGACTGCTCTCCAGAAGGCCATCACTGACATCCTCAAGCAAGAGGGTGAGAAACAGAAAGAAATTTCTGAACGAATCGGCTGTTTGCAGAGTGTTATATCAAGGCACCTCAGTGGGAAGACAGTAGGAAGGAAAAAGTGTGGCAGAAAACGCTACACAACGAGAAGAGGTGACCGGACCCTGAGGAAGATTGTGGAGAAGGGCCGATTCCAGACCTTGGGGGAAGCAGTGGACTGAGTCTGGAGTAGAAACATCCAGAGCCACTGTGCACAGGCGTGTGCAGGAAATGGGCTACAGGTGCCGCATTCCCCAGGTCAAAGGTCAAGCCACTTTTGAACCAGAAACAGCGGCAGAAGCGCCTGACCTGGGCTACAGAGAAGCAGCACTTTGGACCACTGTTGTTCAGTGGTCCAAAGTACTTTTTTCGGATGAAAGCAAACTTTGCATGTCATTCGGAAATCAAAGTGCCAGACTCTGGAGGAAGACTGGGGAGAAGGAAATGCCAAAATGCCAGAAGTCCAGTGTCAAGTACCCACAGTCAGTGATGGTCTGTGGAGCCATGTCAGCTGCTGGTGTTGGTCCACTGGGTTTTATCAAGGGCAGGATCAATGCAGCAGCTATCAGAAGATTTTGGAGCACTTCGTGCTTCCATCTGCTGAAAAGTTTTATGGAGATGAAAATTTAATTTGGTCTGGAATCGGCCCTTCTCCACAATCTTCCTCAGGGTCCGGTCACCTCTTCTCGTTGTGTAGCGTTTTCTGCCACACTTTTTCCTTCCTACTGTCTTCCCACTGAGGTGCCTTGATATAACACTCTGCAAACAGCCGATTCGTTCAGAAATTTCTTTCTGTTTCTCACCCTCTTGCTTGAGGATGTCAGTGATGGCCTTCTGGAGAGCAGTCAGGTCAGCAGTCTGACCCATGACTGCGGTTTTGAGTAATGAACCAGGTTGGGAGTTTTTAAAGGCCTCAGGAATCTTTTTCAGGTGTTTAGAGTTACTTTGTTGATTCAGATGATTATTTTTATTGCTCGTTCAGAGAACCTTTTCATAATATTCTAATTTTTTGAGACAGGGATTTTGGGTTTTCATGAGCTGTTTGCCAAAATCATCAAAATTAAAACAATAAAAGACCTGAAATATTTCAGTTGGTGTGCAATGAATCTAAAATATATGACAATTTAATTTTTATCATGACATTATGGAAAATAATGAACTTTATCACAATATTCTAATTTTATGACTAGCACCTGTATATATATATATATATTTATTTTTTTTTTTTTTTTCATTCACTGCAAACATAATCATCAAAATTATAGTCTTGAACATTTTCACTCTACTTATAACCAACTAAGAAACAATACAGGTGAAGATAAAAAAATAGAAGTATATACAACAAACATTATTATTATTATTATTATTATTTTACTTTGAGAACAAAACTCTTCTATTTAAAAAGTTGCTGGTTTTCCAAGCGCCAATGACAAATTTCTCTTTAAATTCATGTAAAGTACAATACAAGGCAGTCTACATGAACAATTTTCAGTGTATTTTGACGTGGAACAACATATGAAACAAAGCTTCCTTCTGGTTGCCGCCTGCAGTCTGTCGGGTTGTCCACGCGCCACCTCCGCCATGAGGAAAGCCAGGCTCTCGGGAGTGGAAATGCTAACAATAAAGCACCAACGTGCCAGCAACGGTAAGCTCAGCCACACAATGCAGCCAATCAGGAACAAGGAACATGGAAGGGTTTACAGAGCGGAGTTCCAATTACAGATAATAAACCAATCAGAGTGGTGTGTGTGTGTGTGCGTGTGTGTGTGTGTGTGTGTAGGGTGAGGGGTGTGTGTAGGGTGAGGGTGGGGGGGGGGGCAGCAAATGAACGGCCACTCATGGGGTAATAATTCGAATGGCTCCAATCTGGAGGAACAGGTTGAAAGAAATCGTGCAGATTTGAGAGACGCTATGACGTTATCATCCAGTTGCGTCACACACTTGTCAAAAAACACCTCCCCCCCAAAAAACTTAACCACATTTGTCATTTGTAAAGATTTTAAAATCTGACGATAAGGTTGGGATTAATGCCGCTTATCGTCTCCAGGGCTGGATCATGACGAAGAGATCAAGCAGCTGGACGATGAAATCAAAGATTTAAGTGAATCGAATTCACAAGTGGAGGCCGACATGATCAAACTCAGAACACAGGTGAGTCACCCGCCCAGCACCCGTCTTCCACGTCGAAGTCGTCTTTGTTTTTTTTTTAATCGGCAAGTGGAAACATGTAACGCACCCTCCTCTCTGCAGATCACAACAATGGAGACCAGCTTGAAGTGCATAGAGGAGGAAAACAAGGTGATTGAACAGCAAAATGAATCTCTGCTGCATGAGCTGGCCAACCTCAGCCACTCACTGATTAACAGTTTAGCTAATGTCCAGCTCCCTCATATGGTAAGGGCCACCAGGAAACGGGCGAGCCAGAAAGTCACAGAACGTAGTGAACCATAGCGTTTATCTGTGGTACATTTGCCCACGGCTTTCTGTGCATGCTTACTCTAATGTGTGGAGCATCGCTTGTCTTCCCAAAGGCTGAGGGGGAGTTGTGAAATGAGTTGCAGCAACTGTGAGAACTGAAATTCAGCATAAACAAAACAATATGTTGAGGTTTTGTTTACGTTTACAGGGGAGCTATGATTAAAGGACTGTTATTGTAGCGGGTTGAATTCTTAGAATCTGCCTTTGCAGTCATTTAATTTCACGCCAAAGATGTTTCTGAAAGATATGATCCCAACTTTTCCATCTCCTTTGACACCTTATTCTGTTCCCTTTCGTTCGATTTTTTTTTTGTTGCTCATTTTGTTGCAGAGTTTTTAAAGCAATCACAGACAATTTCGTCCCGCTTTGTCCCTTACGCTGCCATTCTTTTTATGATCATCTCTTGCGTAATAGATCTATCACTGACAAAGTGCAGATTCAAACGCTGTTTGAAATGTGCCAGCCGCTTTTCTTATTTTATGTTGCTTTTAGATCTCTGGAGGTGTGCAGATGAAAGAAGTAAAAAAAATATTTTTAATCTCCCTTAAATCACTGTAAGGCTTTGTCCTGATTTCTCGCACGGCTTTCTGTCTATGTTCAAGTTACATTTTTTTTAATTTTTTTGTATCTTATAGCATTTGGCTGGTTAATAGATACTGCCATCTAGTGTTTAATTTTAGGAATAGCATCTTGTTTGAACTTGTCCTGCTTAAAGAAATCTCTCTTTCTTGACTGCCTGCAGAAACCCCTGACAGAAAAAGAGCTTCCTCTGAGGAATAACAGCTGCTTACAGATGCACCAGCAAGTAAGTCTCTCGTGTGGCCGTGTAAGAAGCTTTTTCCTGTTGTGAAATTGAATGTGCTACTTTGTATCTTTCTCTTAAACAGAAAAACCAAGAACACATGAAAATGTATTCGTAGTCCATGAGCATTTTCACATTTTGTCACGCTAGAACGGCAGACTTTAAAACATTTTCGTTGGATCTTAAGTGATAAAGCAAAGTATGACTGTCAAACCTGGTAAACGCCACAATATTCTGGTTCGTAAAACCCTAGAACTGCAAAAAGGGGTGTTTTAAAAAAAAAAAAAAAATCCGACAAAACCTTTAGAGTCACTAACCATTTTTTTTGTGTGTGTGTTTGGTCATGCAGGAGTCATTAAGTGAGCAGAACTTTGACGCCTACGTCACCACTCTCACGGATATCTACACAAACCAAGACCAGTACCAGAGTGCGGAAAATAAAGCTTTGCTGGAAAACATCAAGCAAGCAGTTCAAGGGATTCAAGTGTAACGTCTCAGCAAAGGGACACGTTGGTTCTCCGCAACAGAAAGAGAGACAGGCAGTGACGGTTTGACCTCCTCGGTTCAGTGCAGTAATTTGATATAGTGTTATATATATATTCTGAATTCTGTTCTTTGGAGAAAAAAAGAAAAAGAAAAAAAAACCAGAGGTATTACGCTTAAAAAGACCTCGAGATAATTTCTTTTTTCTCTCTCTTTTTTTTTTTTTTTTTGTTTTTGAGTCTTGCTTTTGAGGAAGAGCATAAAGGAGTAAATCGCAAAATAGTTTTTGAGGACATTTACATTTTGTACGTTTTCATATGAGCTGACATAGTGTCATGTAATGTTTCTAGCTGCTCATGTATGCACATTTTTAGTGTATATTTCTGAACAGTAAGCTAACGAAAACAGAGGTTCTTTTTATTGCTCGAGAAAACAAAGCATTTCAGACTAAACAAAAAAAAAAAAAAAAAAAAAAAAGAGTAACGACGAGAAACAAGAAAAAACTACAAGCAAGGAAGAAGCTTTTTATTTCCAGTGGATGATTCTGGACTTAATGAACTGAGATGATTCCCACCCACCACCACCACCAACCCCACTCCTTCTTTATCTTCTTCTTCCTGCGTGTAGATTGTCAGATAGCAAGAACTGGTTTGCGAATTGCTTTATTTTCTAAACAATGCTTGAGAATCATTTGTGCTTTGTTATGACGAAGAGTAAAGATGTGTCACTGTAGGTGGGGCCATTTTTAATCGGTGCTGTAAATGAATTCTGGGAAAGAGAATTACCTGATGTCTGTATGAATGTATGAAGTTATATTGTAAACATCATTACACGGAAACCCGATGGTGGAAATCCCCTCCCCTCATTACTGTATCTAGCAGAGCCAATTTTGCATGTTCTCATGCTCATTCCTAAATTAGTTTGAGGTAGAAAAGATGTGTAAAAGACAATGATGACCTTTAGAGGCAAGATTTTAGCCTTTTTTTTAAGAATCAAATCTGATCAGTGGTATGTTGCTAGGATCATGAAATGTCTCAGCAATATTTAAAAGATTTAAAAAAAAAACAAAATCATTTGTTTAAAAAGAGGTATATGCGATGCAATCTGCAAAAGAGGGAAAAAAAGGTTGGGTATATGCAATCTCTTGTTTATAAGCATAGCGGGGTAACATGAATCTTTTTAATATAGCCTATGTAAAATATTGATTTTTATACAAATCTTTTAATACAAAATGTCTTTTTAAAAAAAAAAAGAGGAGGGAACCTGGACATTGAGTTTTAGGAGCAAAAAGTATATGAGTTGAACTTATTTTATTTTTATTTTTTTCTGTACGACTTTGCACAGGGACACCTTCGTTTCCATGTTTTGATGTTCTTACAGAAGCTAAACGCAGTTACCCGAGAGCCAGAGGAGAAAAGGTTTTGTAGAGAGTATTTATAGAGAGCGGGACTTACAGGGTCGCTGTCCCCACTTATGTGCCAGTAAGACTATTTGCACTTCTCCTTGAAAATATTATCCTTACATATGGCGCCGTGCAATTTTTCCAGGTGACCTCTTCGGCACACGATTGGAGCAACCAACCACTTGGAGCCACTGCAGGTGTGGATTTCCTACCACTGAGAGCAAAAAAAAAAAAAAAACAAAAAAAAAAAAAAAAGAGAGAAGGAACAGGGACTCTGAAATCTGAACAGAAGGATTATAACCTTAGCAGTTATATTTTAGGCTGTTATCAATTGTAAAAACATTAAAATTCTTTCATTTCTTTGCTACGTTTTAGGAAGATGAAGTTATCTCCCTCCTCCCCCCCTCCCCAGCAGCACTTTATATCTAATCACTGTACAAAGAATTAAATAGTCAATCAGTTCAAGGTTTGAAAAAGAAAAACAAAAAAAAAAGCAAGAGGAGGTGAAAGCTTGGAGACCTTCACAGACTAAAAGTAGGCAGCCCTCCCATTCCGTCACCGTAGTTGTTAGCGATCATGTTCAGAATTTGCCTTTTCGAGAGCTAATGCAACAAGGTGCTTGTGGTTCACCTGGATTGAATCTCATCTATTGTACTTTACGGGTCCTCGCTCAGGACTCTACTACCCATCGCCCATGACTGCATACGCCTTTTTCTCCACAGCATCGTGTCTGCAGCTTTTGCCAATATAGTAATGCTTCAGTAGAGTTATAGCTAGTACCAGTTTTTGAATTAATTCTCATTAACGGTGAAAAACGGACAGAGGGACTTTTAAAGCACAAGCCAGCTGCTCATCAGACGTTGGTGCATAAATAATAAATCTGAAAAGAGTTATCTGTGACTATCTATAGGGACACACAAAGAGGTTTGTCACTTATTTAGAATGCTGAATTTTCATATAAATTATTGTGAATTCTTTAGAGTTTATTACTTTCTTCAAGCCGGTTCATTTTGAGGTTGAGTTCAGTCGCCATTAACAAAGACAGGATTTTGTATAAACTATTGTGCTCTCTCTGTGGAACTGAAGTTTGATTTATTTTTGTACTACACAGCATGGATTTGTTGACATTTTAATTTTGCTATAAATGTGTGAGATCACAAGTTGCTGTGATATTTCATTTATAAATTGTGAACTTTGTACAATTTTTGTCATGCTGGATGTTGACACATCTTACTCAGAATAAAGAAAAAAAAATGTGTTGCCAGAGGCCTGTAAAATACTTTCCTTTGCGTCTTCATTGTGACAAGTCATTTTAAGAGCGTCCTGTGGTTGTGCAGGTATGCACACCACAAATACTGTTTTTGACTTTTTGATAAAATGTGTTGAGTTATAGTGAATTGGATGAACCTGGTGTAAAATTCAGCTATTCCAGTAGATGTTTGATCATTTGAATGGAACTGCTGTAATTTGAAGAAGGTTTATAAATGAGTAAAAGGATCTTACTGTGCTTAATGTGCATGAAAGTCAGGAGAAAGTGATTTTAAAAAAATCCCACTGTGTTCTATACATATACAATGGCACAGAGCTAATTATATTTGGAGAAAATATGTTAAATCGACATCGATAAGCTGGACATTTCTCCAAAATTGAGTAAAGACAGCATAGAGGCCAGCGACATTTCTGAAGGGAAGCCAGCAGAGTTTCTGACAAGAACTGGCTGTGTTTGAGTGCAGACAACAACAATGTGTCCGGTATTCTCACTACGGTCTCAGAACAAAAGCTAATAGCAGCTTCATTTCTCATCAGTTCAGTACATCTAAGCATAATTCACTTCACCAGAAGAAAATCAAAGCTGTGTGACGGCCTAGCCAAACTTACAGATGACAGAAAATGTGTGAAATCACTTTAAAAACACTGTGGACAAAAAAGAGTGTTTCACCTGGTAGACTTAAAGAACATCTGATTAGAGCGGGCGGCGTCCACGTTGAGATGTGGGATGCTGACAGGACTGCCATCAAAGAAGAATGAATTACATTTTCAAATGATGAACTGCTTTTTTTAAAGTATTAGTATTATCGTGTTTGCTTACACATTCGGGTTGTTGCATGTTTTAATTTTTCCTCTTCTTTTCCTTCACTGATTTTCTTTTTCAGTAGAGTTGAGAAGGATATGTGCCAAAATTAAAATGGGGATTTAAAAAAAAAAAAAATCTTTTTAATAAAACTCTCATAGCAAAAAACACGCAAAATAAATGAAAACTTTGAAAAATCTTTTTTTTTTTTTTTTTTTTTCCATTTGAATATGGGGTTCAAATGGTGGTTCACTCACGAACATTTGTGAGTGATGTGTACTCCATTCCACATCACTCATGTCCACCTGTCTTCAGTGATGTCCAGTTAAATCTATCTACAGAGATAAACATTAGCTGGATCTATTGGATGAATTAAAATGAATCACATCCTATTAATCTGTCATTTTTTCTTCAGTGCAGTCAAAGCTTCAGTGAGAAGGGCACTCGGTTTAGCTACAATCTGCTTATTTACCACTAGATGCCACCATTTTGCAAGTTTTAATTAATTATGCCCCCAGCTGAAGGCAGATGGAATATCATCCATCCATCCATTTTCTTTACACCCTTGTCCCTTAGTGGGGTCGGGAGGTGCTGGTGCCTATCTCCTATAAAAAACTGGAAAGCAAGCAGAAATCAATTTTTGTTAGTTTTTGATATGTTAAAGTGTGAAACTGGAACTCCTCGTCTGTAATTATCACCCTCCTGTGTTTAAGGCATAGAGACTAATCGATTTGACCAAATATGATTAGCTCAACAAGTATAAAAGTGTAAAAAAAAGACATAGATCACAATTTAAACCTGTAATATAAATCACAAATTGATTTATATTACAATATCTTCATTTATCACTGTGTGAAAAATGGAGTACACCCTGAACAGGATGCCAGCTCATCACAGGAAACATTTTGTGGGTGTAATATTTTACGTATTTTGTTGAGTTGGGTTTTGTAGATGTCATATTTCTGGACTTGTTTCTTTGTTTCTTTTGTTACCATATAAAGTACCTGCCAGAAGGTTGAGCTGAACTATTGTCTCAATTTTCTGTACTGCTGCTAGACCCTCTTTGATTAGGTAGCAGCATGATTTGAACTAATGAAGCAATTGGTGTTTTATACCCAATTAGCTAAAAAAAATAAATGTCACCTCTGACAGAACAGGGAAGAGATGGGCAGTGATGTAGACAACAGCTCATTTGGTTTCGGATGCACTGTTGACTATTAAGCCAGGAAAGTTGACTTCCTGCTGCCTAAATAGCACAGGGCTTCTCTATTTAATTGGCAACAAAGAGCAGTCATAAATTTTGTTTCAGGGCTTATGCTGAAACCATGAGGAGCTCAAACAAAGCCGACGCTAATCAGTGCAGTGCCTGTAGTCCGTCAACAAAAGGAAGCTGAAACAATAGCGAATGGAAATGTATTGTTAGTAGGAAAAGCTGATAATGACAGCTTGGCTTGCCAACAACAACATATACAACTGCCTCTGACCCATAAAACACCAAAACAACAACAAAGAGGATGCGTGACTCCAGTTTGAGACAAAAGTTGACCGAAGATCAACTAATGAACTTAACCTGGGAGCATTTTGGTTTTTTAAAGTGAAGAGTGAGCGGAGGTGGTTAAAGCCACACTGAGTCGGTACACTAACCCTACACACCTACTCCTTTAATGTCCTTGAAAATTACGACAGTATATTTAAAATTATTTATAAGTTAGATGTTATGTTATGTGTACTCAAAGGGCCTGATTGTTAAAGGTTTGCGTGCACAAAAACAGGTGCAAACTCGATATCACGTGCAAAATCCGATCTACAAACAACACGCAAACAGGATTGCATCAGCGAGGTGAGGAGAACAGCTGGCACAAAAAACTTGAAGTGCCTATCTTGATGGATATGCAAATACACGTGCTTATAGTCAGGATGCAAAATTCTGAGAGGAGGATATGCAAATGTAATGACCTGCAATGCAAGTTACTGAACCAGAGCCAGATTGCTGGAGCTGTTTTGACTTCTACATTTAGCACATTTGAAATGCATCAAGACATAACAGTGTGTTGTGGTATGGAGAAACAATGATGCAGATTGGATTTATCTGCTTAATGTTCCGCAAAATTGTACAGATAACAATCAATTACACTCACAAGTTTTGCAGATTGCGTGCGAGATCTATGTTGCATTTTTGCGCTCCACATTTGGAATCTTTGTAGATCAGGCCCAAAATATTATAGCAGAGATATTTGGCTAAGACCTATGCTTCTGCTGGAAGATGTTATTTTCATGTCTTCCAGCAGATGGCAGCAAGTCCAAACTTTGAAAACATGAAGTCTGTGACGCAAAGAAGCAAGGAAAGGTCCGCTGCTTCCTTCTCTTTTTAAAGTGTTGACCAATTATGAGACCTCATTTATATTTTATTGTCCTTTGGAGTTAGAAAGTTGTGTTAATTTAATTTAATTGAACAAATGCCTCTTTGAGTTAGAAGTCAGAAATGTTCATTACCACCACATGTTCTGGAGGAGGAACTGCTGTTAAGTCAGCAGCTTGATGCGCTTGGTTTGGTTTCTTCTTGCAGCCTTAGTGGCAACAACTGCCATTAAGTGTTTGTGTAAACGAGTAATATGTGTTATACCACACTTCTCTTACAGAGCTGGTTTAGTTCAGCCACAACGGAGGTTTTGAAGCTTGAACAACTTATTCAAGGTTATCTCATGGCAACCCAATTGACGTAAAGTGCACATAACCACTGCCCCAAACCTTCGTGTTTTTGTGCTTCAGATCATTGTCCAAGATAACCCAAGAGTGCCTAATGTAAAGGTAGCGAATTGATGACAAATTGTCCTTCAAGATTTTTTTCTACGTAGTGAAAGAGTCCATTAATTACTGCAGGTTTTTAGGTTAAATGTTTGTGGTTTTTGGAATGTTCCTATGGTTCCCATTTTGTCCACACTCTTATTGTTGAATTGTGAACTTTTATCTAAACCAAGGCAAGTGACGCTGACAGAGCTTTAGATGTGGTTCTGAGTTCTTTTATGACCTCCTGTGCAAGTCATCAAATGACTCTTGGAGTACTTTTGGTAAGCCAGCCACAGCTGTGAAAGTTCACCACCGTTTCACATTTTGGAACAGTCAATGATGGTTCTCCAGAATCTCAGAGCTTATGTAACACTTTTTTTTTTTTTTTTAAGAATGATTGATAAGTTTATTATCAAGTTTATTTATGTATTTGTTTTTTTCTAGATTGGGGCACGTGCTCCTTTTAGCCAACTTTGTGTTATCAGACAGGTTTAAAAACTGACATATTTATTCTACTGCTCTGCTGCAGTGAAGTGGAAGTCAACTTTCCATAAAATGTGATTCATCAAAGTTGACTTATGTTTTTACGCCAGTGTCGGGACTCCGCCACGATGGATGGATGGATGGATGGATGGATGGATGGATGGATGGATGGATGGATGGATAGATAGATAGATAGATAGATAGATAGATAGATAGATAGATAGATAGATAGATAGATAGATAGATAGATAGATAGATAGATAGATAGATAGATAGATAGATAGAAAGCTAATATGAATTAACTTCAGCAATCTACATTTTTTTCCGTTCCGCTTTCGGGTGGACTTTGTCAGGACTGTAACCCTGCCCCACTTGCTGCGTGTCTCAGTGTGTGCGCGCGCGAGTCCGCCTCTCCCACAGTGTGTGTGTGAGTGTGTGTGTGTCTGCGAGCGACAGAGCGTGGGTGTGTGTGTGTGTGTGTGTTGGAGCGGGGCAGCTGGCGCTCTCAGCTCTCTGCTCGGCTCTCACTGCTGGAAATGGCGATCCGGGCAGGCCAGCTCTGTTCTCCGCGTCGCCTGCTGGCGCTTCTCGCGCTTCTCGTCTGCGGACCGCAGTCTGCGCTTTGCTGTCCGAGCCGCTGCTTGTGTTTCCGAACCACGGTGAGATGTATGCATTTGAACCTGGAAGCCGTGCCGGCTGTGTCTCCGCAGACAACCATTCTGTAAGTAGCGTTTTTTTCCCCCCACCTCACCCCTTCCTTCACTCCACTAACTAACGGGAAACCACCACCGGATAAACCGATTGAGCCTGGGGACTTCTGGTATTCTTCCACATTGATTTATAAAGAATTGCGGTAAGGTGGGTCCTAACACAAACATTTACCACGTAGAAAAGGCATGTGGGGATCTTAGAACAGAGGTTAATAAAAAAAAACATCTCAAGATGTTTTCACCTGCTTGTTGGAGTTCATGAAGGAGGATCAGAGCTGCAAAATAAGGTTCTTCAACTGAGCTCAGCATAAGCCAATAGCATTTCACTCATGCACATATGATTTCATTAGCAATTGTTATACGGCGTTACTTACTGGACAAAATTTCCAGCATGAATATGTGGCGAACGTGTAGACATAGAGCCTGGATTAGTTTGGTTGTCTGAGTTTGACCTTTTCAGATGAAAGGAAGGAAATTCTTCTACCTCAGCAAGCACTTGTGAATGGCTCCTCCTTGTCACGAGTGTGCTAAACAGTTTCCTTTCACAGACTGTCTGGACACAAAGCTCAACATCTGGCCAATCCCTCCAGATATGTGCCAGTCTGAAGTCTCCAGAATGCAGTCTATAAAAACGTGGCCCTATAAATAGCCACATTCTATGGCAGCAAATGGACAAGTTACCCTTGCCACACACTCAGAATAAGTTCTGTCCTCTAATATCTGTGGTCAACCCACAGCCGTGGACACAGCTTTGCCCGGATTCCCCTCAAAGGGAGGATGAAAGTCCTACGACAGGAAGGGTCTGTATTTTACAGGGATGATCAGGACAGGAGAGCAAACTGGTTTCCCACCAGCTTTTATGTCTGTGGGCTTTGAAGCTGCAGCCACTTGTTGCTCCCCCCACTCTTCTCTCCACTTCGCTGGGCCGTCATGTCAGGACGTGACTTCTTTTAGTCTGCCATTTGAAATGTTCCTTGAGCTTCCCGGAAAACTGCAGTTCTCCTGGGTGAGACTGCGAGGAAGCCTCTTTGTGTGCTGCAATTTATGGAATCACATTACAAAGCTGTGTGTTTGACGCTTGTAGTCAAAGTGAAAATGCACTGTCTGAAATCCTGCGGCTTTATGTTCTTTCAAACTTTTGTGCTACAGTGACACTTGACCTGGGATGTTCTCAGAAAAGATCAGGACTGTTTTAACTTTTCCGACAAACGGGACGCCGTTGTGGAGATTCTCGGAGAAAACTAAAGATGGTCGTTATTTTCCTTCACTGTTAAACATAAAGTATTTCACTCTTTGGGTGCTAGATTATAGCGTCAAGATAATTTAGCTCCGTTATTAGGTTTTTGCATCTTTTCCGTTACGCATGTTAAACTCTTAAAACTCAGTGTTTCATTGTCCTGTAGCACAAAAACATTAAAAACAATGAATATGTTTTGTGCCAAGAGCTCGTTTAAAGTCCCCCTCCTCCACCCTTTGCATTACTTCGGGCCTACATCATAATGATTCAGCTGTTTTCTCTTTGGACTGTCTGTTTGAGGGGCGACAGAATATTACGTTCCCTCTCTGTAATGCTGTAATGACCCCGGTGTATTCCTTCTCACAGATTTGTTAACAGTTCAGGCAAGGTTCGGTAGATTGTTTTTGTCAGCGTATGCTTTGAACCCTTTCTGTCACTTGATTTGCATCTTGGAAATGGTAGGCTTGAAAAGATCTGGAGTTCTTTTTTGTGAACTCATGCACTGTGCACATTGTGAATCGGATTTTTCTCATGGCACTCTAAAAGGGACAAATTGAAGACTACTGAGCTATGATGCCATAGGCATCCTAGCCAAGATTTATATAAATAACCTGCCTTTTGTTATAATTTGGGAATTGATAGTAACCAGTGACAGAGCGCAGTTTGCGGAACGTTTGTGTTTGCATATTCAAAAATGTGATGAGTAAATAACCAGAATCAGAAAAAAAAAAAGTATATATTGTTTGTCACTGGGCCACAGTCTCCTTTTTCTAGCCAGTATCCAGCACTCTGTTTATGGCCGACTTAAGAAAAAGCCTTCAATAGTTGTCTGCCTACACCACAGGAGAGCATGTCACGAACTACTTGAAAAAAATAAACATTTTAAAATGGGCACACGTTAATTGCCTGTAAAAAAGACTATTACAGCCTGGTTTCACAGACTAACTAGCTCGTCAGCAAATACCCACAAGTCATACTTGTGTTACCCTATAAACATCAGAAAAACAAATGGATGTGTCAGATTTAACATGTTCTTATTTTAATACTTTTGCTTCAATGACTATATATGTGTGTACATATGTGTATATATATATATATATATATATATAAATATGATTCAAAGAAACCATTTATACTCAATGTTATTGCACCTTGAGGATTCTACTCTACACCAGGAGTTTAAATATGGATTAAGTACTAATGCTCCATTAGTTCAGGTCAACCATTCATTTCCACTAATTTACCCTAAATGTTGGCCTGGTGTTCCTGAGAGACAGACAGGGTGAATCAGGAAGAGTCGGTGGTGTCTGTGCTGTTGGAATTTGCTGCAGTCAGGTTGTGTGAGGAGGTCAGTCTCTGCAGCTTTATGGAATGCAAGGGCAGAAATCCCCAAAGCTTTACTCATTTGCACACAGAAATAGGACCCAAGACAGTTGTTGATGGGAGCTCCATTGGCCTTACTCCCACGAATTGCTAAAGCAGAGCAGCTGGGGAGTTCTGAGAAAGACTTTTTGTCACTCAGTCTACAGGAGCTTGGGAGTTGAATCATTTATGCTGCATTAGTTTTATTTCTCATTGCCTATTGTAAGATTATTTATTTTTCAATGCTAAATATATTAGTTCTCAAGAAGCAGTGCTTTCTGCACTGAATCCTTAACAGCAGTAAGCTGTTTTTATTTAGAAATCAGCAGCTTGCTGCTCAGCTTTCTGAGCATTACCAGGAATATTGGGTTTGTCTGTGATGACTGCTGGACATAGACACCAGACCCTACAAGACCCTGCAAGGATAAGCATCTGTTGACAATGTATCCATAGATGTATGGATGGATGAATAGTTTGAGTATTCTGCTTCTAAACAAAAGGTCAAGATCCTTGCTCATCACCCCTCTGTTTTTTGACGTGGTGGATCATCCTGTTGATCAGTCACTCCATTATGAGGGGAATTTGGCAGATTCTCAGTGGCTGAAAGTAGGTCTTCCACTTCAACAGTTTGCATTACTACAGCACAACTCTGAATCGGCTGCTGCTGCCAGCTTAGGGGTTCACTGGGTTCTGCGGATCTCCTGACTTCTTGCTGTTGTGCTGTTGTTCAAGCATTATGAGGAATCACTTACTTCAGTCTGTAACCATTCCATCGTTTGAGCTGGAAATGATTACACACAATATATAATCCTTTGTTTATGCAGGAAAATCTCTTGAGACTCGTTGTCTTATTGACGAGAGACCTGAGAGACAGACAAGACAGCCATGACAACAGCATAAAAACCATAGGTAAATTCATAAACTCTTTACAAGAAACAGTGACAGTGTCATTTTGGCAACTTTTGGATTTTTATTGGGTGATGATGACCATTCTCGTTTAACACTCATCTAGAAAAACTTCATGTAACTCCTGGTCCACCTCTTAAAGCCATGTCTTCATAGACAGGTCATTTTTCTTCTTCACGTAAGATCTTAAACAAAACCAAAAGCATTGTCATACTCTTTGGCTACGTTTACACGAGATCGCTGCCTGGAAATTTTCAGCTTTGGTTATCGTGCCGGACTGCTATATGGTGCTGTGACTTTAATATGTCGTCAAACACACATGCGCTTTTGACCCTTAGCTTAGACCTCACTAACTTCCACCTCATAGTAAACAGTAACCCGTGTCCATCGCCGATGAACTAAGTGCTCAGTGTGAAACAACAACAACAACAAAAAAAAAATATCAGCTGGATCACAACAAAAATGTTAGAGTTTATTAATTGAGGAGCAGCTCTGTGTAAACGGGGCTTTTGTGTATCTGTTTGGTGTAAAAGTAAGTTTATTGGGGCAGTAGTCAGATTACTAATCAGCTGTATAGACTTGGCTTGAGAATAAGCTGATTAACATCATAAAGTTTGGTCCTTTTCTACTGTCATGTATTAGTGTACCATCTTCCATCAAAAGATTGTTGGTTTTGAACATTTTAACAGAATTCTAGGTTTCTCAACACAGGTCATCAGGACCCTCAGCTGTTTAGATGCGTCTCCAGCACATCTGAATCAAATGGCTGATTTACATCCTTAATATGTCATAAAGTTTGCGAGTAAATTAATGGATCATGTTTTAAATGTTTCTCTTAATGAATTAAAAGAGACACTTGAGGCAAGTAAGGCACTAGGCCTTGGGGAATAACTTTAGGAGACAGTGGTTTTGGTAAAAAAAAAATAAAAATACAGCACTAACATGGACAGACGGATGGATGGACAGACAGCTTTGCCACTTCAAGTAAAAAAAAAAAAAAAAGTGTAATATTGACAGGAAAAATCTATGGCAAACAGCATATAATCACTGTATCACCCAAACAATTCACAGTCATGAACTAAGTTTGTGTCAAAATCCCAAGTAAACAAAATCACTTCTTTTGAAAAATGTCAAAGTTTAGTGAAAAACCATACGGGGGAGTTTAACTTCAGGCTTTGTTTTTATCAGCCTGAATTATGGGTCTATCTTCCTGTGTGGGTAACTGAGCCTGGTAGGCTGTTCATTTTCCAGCCATGTGTTTAGGCAAAGCCAGAACGGCTCCGTCAACCCTTTCACAGGGTTGTTAGCATTAATTTTTTTAAACTTCCCTCTGGTTTTCTTGCTGTCAAACCTTGTTACTGTGGGTTAACATACTTCCTTAATGAGTTCCACAACAAATCTAATGAAATTGTTGGAATTTTCTAAAACAACACTACGGCATTCCCTGGCCACTTAATTTGCTGAATGAGTTTAAAATATTTTGCTTGCTAAATGTCCCTGACATAGTTATTCTATGTTTTTGCTGGCTATGAGGTGAGTCATTTCCTCTCTAATTTCCAGTTGTTCCTAAACAAAGACTAAGTAAGATGACAGACTGCCATAATAGTGGATAATCTTTAGTCACTGAAACGTGGAATTAACCTTTTTTTTTTTTGCATGCTTGCACGAAGAGAGTTAACATGGCTTTAGCTAAGACAAATTGTCCTTAGAATGTATTTTATAGTGATCAACATTTAACACGAATGCAGATTTTCATTTTCCTTTACAAAATCTAAGACCAAGGCACCTTAATGTCACTGTGCCACTTAAACATTCCACACATAATCCAGAGTCGGTTTTCAGTTTAGCTTGTAGACTCTCAGGACAGTCTAATCAGTTGAGCATTTCCTTCCCTTCAGACAACAGCTGAGCCAATCTTGTCCTTTCTGCCTGACCTTGTTTAGCCTTCTGCAGAAAGAAACAGAGTTGTTTGACTACAATCTGAAAAGTCTGAAGTGCAGTTAACCACCTAATGTCCTGCTATTATCTCTTACACCTGTAATATGTGAAACCGAGTCTTTTTTTTTTTTTAAATCATTAAAAACATTATAAGCATGACCTCACCCAAAGTCTGTTGCGCTTAATGTGTGCTATGTGCGATAGGTGCTGCCTGAATCAGCACATAACCTTGTTCATTTATCCTGCTCGTCACCCCTCAGGCCCAGAGGAGGCAGGACAGTGTCTGCCTCAGCATGTCTGCGAAATGCGTCCTGCAATGCTACCTTGCAGAGAAGCCTTCCCTAAGAGTATCTCACTCTGACAACTCACTCTGAATGTGCTCGACTCTTTCTGATTCACAGAGTGGTTTAAGCTTTCCTGATTTTAAAGATTGTACAAGTCCAAAAAACAAACAAACAAACAAACTGCTAACGGTGATCCTGACAGCTTCAGCTAAAATGGGTTAAGATGACGCTAGAATCAGGAGCATTTAAGTGGGAATTTAATTCCAAAAAAGTGTGACCACCCTTGTTTGCTGACGTTGCTAACGGTGTCATATTGGAGATTTAAATTGTACAGTGTGTCTTCCACCAAAGTCTACAGCCAAGCTGTGTCAATAAGCGTGTCAAACAATTGGAGGAAGCATCTGTAACTGACCTGGTGCTCTGTGATACAGACTTTAGGATTTGTAAAGATCTTCTGTTGTTTGTGAAACACTCACTGGTCAAAAATAAACCCTAGGGCCCTGGTGAGACCACTTCACTTGTTTTTAATATATTTTAAATATTTTTCTGCTTTGTCTCTTAAGGTTTACCTACTTGGAGATGGTATACTCTTTGCTATTTAGCAGCAAAGTTAAGCCTCAGACTCATACTTTCTTTCATCACGAAAAGTCAAAACAACGTTACTTAGTGTTGCATAAGTTTTTCCTTTTTTTTATAATTATTTATTAAGTTAACTAAAAACATGAAGAATCACGAAACTTGAAATAACCCATTGAGACAAACACCTTCAATAATTTTTTTTGCAGAGACATAAAACACAAAAGCAAAAGGAAAATTTTTTTTCTACAGAACTTAGAACATTTTAATCTCAAGCCTTCCATCCCGTCGATGTCTTGACAGTTTTGCAAGATAGCAAAAGTATGTTATGTCTTTCTGAACCAGGCAGAGATTGTTTACAGTGAAGAGTCAGCACTTGGAGGCAGGCTGAACTCTTACAGGGTCAACTGAGCTTTCTAGAAGAACGCCCAGATCTGGAAACTGTAGTCGGTTCCTCAGATCCATCTGAACATTTTGGTCTGGTTCATTTTGCATAGGATTGACAACATTAATCTTTTGAAAGTGATCTAACTTTTGGTTAGATGTCTCACTATATATGTGTTTGATTACCAGTTTGCATCCCTGATATGTAAAGCAGAACTGTTTTTGTCCAAAATGTTAGAACTTCATCATTCTGCTGAGGCAGTCATTATATACAAGTGAAAAACGCTGAAGACAGCTTGCAGTGTTTCAGCCGTAAAGGTCCCAGCAAGTTCATTCTGATCCTCAAAAAAAACAACAAACCCAGGAGCGTTTTCAGTCTCTACAGGTCTCAGTTAATATGTCCAATGTCAAAGTTCATGATGGGACACTTACAGTTTTTGTCTTTCTTGTTTTTGTCTGTTTAATGCTGAGAAATTAAAGTTCAGTCTGCAACCCGATTGAAAAACTCTGGTTGAATTTGAATTAAGCTGTTCAATAAAATGCTATAATATGATCAAATATTTTTTTATACTTTCTTTAAATTCATAAGTTTGCATATAGTAAAATTACTAATTAATAGGGAAGATGCATTTTTTTTTAACCTTTTTCTGAACATCCATTCTTTCTCTTACCTTAACATGCTGTTGTGAAAAATGGCCAATAGTACCACAAAAAGCCTTAAAAGAAAAAAAAACATTGTTCACATGTTTTTTTTCTATGCTCCTAATGTCATATAATAAAGAGTGATTTCACTTCGGTCTCTAAAAGATAAGATGCAAAGTCATAATATGTCGGCTTTGTTTTTTATTTTTGCTGACTCATTCAATTAGAGAGAAACAGGAGACAGATTCTAAAGCCTGCTGACTGCAGCAAACAACCCTGTGCTTGTTATCTTTAAGGCAAACGTTATTGAAATCCCCCAAGAAGATTAAAGCCCTAACAAAGAAATACTTGTGAGCTGAGCATCCTGTAATACTTTGGGATTTTCCTGACAGTGATCGGGTATCACTTATCGTACTAACATAATGAAATATCCTCAACGATTAACACGTTCTCTTTTTTTTTTCCTCTTTCTTTCAGAGACCTGAGATTCAACAAAATCAAGGATCTACAACCAGGCTCCTTCAGGCGATTAACGAACCTCAACACCCTGTAAGTCGCCCTGTCTCTTTATGAGAGGCAAGGACATTTCCAAGCTCCTCTTCTGTGGTTTTACAAACTGGGTTCAGAATATAATTTTACTAAAAAGAATTCCTCTTTTTTTGATCTCCACCTGCATTTGTGTGTTTTTTTTTCCTCTTATAATTTGCACTAACACACATATTTAGCACACTCATATCCATAAGAAATGTTGGTTTGTTATGCTTCATTTTTTAGTTATCTTCCCAGTTTTCAGGTGATTTTATAAGCTCCACCTTATCTAAATATTTGCTGAAGGGGTTGAGAAAAGAAAGCAAAACATGCACGGTGAACTTTAAACAATTTTCTTTTCATGTGCACTTTGGGTAAAACCAGTACTGAACACACCAGCATTTCTTTTCTCAGTAAATATATTTCATAAGCAAGCAAAGCCACAACCCATGCATAAAGTTGTCCACACATACAAATACATGTATTGCAAATTATTAAATAAATGCAACAGCGTAAGTATTTACAAAAAGGATGTGCAAAAGCCTTAGAAAGCCAAGAAACCAGCTGAAATCTGTTTGCTTTAAATTACTGCATAGAGTTTGATTACTGAAAAGAAAAGAAAAAAAAAACCTTCACAAAAACATCTTAGTGTAGCACAGTGTAGTAATGACAAAGGTTACAGCTGCATTTCTAAACATCTGGATGTTCCTGTTAGCACCATTGTAGCCATAATTCTGAATTCCAGAACATTATTTCACCATAAGGCAGCCACACTGAGGCGCCTCTCCTTGGACTTCTACATTTGTGACTTTTTCAGAAGATTCATGGGGTGGGCTGTCTGGCAGCATGTCACACTGGCCGACTTTTTATAACAGAAGGAAGGATGGATAGAGACATCTTTGATTCAAATCTAAAGAGAACAGCTCCGAATTTTCAAGAAAATTAGTCCCAAACACTCGACCATGAAAATTATTAATTGGTTTCAGTACAAATTCCACCAAAGGAATCCAAGTCGGGGGGAGGAAACCCATAAGTGAAGCGAGATGTGCATTGAGTGTATGATTCTCCTAAACAAAATTCATAATGCTGCTTTCCCTTCAGAAGTGACCCATTTAATGCAGCTTGAATATTGTAATTTAAGTATGAATGCAGCCGTGTTGGGGAGGTCTCAGAGGTCTGTTAGGCAACATTACTGACAGATCAGGAACGATGTCATGGTGAAGCTTTAAACACTTAAAAGCAGTAGTAAAAATAACTTCAGAAAAACATCTGCTCCTTTATCAGATACATTTAAAGCTTTCCATCACTTTTTATTTTTCAATAATTTTATTTTGTGTTATAAATAGAATCTTTATCAGCAGCTCAGGTCCTCATTGCAACAATCCTGTAAAAGCTCCATATAGTATTTTTATTATTTTTCCTGAAAAGGCAGGAAGTAGATTAAGTTGTTGGAGCTCAGCCATTTTCCACTCTTAGCAGATTCACCTCACCTGCAGGGTTCCCCGGGCTGTTCCGCTTCGGTGGGCCTGTTCAGAGCTAACACTTAATGTAAAGTAGACAGCACTGAGTGAATGTGTCCAAACCTAGTAGTACAATGCACCCCTCAAAACCTATAAAAAAATATAAATATTTGTATATAATTTAGTCACTGTAAAGACAGAAAAGCGTTTGCGTCATTTCCTGGACAAAATATTTTGCTCTTTATTTTTTCGACTTCTTCAGCTTGTTCTGTTGAGTTCTGTAATGGCTCCTCATGGGAGTCGACCCCTGCTCTGCGTCAAGGATTTGTCCCTCAACGGGAAAAAACAAAACTCTGTCTCCAACTACCAAGATACGTTCCTCATATGGAACACTGGTTGTGTCTCCCCCATAACTAACTTTCGCTCCCTGTTCTTCTTTCACAGTCTCCTCAACAACAATCATATACGAAGGATTCCCAGGGGAGCGTTTGAAGACCTAGAAAACCTCAAGTATCTGTAGGTTTGCTGCATTTAATTTTGTTCCCTTATATGTTTAAGAGGGGTGTTAATCATTGGTTCTCAAATGATGCAAACCCAATTTTTGCTTAACCTTTTGAGTATTTCTTATCCAATCTTACAGCTGAAGTAACTCCTGGGAGAATCTGGTGATCATTGCGCCTGCCTCTTTTTCATTTTTTATTTTTATTTTTTATTTTTTGTGTGTGTGATTGTGAGGAGGCTATTGTTATGAAACATGCATAATGTCATTTGGGAAATGATATGCCCGTAGTGAAGCAAAAGTTTTGCAGTGAGGACTCCAGGGTATTGCTAGAGGGAAGAGTAGCTTTATGAAAAGAGTTTTTTTTTTAAGTATTCTTATGCCAGCTGTGTCCTGAGCATGTTATCTATCCTTTTTATGCATGTGCAGTCAATGGGGTGGCAGCATCTTCTCCTTGGGGCAAAGAATGAGGAGAGTAGCTTGCATGCAAGCTGTTGTGAAAAGTAGCTCTCCAGGACCCCGAGATCTCATTTTCTCATTTTAATTGGTTGAGGGCAGCAGAAGGAGGGGCGCGCACAGAGCTCCATTCATGCACGAACCACCATTGGGTACCAGACAGAAGGTTTTTATTTATAAGCATTCTGGCCACAGATTTTATTGTTAATTTCACTAACTCTATTTTTCTTTATATGTAGCCTAATCTGATCTTGAATACAAATTATACATTAATATCAAGGAAGCGCTAATAATGTAACATCCTACTTAAAACTGAAATAGCTACTCACTTTAGCTGCTACAACAGAAAGCTAGACCTTATAGCCATTTTGTACTTCTACTGTTTCTTGTTTTGTACCTGACTTTTCTTTGTGTGTTAGCAGACATTTGAAAATACCAAAGAAAATTCTAGTTTTTCTCGTTACCACACATAGATTGCTGTTTAAGGTTAGCAGTTTAGCAGTGCTAATTGTGATGATCACTAGCCTAAGATGTTGATGAGAGTTTAAAATGCAAGCCCTAAATTAAGTTGTCTTTGCTTTAGGATATTTGTAAAATCGTGTGGTGCAGCCACTGCACTTTCACCCAAGTAGAATGTGTGACTTTGCAACTGCTACTAATATAAAATAGTATTGAAAGCTTACTGTAGGAAATCAACACAATGCTGTTATCACTCTTCATAAATCGACTAATGCATTTCCATCTGGACACAGATCTCTGTGTGTCAACTATGTGGTCATATTCAGTTGATTAGAGTAGCATTGAAAGTCCATTTATTCCAGTAACTCAATTCACTCAAGTCAAACCAATTTAATGGATGAATTACACACAAACTGTTATTTTTAGGCATTTGTATGTGTTATGTTTTATGTTACTTGTGATTTTCCACCTAGAGCTGATGAAAACCCAACATTTAACATTAGAATATTACAAAAGACCGATTGAAAACATTTTAAACCAAAAATGTGTGCCTAATAAATAGTATTATTAAGATCTAGAGGTAGCTATTTGGAGTAATTTAACCTGACAAATACGCCTCACTTATTCTAATTTGCTAAATATGACCGTATTCCCGAAAAGTTGATCTGAGTCATGCATCAGCTTTTTAGTAACAAGAACTAGTTGTTACTTCTTTTTGGGTGTGTTTCACTGAAAACACTTAGAACTCTGTACAAGTTAGTTATTTGATTTAGCAGTGTGCAGAAAAGTGCTCTGACTCTGGTGGGAGACTTTTACTGGAACCAAGTGGCTGTGCCTGTTTACTGCTCAGTGCAAGCTGAGTTATTTACCAAGATGAAAAGGACTTCAGAGGACAAAGTTTGTCCCCCACTTAGTCTGTTTCCATTGACGTGAACGAATAAGTAAAGTTTCTCTTAATCAAAACAATTCCAAAGCAAAGGTCAAGAACAGAATGTTTTTAATTGGAGTCGACGTTCTTTGGGGGTTTTTTTATTTTAAAATTTTCAGTTAAGGTCCTCTAAGAAGATTTCAGCTTGTGTTTTTTTAAAGGATATCTTTAGGTAACACTTAATAGTATTGTCCTGTCAAAGGGAGGTAAAGATAATACTTTGGATTACCGCCAAACTAGCTAGATAAAATACAAATTTTATGGACTTATTGTTAAATCTGTGAAATTAAAGAAACAACAATAGTAAAAGTGAAAATATTCTGTTTTTTTGCAAAACTGATATTTTTTTTTTGTTTTGGCTCCAAAGCAGACCACATTTAGGTCTGCAATCACACCATGGTTCAGTCCATTTGACCTAAAACAACTGAAATTAGATGTTATTACTGTCTCCCGAAAATGTTTGAGTCCATCTTCACAGCAGGTAGGAACAAACAAGAGGCTCGAGACAAGAGCAATTCAGCTTTTTTTTTTTCCTCTCCACTGGATTCCAATCAAGAGACTACAGATTCCTTACGGTTCTCCCTCATGTTTGTAATTAAATCCTGCAGCTGTTTTAGTCACTTTTAATTAGGGAGCCCCACCCCATCAAAACACAGCTGATCTGAGGACTGTACTGCTGCAGGAACCTTAATGATTGTTGAAGGTTACATCTTCCTGCTAGTCAGAGCTTAAAGCTGCAAGTTCCCATCTAACCTCTTCACTTTCTTCGAAGCACAGTGTAGCTTTCTCTGATTCATCTGCAATCCAGTTAAAGCTTAATGGTGAGCTTTCTTTTCTCTGTAAGAACCAGCTCAATAAACAGATCAGACTGATGTAAACATGCGAAGAGCTTGCCGATTGTTTTCTTCAACAGATGCTGTTTCTCATTAGAGAATCAAAAAGTTTTCTCTTTTTTTCCCCCATAGATGTAGAACTTTAAAAGCCACACATTGCAGCAGTGTGTTGTGTTTGCATCCATGCTTGGATGGTTATGTTTTTGTAGTTCATCAAAATATATCATCTAAAAACAATTGAAAATGAAAAATTAAACATCTCAAAAATAACATTTTGAAAACAATTACTTTACTGATGGAACAATTGTGTGAAAGATAATTTGCCTTCTGATTTAATGTTGGTGAAGGAACAAATTTCATCAGAGTTGTTGAAACATTCTCCGGACATTTCAATCTGATCTCTTTGAGCAACACGCTTTCAGTTAATGCATTAGTTGTTTAAGTTTACCTGTAACAAAGAGGGAAAGGGTTTAAGGGTCAAAGGCGATGGAAAGGCAGATTAATTGAATGACATGCAAGGCCATTTTTCACACTAAGTATCTTTGTATTCTTACTATTTCTGGGTAACTTTAGGTTTTGACGTTAAAGTGTCTCATCACACTTTAAGTTCAGTCTGTCTATTTTCTTTATTCATGGATGTAGTTTGAAGTTAGATTTGCAGATGTTGTTTATTTATTGGTCTAAACAATATGGTTGAAATCTGTTGAATGTGCTGGACAGACAGTAAACGTGGTTTTAAGTGCTTTTCAAAGTTGTAAGGTTAAATCACAAAAAAAATGGCTCATTTAATCCAAAATGGACATCTTGCTATTTAGTCTACCCACAGAAGGTTAAACTAACCAATGGCGCTGCAGTCTGGGTGGCACTGTGGCTGCTGCTTGAATGACAGGCATTTTCACAATTCCCAATGTCTATCTCAGATTTATGAACTTTGGGATAATTTGCAGCTGACTCATTCAAAAACATGACACAGTGGTCCTTTATCTTGCTATTATGTCTCTATTTCACTATGTTGTTTGATTTTAATTACAGAGCGATTCTGTTCAACCAAAGTTTAGCTCAGATTGTCCTGGTGGTTTCCTGTTCTATAAAAGAACTCAGCATTTTTGTAATCTTCTTGTTTTAATGTATTTTTTTTTTTTCTTTAATTCTTGTTCTGGTGGAGATCTGGATTTCTCATTACGTCCCAGGTTAAAATCATGAAGTGTGTGATGGGAGATGAAAGGATGCACAGCTGGAAGCTATTGCTTTTCTAGGCTCACATTTCTTTGACATGTGTTGTGGAAGAATAACACACATGAGGAGGGTGATTTGCTTTTCGGGGGCGCCTGGTGATCCTGAACATTGCGTTTATGATTCCAGCCTGTTGTACATTACTTCATGGGACTTGCAGCAAACATTTCACCCACGGAAATTTGTTATGTTTTTTTTTTTTATTACTTTGATCATTTCCCACATTTGTATTTGTTTTTGATATTTCGGTAACAATTTAGATCACTGAAAAGACAGCAGATGGTTTTCTTGTGGTGTGGATAAAGCAACTTACTACTTATTCTGAGTGAGCCTGTTGAGCAACTCGGAGACTATTGAGTTTTCACTTCAAACTATTCTTGTGGAAGGTGATTGATACTGAGCAAATAAGTTGCTGTTTAATGAAACACATTGAAATGTCTATATAATATATACCTTAAATGTTTGTTGTATTAATTTGCAAGCAAGAAAAATAAGCAATTGGTCAACAACTACAATGGACAGCTCTTGGACATTCACCTTTTACGATATCCCTTTATTCTTTAGTTGCATGCTTTGCATGTTTGGCTTTTATGTCGTAAGCAGAAAACATTGAGTTAGATGAATTTGTTTGTAGGTTTTTAATTCATCACCAGGAGCAAAAAACATTGTGAAAGTTGCTCTATTTAATTTTTTGGGGTCAAATTAAGTTATTTTTTTTATAAAATGCTATAGGACTCTGTGCTTTTTCTCTATAATTAGGGAAAATTAAGATGTGTGAGTGTTACTAATGTCACTGATTATCTCTCCTTTCAGCTATTTGTACAAGAATGAAATCCAATCAATTGACAGACAAGCATTTAAGGGCCTTGTCTCTCTTGAGCAACTGTAAGTGACCGAGTTCTTCATTCACCTTTTCTATTTGCTCGCAGCGTTCTGCCTTCTTCTACCCATTTGTACATGGCTTGACCTCTCTCCCTTCTCCTGAGGATCTCTGTAAAGAAATCCCAAAGCCTGGCAAAGCTGACATGCTTATGAGTCGTACAGTGCATAAATCAAAGCATGCTCTTTACTTCTTAGGTAGTAGATGGGCATCATGCTGCTACATGCGACGGCCCTTTTCCCCTTTTTGTTGCCACTATGCATGCCGTTTGTGCACCTGACCTTTGTCTGCTGCGCTGTGACCCACTTTGACTCCCTCTGCATGAGTCGCATGGTGATCATGGCAGCTTTGCCCCGACACCATTGAAGCTTTAAAACTTAACATGTTGCAGTGTTGTGCTGCAGCCAGGAGTACAGTAGAACAAAGCTTTGACCTACGTCTGTCTTCTTGCTGCAAAAATCACACCTCCCCTAAGATTTGCTGTAATCTTGTGTGTGTGTGTGTGTGTGTGTGCGTAGGTGTGTGTGTGTGTGTGTGTGTGTGTTTTCTAGATAATTGTGCATAATGTGTGCTTTGTTTGTGTGTTAAAGTTCAACTGTTTCCCATAAGTACTGAACATTGCACAGTCTTGTAGCGATGCACCAATCCACTTTTTTCTCTTTTGATACTAATACAGATATCTGAGACTCAGTATTGTCCGATACGGATCCGATACTGAAAAACAGCTCAGGCATATTGTCACCATACTCGATCTAGAAGTTCTTTCAGTGTCGGGACCGATACGGTTGTTAATATCGGATCGGTGGATCTCTATAATTTGGGGATTTGGAGACCCTTGGACCCTAATGCTTGATTCCTGCTGTAAAAGAAAAGAAGTTCAAACTGGGATGTTGCTTGGAAAAACATTATAAATCTTATATTTTATTCACTTTTTATGTTGTCTGCAGTCAGTGGGAACCCAAGATTGTATGTTTTTATTAATGTTTCAGTATGAATTGTGACTACATGCATTAATAATAATAATAATAAAAACACATCCTAACCAACTTGGCCCAATGTTTGGCTACAATGTGAAATCATGATTGAGCTTTAAATCCCCTTGGATAGCTGAGTTCAAATTAATTCACCACACCTGATGACTGATTACTGTTTTGAGACGCAAAATGCATGAATGAATAAATTTTAACCCCCACAAAGGTTTGAGACAAAACAGAAGATGAATTTGTTTTTATTATATTTGCAGTAAAACACAGTAATCCTTTTAATTTAGTCGCAAACAAATTTAACTTAGTATAATGCAATATATATATTTTAGTGGGTCATCTTAACGACAATTTTTTTTATGTGCTGTCCTCTTTCTTAACTCAATCAACAACAAATAATCTATGTGGTAAAATTCATTATCATTGTCAGACCAAGCAGCTGGGCTGAATGTCCCCCCAATAAAAGAATGCTTTATGTGTTGGTGGCAAGTTGTAAATCCCAGTAATTCTATTAAAACAGATGCCAAGGCATGAAATTCCATTGTGTCATTGTTCTGACTGAGGAAAATCCCAAATCAGTGGTCGATGATCCTCCTGTGATTCATGAGTGTCTAAGCCTCATGTCTGAGTTTCTGTCAGTAAATGCAGTGGCTCTGGTTTGTATCAGCCTAACCATATGATTTATAGCCACTGATGAGTTAGGCCTAAGAGAAATTCATCATTGTTTTACTCTCTGATCTCTGACGTTTAAAAGGTTCTTTGTTGTCTTAGTTTGTTTTACCGCTGCATTAGTGTTGACTCTCAGGTGAAAGCAAACCCAATTTGAAACCTTATTGATTATTTTTATCCACCTGTCGGATTTTTTTCTGCATTTGTATTTTGTGTCTCCAATCTGAGAAAATGCAAATGCAATGCTGATTTTAGTATATTGTAGTTCTCCAAACAAAACCCTTTTTTCCCCTTTTCTACATATGTTTTTAAGTAGATCAGATTTTACTAACTAGCATACAAATGAACTGAATTTGACTCTATTCCATTTTCATTGGGACAAACTGGGCTGTGTGATATTGGATCTGAATCCAATGATCTGATGTTATTATTGGATTGTATTAGGTGATCAGGGCAGATTTTAATAGAATTTGGTCAAATTGGATTTCATATCATATGAAATAACTCGCAACTGTTTGTCATGTAAAGTCCCCTTAGCTGCCGTTTGTGTTTGTAATATGCAAAACAAAAATGCCTTGATCTTTTTTCTCTTGCATCCTGTTTATATAAGACATGATTCTAGTGCTTTATTGATCACTGCTTTATACTACTGAACTGACTGAAATTAGACATAATTATGAATTTACTCATTTGTCTGCATGACTCATCTGACGGGTATGAATGCAGTGGTGATAATAAACCTTTTCCCTAACCATAGCTGGAGTTTGCTAAAAAGGCACTTGAGTTGCTTTAGGGTGAGAAGAAATAGGGTTCTGTAATCTAATGAAAAAAGTAGTTCCCCTTTACCAATAACATTTAAAGCAACTGGGTGCTGAGCATAACTATTTAAATCCAAATAGAAAGCCCCCAGAATTAGTTGCTTTGACCTCATCTCAAGTGTTTGTCAGAATCCTTGCATAAATGGCATACTTCAGTGATTTTCGCTTGAAAATGTTCCACATGTACTTCCTTGAATTTAAAACTGCACCCTTAAATTTTAAACTTAAATATGTCATGAATGCCAACATGTAGAATCCTGCAGTCTGCCAAGATCCACAGTGCCGTTTTCTCCATAGTTATTTCTGACACACTATTGTCCAAACCCCAACCTGTCCACACCCTGCCCCCACCCATTCAATTCCATAGAACAATGTAACGTTTCATAATCATGAAAACTGAAATACCTATTTGTACATTTTGTTCTGTTTCAGCTACCTGCACTTCAACAGCATCGATTCTTTGGAACCGGAATCCTTCAGCCATCTGCCGAAGTTGGAACGACTGTAGGTGCACTCTGTCTCACCTTTTTTGCCAAAATTAATAAAATATCTTTAGTTCAGACACAATACAGTTAAAATCTGCTCTTATGAAGCAGTAAACTGTTATATAACTG
This sequence comes from Poecilia mexicana, assembly GCF_051168715.1. Lineage (NCBI taxonomy): Eukaryota > Metazoa > Chordata > Actinopteri > Cyprinodontiformes > Poeciliidae > Poecilia > Poecilia mexicana. Next base: position 13,581,382 of record NW_028263391.1, on the reverse strand, counting down.
TGACTAAGTTTATAAGATTTTGTTTATTTAGCTAGCTGCAATAATTAGCATGGTTTTCTGAAGCTCCCTCCCTCTCTTTGTCTCTCATAGACTTAATGATACGTTAGGTTCTTGTTTCATTTTTTTAAACCTGCTGTATTTGCACTTGCAGTCTTGAGTCTGTGCAAAATAGATGGAACACCTGCAGGGAAGACAAAAAGAGGAATAGGGGAAGGAAGGAATTCCCAGGTGCGTAGTTTAGCCGTTGTTGGGGAAGATTTCCATGGACACAGTCAAAGCAGAGACAAGAAAGATCTTTGAATCAGTTTCCTGGAAGGAAGGATACAGAAATGTGTCGCAAATTGATCAAAAAGTCTCGCATATACAGGAAAATGCTTTGTTGTGTCTACAGTGGAAAAAGATGTGCTATTGCACCATTATCTGGAAGGACAATGATATTTGTCCTCTTTTAAAAAACGGAAAATTAAGTCACCAAAAACAACATCCTGTCTCCACACTACCTGTTTTATTGGTCACGTGTTCATTTTCCCGTTTCTGTCTCCCTGTCAGGTTTTTGCACAATAACAGAATAACACAGCTCATCCCAGGAACCTTCGTTCATCTTCAGTCCATGAAACGATTGTAAGTGCAAAGAATCCTAAATAAAAACACATCTTCTTGTTCCTCTTTTCCCTCTCACAAATTTACTTCTAATGTTTGAACGAGAGTTCAAGAAGAGAGTTAAAGCCTGCTTAATCACACTGACTTTGCTGCGATTTTGGCTTTTTGTATAGGAACACATAAACAATATTAGACTGTGAAAAATCATTAAAGCATTGTAAAGCATCTTTTTTTAGGTGACACATTGTAGTAAAGCTGAACCAGAAAAGGAGTCCAGGCTGTGAGACCAGTTCCCACAGTGAGAACAATCCGTCCCAGTCTCTTTCTGGTGGGCCCCACTGTTTGCACTGAGCTGGATTTGGTGGTGCCAGACACACTGTAGTTCATGAACTGTCACAAAGGAGTGTTTTTAACGCTGCTGCTGCTGCTGCTACACAGCTAATGTGATCGCAGGTCGACAGCTCTGAGGTGCATGTGTGGCTGGATTGAAATCAAAAACTACTCAGGCTGCATTTTCACATGTGATGTTATTATTTCCACACCTGTAAAACCGACACAGTCCTGAACCGAATGAGCAGATTTCCTTTTACAAGGCGACAAGGTTTCCACTCTGATTTTTAAATTTTTAAATTTTTTTGGATTGTGTGCTGTCTATGAAGCCTGATTGGTTACGATGCAGTAGAAGTAAAACATTTGGTTTTGTGTCCCGCTGAGCAACATACCTGAAGCTAATCATATACCTCTTTAGACTCCAGTCAGTATTAATGACATGCATAACCCCGATTTAGGCCTAAACTTAAATTATATAGGTCTGTCTGCTTGTCCTTTAAACAGGCAAACAGCCTGATCCAGTTTTTTTTTTTTTTTTTCTAGTGGGCCCCATCGTGTTTGGAAATCAGGCAAACAGCCTGCTCTAACAGTGGTCTAAACTTCAGGCTGTAGCATATATTGTCAAGCCGAAGTCAAACTATCGATGCACTGTCACGTTCATTTTCAACCACATCCTTCAAAGACAAGCTCCTATGAAACCCCTCCTGCTGCAGTACATGTCATGGTGTTTTTGTCATATGTGTGATTTACAACTGTGTAGTAAACACAACGATCAAGACATAGAGGAACAACTATCACGAGTTGACAACTTCAGATGAGGAAGAAATAATGACTGATGAGCTTCAACCATTTTATTTTACTTTTAATTTTGTCGGAAGCCTAAATAAAAAATAACAATAGGTGTTGATGGGATGTTCTCCTGCTTCACCAGAAGTGACCGGGGGGAGTTTATTGTTTTGGTTCATGATGAACCAAAATGGCCCTCGGACCATTGCTCGTCCATAATATCCATGCTGCTCTCATGCTGAAGAAGTCTATTATGATCTTATAACCTTCAACCGTTCTGATTTTATTGATAATTAGGGTCTAACAGCATTAGTTTCTGCAAACAATTCAACTGAAATGAGATAATAATGAACACAGAACTCCTAGGCCCTTTTATGTCTTGTGATTTGCTCTTTGCCTGTGTCCACGTTTGCAGGCGGCTGGACTCTAACGCTTTAAGCTGTGACTGTGAGCTGTTGTGGCTGGCCGACCTGCTGAAGCAGTACGCCGAGTCAGGAAACGCCCAGGCTGCTGCTACCTGCGAGCATCCCAGTCGACTCCAGGGCCGATCGGTGGCCACCCTCACTGCTGAGGAGCTCAACTGCGGTAAAATTAAACACTTTATTTTGATTTGTCTTCATGTTGCTTCTTCAAACCAGCTTTTAGCCCTTTGTGGCATTAATGTTTTCACCTCAGTGGTATTTTATAGCACCTGGGAAAAGTATCCATAGTCCTTGAACTTTGTGACATTTTCTTATGGTACAACCAAAAAATCTAGTGTATTTTTACAAAATAAAAAAAATAAAAATATCTAGATTTCCAAAGGTAGGAGAGAAAGAGTGCCAATAGAAGTCAGTACAACAGTGCTTGTTTAATTTTGAAACTGAGAAGAAAAAAATTTAATCTGGTAAATGAAGTCATGTACACAAGCAGATATATTCTCCTGTGTACTGTGCAAAAAATATTTACAGTATATGTAAGCGCTGTTGCTCTGTGGCGCCCAAATAACACTGTTCCACAGAAAGTTATTGGGTCTATGCTAACTCAACTTCTCATGCAAAGTTTCCTTGCAACTTCCATCCAAATTGTTTTTGTCTTTCTTTAGCATTTAATAAAGTCATTGTTAAAACATACAGACAACAGCTTAGCCTTCCTTCCTGCTAGCAGCACATGTGTTGAGTCATGTATAAACTGCTTAATCTAACCACACACTGCAAATGTACACACAGGTGCATGTTTCTGTTCTTTGTCTGAGCTCTGCAGCTGTTTTGCTCCTGGAAAAAAATCTACCCTGCTGGAGGAAATGTAAATCTGTGGTCACTGCAACAACAAGCATGTTCACTTTATCAGTGAGAGGGGATAAGGGTTTATCTTATTTTGCATCTTAAGTAGAAAGGATGTTTACAACACAAATATTGGAATTAATAAACGTATGCAATGTTCCTACTAGGCCATGAGAAGTTTGGAACAACATGGACTGTGCTTATGTTTTTTTTGTTGTTGTTTTCTTTTTTAGTTTGTCAAAGAAAGAAATGGAAACATATCCAAAATGCTTTAAAAGAGATCAAAAATATGTAATAATTTAAAGTCTGAAGTAGTCAGTCATTTTGAATTGGAAAATGTGTAGAAACCCTTGACATAGAGAAACGTCTGCATTCGTACTTGTGACAGAAGTCCTCCTGGTTCTACTGCAGTCTAGGCATTAGAAAAGCTCTTTTATTTGAACCTTTCAATCAACTAGCATAAGTTTTACACTTACAAAAGGAATGTCAAATTATTTGTTGAGTAAGGATGTTTTTTGCTTTTACGTAAAAGCAATAATTATTTATACTGCTGCTAATTTATTGCGCATTGAAGTTATTTAATAATAATCTCTACCATTTCTTTTCTATTTGATTTTAATTCTCAAACTTAAGCAAAGATGAGAATTACCTCTCACAGCGTTGAGTATTTTTCAAGTGCTAATTGTGCAGAATATTACACGTTTTTGATGTGCTGTCCTTTCTAGAATTGGCAATGGAAGTATGGCAAGCTATTGGATGGTTAATGATCCGTTCACTAATTTGTCTGTTTTGGATGAGATAATAACAGTAAGTTTATTCACACTTCTTTGCAACAAAAGTGGAAGAGAAAATGCAGATAATTCCATAATCAGTCTGATTCCCTGCGGGCACCAGAGCTAAATCCACTTGTTGTAAACCTGTATTTTCTCCAGCTCCCTCTGAATCCCTCAGTCTGAACCAGGCAACTGTATCTTAACCGCAGTTTAATCACAGAAACTAACTTTAATGGCCTTAACGTGCCCACTCCTGCCTGCTGTAGCCCTCCCACTCCCTAAAATCCAGGAGAAGAATGTCTTCCTGAAAACATGGTGAAAGTCATTCTACACCTCTCTCCATCTGTCTTTTCCTTCATGGTCCACTTCAGACCCTGGAAGCAGGGTGGTATGCTGCCTAGTAAGAGCTGGAGTCCAACTTTCATCCCCTTAGACTTGAGATGTTATGGTGTTTGCACTGATTGACCTGCTGGTGGATGCAAAACAGTCGCCATCGCAGCAGTTGCTTGTGTGAGAACTTTGGAGGAAATTGCTCAGAGGAATTGCTTCTGACCTGAATTGGTGAGCAGACTCTGTGAAAGTGGGAGGCTGAATCTCCCTTTGGGACATGGGAACTGTTCCTGTTTGTTGCTTCTGTGTGTCTTAGATTTCACATGCTTGTGGTGACCATTAATCTAGATCACCACCGAGTACAGGAAGTACATCCTGTTGGAAACTTCTGGAATTTGGCCTCTGAATTAGATTAGAGACTCTTCCAACATGGATGTAAGAGCAGGTCTGGTTCAACAGAGGCTCGGTACAGTTGTGGTAAGAAACAAGTTTACCATCTGTTGTTATGGAAAACTAATTTGAGATACATTATCTCCTGTTGACACAATAACAGCAATCATCTTGGGGATGCGGTTGTTCCTGCCCCTCACCCTACGGATGGTTATGAGGCTGTTTCCAAACAATTTGGGTTTGTCAATCTGCACTTAGGAATTAGCCTTAGCAAATGTAGAAAATGGCGAGAAAAGACCTGAGCTGCACACAACTGTGAGCACAATGTCCTTCAGATGGGAGAGCTTAAAGCAGAGATGTTTGACTGGACTGCAGATTTACATATATGAAAAAACCCCAACACAGAATATCAGCACGCACGCACCCACGCCAACTTTTCTGTATATCACTGTATTATTAGGGTTACAGAAATGTGAAATCAAAGCATGGATTGTCATAGTTTGATTGTCATTCATTTTTCTTGTTGAATTTTCTCACTGCAGAGGTACCAAGGATCACCTCAGAGCCCCGGGATGTCGATGTTACATCAGGAAACACTGTTTACTTCACCTGTAGGGCTGAGGGAAACCCCAAACCTCAGATTATCTGGCTCAGGAACAAGTAAGATTGGTCAAAACCTTAAAAAGATGAAATAAGAAAACTGAGACCAATTCCGCATGTCTTTTTTTTGTTTTTTTTAAAGAAAAATGTAGTCTGTCCTAGTGAATTGGAATTTTGAGGTGTTTGTTTCTCGCAAACCTTTCTGTTGTCTACATGTTGTCTAAGATTTTATTGCACTTTTAGCTTGGCAGAAGGATGACAAGAAAAAGGAGTCATGCAACGAACAGCCTGGAGTTGGGAATAAAACTCAGGACAGCCGCAAAGAAAAATATGGCCTCTGAAAACGTTGTTCTACCTTTGAGCCATGTGATGGCTTCATCTTTGTTTAGCACAATAATGTACAACTGAAACTAAATGTCAATAACTCTGCAAATTGACAATGACCAGATTATTTAGATGTTTACATCAAAGAATTAACACATATTATATGTTGCGTTTACCAATTATATTATTGCTATGGTTTACTTCCCTCAACTGTGTCTTTTATCTTTTGTTCCACTGAGAATAACAAAGATTTTTTGGAATATTTTTGTAAATCAAATAATATTACTAAGACAGAAAATACACTATAAAACCATCCATCCATTTAGAGTAAACAATATTTGCCTGCTTTTTTGTTTTGTTTGCAGCAATGCTTTAAATATGCGAGATGACAATCGTCTGAACCTCCTGGAAGATGGGACACTGATGATTCAAGACACCAGAGAGACTGACCAGGGAGTTTACCAGTGCATGGCCAAAAATGTAGCCGGGGAAGTCAAGACTTCAGAGGTCACCCTTCGATACTTTGGAGCCCCCTGTAAGTGCAATACTTTCCTTTCTCTACCAGGTTATTATGCAGCTTCCCACGCACTCTCATAGAGGTTGAATACAGGCTCATTTGACAAACTACAGTATAATGCATGGATGTGAGTGTGTGTTGGAAAATCTGGTTAGTGTTGGCATGGTTACTTTGATATGACTTGTTGCTCATTTGACTGTAGCATATACTGGTTAGCTATGTTACAAAATTTAAAAAACAGAGGCATATTTTGAAAATTGTAATAAGAAAACAACAACAAGCACTTCTCTGTTCTCTTATCAAGAGCAAAGTGAGCCAATGAAGTCAGATGACCTAGACACACTGGAAACCACTGTCCCTGTCCTGTGAATGTAATTATGAAAAGTGAAGAAGGCTTGGTTTGGAAGCAAAAGAAAAAAAAAGAAAAACAGATTTGATTAACAAGCTGCATAAAATGCAGGTCGTCCACATGGGCCAATACTTAGGATTCAATCAATACATTTTTATAAAAATTTACCTGTTGTGTTTTTTAAGTAAGGCATCTAAAATCTTCTTACCTATAAAAGTCTGATTGATGCATCTCTAAATAATTCTTAACTATAGATAAAGACAATACAGTGTCTTTCAAAAAAAGCAAAAAAAGTAAATATTTTTGTGCATGTTTTGGTTGAAACTGAGCCCATCAGAAGTTTCTGAGAACTGATGTTGTGCATTTCCTGTCTCTGTGATGGTAAACCACACAACCCTTGCTGCAAACATATTTTCTTCATTCCACTGTAATCACTGACCAAACAAGGACACATATCCGCTGCATTTTCTTTCAATAAACACTGAAAACTGTTTGGTATTGGTCAAGCTGTTTTCAGTTTTGAGTCAATGAACACAAAGGTGGTTTTTGTAACTGAGCTACAACACGGTTTTTTAGAACTTTTAAAGTTGTTGCCAACAACAAATCACTCTGTTTTGGTTGCTTAAAATGTTTTATGTTGTCTTTCAAAACTTGAACACTGAGTTTGTTTTTGTTTTGCTTCTGTTGGATTTTTTATTTTTTATTTTTTGGACATACTGTGGAGTTAAGTTCTGGCAGTAATTTAGATGTTTGATATTGATACCCTAAACCCTGACGAGTGATGTAATCTGAAAATTGTACTAAAGTTCAAGCTCAATGCAGGCCAATATTATCTGATACTCATATTGTGGCTGATATCACGATGATTTCCAATATCAATATTAGATCAAATATTTATAAAGCTGTCTGGTTCTACATTTATCTTGCTATTTAGCTTTGTGAAGTAACAGGTTGTCATAATTTGGATTTCTGTTGATTTTTGTAGCATTTGGAACAGAAAAAACTTTGTCCTAACAAAACAAAATGGTGTCATCTGCAAAGAAGAAAACATATTCTAATGTTGATGAACTTTGCAGAAGTTATCTTGATCCTCATTTCAACTTTCCTCCACCCTCTTCTCTTGTTCTTCCAGCCCGGCCAAGTTTTGTCATTCAACCCCAGAACACGGAGGTGCTGGTGGGTGAGAGCGTGACCCTGGAATGCAGCGCCACCGGTCAGCCACAGCCCAGAGTCACGTGGACGAAGGGTGACCGCACACCGTTGCCCAGTGACACTCGCATCAACATCACTCCATCTGGGGGGCTGTACATCCAGAATGTTGTCCGAGAGGATGGAGGACTATACACATGCTTCGCCTCCAATAATGTGGATACCATACATGCTACAGCACGCATCATTGTCCAAGGTAAAGCTTTTAGATTTAGATTTCTACTGGTGTAAATGTTTTGGTTTTTTTACTATATAAATCCTAAATGTTTTCTGTTGTGTTATTCATATAAAAACATTCATCAGTCTCACAAAAATTAAGCTAAATTTAATTAGAGTCAATCCCAATACGTACAAAAATAAACACGGGATAAACTTGAATTCATTCCAGATATTCATCACAATCTCAACACAACATAGCTGGGTCATCTTGACAGAGAAGTAATTTTTGTAAATTAAAAAAAAAAAAATATTTGGAAAATCTTATTTGTGTTAATAGATAAGATTTAATTGTGTTAATAGATGACCTGCATGAAAATGTCATATTATTGTCTTATTTTTTTCTCCTATTCTGAACAGCGACTCCCCAGTTTACCGTCACGCCACAGGACCAGTCAGTTTTGGAGGGTAACACTGTGGATATTCCCTGCGAGGCGACCGGTTACCCAGAGCCAGTGATTGTCTGGACTCGAGGTGGAAACGTACTGCCTTCTGACCGACGACATGCAATTCTGCCTGCCGGTACCCTTCGTATAACTCGTGTTACGACCGATGACGAGGGCCAGTATGTGTGTGAGGCAGTGAGCCCAGTGGGGACAGTGCGTGCAACTGTGCAGCTGAACATTGAGCAAAGAGGTGAGAGACTAAAGGGATCAGATCACTGAATAGCATGGTAATGTTCCCACGGCTCATAGTACTCCGGCACAGTGCCGTATCACCAGCGTACATGCAAAATAGAAATCTGGTTTGCTCGGAGATTTATCAAACATTTCATTGACTCTAACAGAGGTGCAGCTTTCACTCTCAAGCACACTACTGACCTACTAACCACTAAGGTGTGCAGGGCCTGGGTCTTGGCAAAACTTTGATTCAGATCCAGGAGTCGTTCTGTTAAACGTTCCATTCACAGTCGATAGCCATGTTTACTTTGACGTAATGAATCAGAATAAACAGCCGATCTGAATAAAAGTGTGTCATGTAAATGCCTCCATCAGAACATTCTGATTGGATTCATGCCAACCCTCATTTTTTTGCCCAGGGGCCTAAGAGCTTATGGGGGCCCTAAGCCTGGGGCTCTTCTCAAAGAATTTGTTGTAAAAAAAAAAAAAGTCATACATTGGTTTACTTAATCTCCTTTCTGAATCTTAGTCATTTGTATCCACAAAATACAAAATGGCTGTTTTTGTCAAATTTTTCTCCCATCTCGACAATAATGGATGGATGACAAGCATAATGCACAAGAAGTATCTGGGCAACAAGATCATAAACCACCCATGGAGCTAAAAGGGTTATTTTTATATAACATCATATGTTTTGTGTTAAAAGAGTGTTGCAAAAACCTTTCAGAAGTGCACATTGTTTTCATTAATGAGGCTGTTGCTATGTTATTGTTTCAGTCAAGAGGAGAGTTAAGCACTGAGTGTTTGGAAGCTGGCAGTGGTGCATCCCATGTATTGCTAATTTGTTGTTTGCCCTGGTCAGTGTACTCCTAAGCTTTTCTCATAAAAAAAAAGAAAAAAAAATCTCTTTTGGGGTGGAATTAGAGGACGTAAACGTTTATTTAATATAATAAGTTAAAAGGCAGTAAAGTTCTGCTACAAGTAAATAAAATTTTCTAAAGTTTACCTGCTTTATTAAGTGAATCAGTAACTGATGTATCCAAACGTTCCTCCTGCATGGTTCCCTCAATAATCAGTAGTAGCAGCAAAATGTTTTCAGTATGTGTTGAAATAACAATAGGCCATTGACTGGAGCCATTTGCCTTGAATTGACTTTTAAGGGCCAAATACCATTTTGGGCTAAACTGTCTGACTGACAGAGTTTAGTTAGCGAAAACAGACCATTTGGGGAATTAAAACACAAGTGAAACATTGAGTGATTATTCATAGAAATGCGAGGCTTGCACAATTATGGCAAAGTTTTCTAAGATAAAGTCCTTTGGTGAAAGTTGTTGGAAAAAAAAATGTTGATTAAACCTGAGTGTGAACAGAGCAACACACTCTGGCACCTATGCTTGTCAAAAAGGAACAAAAATTACAATGTTTACCTCAATCTGACCAACTTGATGAGTCATGTTTTTGTAAATTACGCACTGGCTCCCCTGTGACGCTTCAATTAGAAGCAGATATTGACAATGGGTGGGTTGATCTTTTTGTGAAATTAGTTTTTGTAACACTAAACTAGGCTAGGCTCACCACAGAATACCGTTACTTTTAATCCATCTTGCTAGATCTCTGAGCATTTCTCCCGACTTTCTCCTGCTCGTCGATAAATCCTCATGAAAGTCTTTACTATATGACAGTTTAAGGTGGATTTTAAGATGGATACTGTTGTTGCTACTTTCCCTTCAGTTGGCCATTATGTTATGCATTAATGCCTGGGTTAGATGTTCCAAACATTATGCAATCACTCTTTGGAAACTTTTGGCTGCATTCTCGACTGTCTTGTACTCACTTTTTCTCTTTCATGCTTTTCCGATACTTCTCAGTTTTGAGGCATAGAAATGAATTCAACTATTGTGAGCTACAGGCCTGTGCACAATTGAAATCATGTCTTTTTACGGTTGGCTTAAGAAGTTTGTGTACTGGTTAAAAAAACAAACTCAGCTGAAGTGATGGACTTGATTGCTCAGTACTACAATGCCTTCTATGTTTGCATGGCTTTTTTATCGCAGTAAGCCATTCAGTTTTATGTGTAGCGGAGGTTTATTGCCTCCTGTGAACATGATTTCATTGAGTGTGCAGCTGAAATTACAGGCCTGACATAACACAGGAAAGCGTGGCAGCCTGTAATCCTGAGATGACACCATGTTTTTCCATGTAGTAATGGCTGTTAACATGGCTTAAAGTACATGCTGCATAATGGCTCCTCAGTGTTTTAGGCGGTGTGTTGGACCACAATCCTGGTGGCACAGTATGACAGCTGTGCAGCTCCAAACAATGCTGAGAGATCAACAGTAAGGCGAGAAAGTGAATCTCATGGGGATTACCACAGAATTTCACATCTTGATTTTCTCATTACGCTTCTATCAGCTCTTAACAGTTTGAGTGCAGCTGTGCTCTGCAAATCAAATAAAAACATTCCCAGCTGCAGAAATGTTGGGTCCTTTTCGTTTTAGTGAGTCATATGTTTCAGCTAATTAGAGTCAGGCTTGTGCAAAATGTCATCTGTGTGTGTATGTGCGTGTACGTGTGTTTTTTTTTTTTCATTTTCTCTTGCTGAAATATGAGAGAAGTAAAGGGGGGATGATGAAGATAGTTTAGATTGTGAAAAATTAGACAGTACTCCATGACAAAGACTAACAGTGCTCTACAGTCTTCAGTGGTGAGTGACCCACTGATTTACAGCCTTGTGCAAAAGTCACAATCTCTCCCCTGTTCTCTGGGAACCAGATTTTCAAGAATTATCAAACGTTTTGCATCAGTCAGTAAAAAATAAAATAAAATAAGTCCACAAGGTGTTACATTTATACACTATATATCTACAACATGAATATTGTAATTCCTCCATTCTTCTCTCTTATGCAGCGTCCCCCCAGTTCACCGTAACGCCACAGGACCAATCAGTCTTGGAGGGTCATACGGTGGATTTCCCCTGTGAGGCAAGCGGCTATCCAACGCCACTGATCATATGGACTCGAGGTGGAAGTCCTCTTCCCTCGGACCGCCGCCACGTCATCCTGGCCTCCGGTACGCTCCGCATCACTCGGGTTGCTGCACACGATGAGGGCCAGTACGAGTGTGAGGCGGTGAGCACGGTGGGAACGGTCCGCACCGCTGTGCAGCTTAGCATAGAGCAAAGAGGTGAGAAACTTGGAAAAAAAAAAAAAAAGTATTACTTATATTTAAAGAAAACACAAAAATTTGTAGGATTGCCTCAACACAGATATGCAGAAGCCATCTGTTGGAACATCACCCTGAAATAAAGTTGAATAACGTGTCAAAGGATGGTTATAAATAAAACGAAAGTACAACTTTAATTAATATGGCCTGTGGCTGTGAAACCCTGTTTTCTTCCTTGTGGTGGTCCATTGCAAAATGCTCTGTATATATGTATATATACTTTCTATGTTGAGCTTTGGTGCAAAATTATTAACTTGCGTGTGTGTGTGTGTGTATGTTTTAACTTATTCAGTAACGCCTATTTTCACAAATGCTCCAAGGGACCTGACTGTGGAGTCTGGTCAGGATGTGCAGATTCCCTGCAGTGCTCGGGGCCAGCCGCGGCCGGTCCTCACCTGGAACAAGGTTAGAATTATTCAGACAGTTTCTTAGTTAGCACAACTGAATTCGGGCAAAGTCATCCCTCAGCACATTGAGGTTGGACTCGAGCAGTGTCAGTTTTTTTTATAATAGCCATCTTGACAATTACCCAGGGCATTAGAAAGGGGGAGGGGAGGGGCACACAAACAGCAGATATAAAGAAAAAAGACAGGAGCAAGAGAAGGAAGACGTTAACACAAAAACCACCACTTCTCCTAACACTATGAATGTATTTTACTTTGGAGCTCTCAGATCCCTGAACTTCTCAGTTGCTGTGTCTTTTAGGATGGTGTTCAGATAACAGAGAGCGGAAAGTTCCACATCAGTGAAGAAGGTTACCTGGAGGTGAAAGATGTTGGCACTGCAGATGCTGGACGCTATGAATGTGTCGCCCGGAACCCCATTGGATACCAGGCTGCTCGAATGGTGCTTACAGTCACAGGTACAAAAAAAAAAAAACACTTTTATCTTAGTAAAAACAGAATCTCAGCATTAATTCCTGTTAATGATCTTTAATCATGCATTTTAGTAATCTGGTCACAGGCTACTGCTGACCAGACCAGTTCTGTGTGTGTCTGTGTTCCCTGCTGTAATGCTTGAGGTCAGACTGCAGTGCTTTGCTAGTGAACCATAAAGTCAATCACTGTGCTCAGTTTTTGTTGGACTCTCAGTCTTCACTTCACAGTGAAATGGTTTTTAGTGGCATGGAGGCGTGACGGTGTTGAGAAAAAAAAACAACAAAAAAAAACATCTGAAGCTTTAAAGTCAACAGCACTATGTTTTTGTCGGTCAAAGTTACTTTCTAAATGTGTTTATAAGAAGGAAACCAGAAGACAAAAGAAACACTCTTGTTATATTTTCGTCTCTTTGTTTTAAATTTTACACTGATTTGTTAATCTTTTTCTGTCAGTGCCTGCTATCAGCCGAGAGGGAGACACATTTGTGAGCACATCCATAGAGCAGGCCATCCGTACTGTGGACAGTGCAATTGAGTCCACAAGGAGACGTCTCTTTGACGGGTAGGACATAAACTCGCACAGCAAACATATTACAACACACAGTGTCACACAAACACATGCATACTACTTGTTTCCATACTGGTATGTTAACAATCCCAAAACTCAAGACAGAGCATAAGGGTTTTATGTGACAGACCAACAAAAAGAAGGGCAAACAGTGAAGAGGAGTGAAAACTATGTATTGTTTTCAAATATTATAAATAAGTACAAATCTGAAAAGTTTGCTGTATATTTGTAAGCTTAAACATGGACTTTGGTGTTTTTTATTGAAGTTCTGGCTGCTTGCTTAGGGTTCCTGTCCTTCAGGGTTATCTCATCTCAACTTTGAATAGCTCTCCCTTGTAAAAATGCATCCCCACAGCATAATGCTACCACCCACATGTCTCACAATGTAGATTATGTGTTCAGGACGATTTGAACACATGATTTTCATGTTCCCTATATGGCTTATGGTTGATTTTTACAAGTTTTTTTTTTTTTTCTAAGCCTAACGTATAACACCTTTAAGAAGGCAATCAAAGCGCCTGATTTTCAATTGAAAATGTCCTGGGAATTCTTGCAATAACTGCTTTCAGGATTTTTTCTTCTGTAATTGTCATTGATATTTCAGAATATATCAGAAGGTAATATTAATGTGCCAAAAGTTCCACCCTCACATGGATTTTATCCAAAGAATCTCAGAAAATGTAACCCCCCACCATCAAAACATGACAGCACAGTAGCATTTTCTGGTCATTGCAGTGTTAGCTTAGAACTTGTTGCTATTGAAAGATGAAAATCTTTTTAGCTGTGCTTTAGACATCGAGGAATGTTATAAACGTGGGTGAAAAAGATGTCGCAGCTTGTTCTGCTCATTTTTCTTTTTATGATACCTCATTTTTAAACATTTATTTTCCTCAGGATATTAAAAAGCCACAAGGATACTCAAAGATGTTTTATGTTGCTTCAAAGGGATTGAAATTAATATCAAGACTTGTAACTGTGCCCTGATTCATGAATCATCTTGGGGCCCCAAAACCATGGCTGTCAGAGGTGTTAGCCTAAGCTAATTGATGTTGTGCTAAGAAAATGTGGCAAATGTCTTCAGATCCTCAAAACTCCAGGCTTTATAGGTTATCATAGTGACATATTAAGGTAGTAAATCAAGCAAAAAAAATTTTTTTAAACAGCTGCACTATAAGGAGTTGCAGTATATTTAAATAGTTAAATAAAATCACATGTCTCAATATGTCAGATGATGCAGGCCGACATGATTGTGGGGTGTAAAATAAAACTTTGCCCCAGTTCATGTTGGCACTTGACTTTTTCGCATAAAAACTGAGCATGTAAAACTAAACCCAAGTCACCCAGATGACTTAAATGTTGCTTTGTGGATGAGGAGTCGCGTTTTTCACCTCTCAAATGCCTCCACAAGGAATATTTGTCTAGAAATAAATTTCTATTTCATTGCTTTTCTTTGTCCTACTTGAACTTGTCTCTTATTCTTTTTCCCTCCGGTCTGTATGAAGCTCTTATTAGAGTCAAAAGGTGATAACAAAGGCATTGAAGTCTGTCACTGTGAGGAGTGGAGATGACCTCAGTTCACCTTTTAGAAGTTTCCATCCTGATGAATGATGTGGTTAGCAGTTGTGCTTTTCTTGGCATGCTCACACGTACACTCCTGCCCACCCAGGCATACGCACATGAAAATGATAAATGCACACCGGTACACGGCACAGCCATAGCTGCTGTTGCGATGAGGGGGAATTTCCAGCTTTGTTAAATCACAATCACAGAATAGGATGCAGCTTTCTCCTCGGCTGAGTCAGTCATCTGGAAACAAAGAGGAATTCCTGCAGGGATGGGGAGCGAGTGCTGCTTCTTCGTCCGACTCAACAACATAGGTTGCTGGAAAACACAAGACAGATCCTGGTAATTTCACCAGTGGTGCACACTGCTACCCAAAAACTTAAACCATTGATTGATTTTTTTTTTTTTTAATTCATTTGTTCAGTTATCAAATAATTTACCCATGTTTTAGAATTTAAACAACACGACTGAGAAGATACAGACAGGAGGGCAATGCTTATGTGTATGCCTGGGTATTCTGGGTACAGAATACACATCATTTGCTGCACAGCAACACAGGTGGAGGATGTGAGGAGTATCTGTTTTGCAATTGTTGCTATACAAAGGTACTTTAGGGCCGCCATCTTGGGCCACCCAGTTTTTGTTGTTTTTGTTGTTTTTTCAAAGATGGACTGAGCTAAAAGAGCTCCAAAAGATTTTAGAAAAACGCCAATATCCACTTTTTAGTGAGTGGAAACTGCAGAAACTCAATGAATGGCTTTTCATAAGCTGTGTGAAGCGACTCACATGTGCATGCAAGGTTCTGTTTGGATTCCTCTTGTTGAAACGCTTCAAAGGAGAAACTAGAGCAAACTCTGTCTGCCTCCGATACCTCAAAAGTTTGAGAAGATACGTTTCCTGGTCTGTTTTGTTTGTTATTTTAATATATGCTTCTCATCTCCTGCCTTCCCCACAATCTTCGTGCCACTCATCTCTCCAGTCAGCCTCGTACACCAGGAGAGCTGCTTGCTCTTTTCCGATATCCACGTGATCCCTACACGGTGGAGCAGGCCCGTGCCGGGGAGATCTTTGAGCAGACTCTCCTGCTCATCCAAAATCACGTCAACCAGGGTCTCATGGTGGACACCAACGGTACCGGTAAGGCTGATTGCAAACTTCACCACTGCTTCATAGAAGTTGTTTCTATATGCCAGAGAGAGTACTTTCTTTGTAAAAAAAAAAAAAAAAAAATTTGAAATGCACTTCCACTTTGCTCTACTTGTGTTGTCAGTGACATAAAACACAATTAAGTTTTGTGTTGTACCGTGACTAACGTAGAAGAATTCAAGAGCTATACAAACTTTTGCAAAGGAGTGAAGTTGTGTGTTTGGCAAGTAAGACATTTCCATCTAGTCTCATTTTGTGTTAAGCCCAATTTTCTCATCTCCCCTGACTGTGACTTTTTGTTATTGTCAGCAACAGTCGACTCTGTCACAGCTTTCCGTCTGTCTACCATTTCCCCCTATAGAGAGTGTCGTAACTATGGAGCAGTTGACAAGCAGCCTTTAAACTGGTTTATTGGCCTCTTGACATGCTGTGAAACACTTAAAACTGTAATCACTGCAGAGCACTGGACAAAGTTTAAAATGATGCGTTGCACATTTAATTAGGCCTGTGTGTAGACGTGTGTGTGTGGGGGTAGAGTTGGGCGGAGCAGGGCGGTAACTCACTGTTTACCACATAAATATTTAAATTTTTGTTGCTCTTCTCTCGTTAGTGTGAAGGAAAACTGGAGCAGCGTTGTGTGCCTGGCAACAAAAACAACCGGCTAAGAGAGGAATACATTTTAGAGAACAGAGTCAAAGATGAAATGCAGTGAAAACAAAGCATGTCTCTTTTTTTTTTTGTTTTGGGGTTTTTTTGTAATACATTTCATGGGCAAGCAGATATTCATTATTTTCTTTCAGAAAAGTATTGAGGTAATAGCTCATTATGGAAATGGTAATGATACAAGATACATTTTAAATGCTGTAAGTGTAAGATGATGACTCCAGACTAAATTAATCCAATAATTTCAGCAGAAACAAAACAGTATTTTTTCTTTACTTTGACCTCATCCTATAGGTCAGCAATACCGTTTCTCCTATTTTTCTTACAAAAGTGCACATAGTACACAGACAATGTCCAGGAACACCATATATAAAGAAACTCTCACCCAGAGCTTGGACGCATTTAGCCTCTCTCCTTAGTGAATTTATTTGTGTGTTTTTACAGCATTTCGCTACAACGATCTGGTATCGCCCCGTTTTCTGGAAATGATTGCTAATCTCTCTGGCTGCACAGCCCATCGCCGCAACAACAACTGCTCAGACATTTGCTTCCACCAGAAGTACCGCAGCCATGATGGGACCTGCAACAACCTGCAGCACCCCATGTGGGGTGCCTCGCTCACTGCGTTTGAACGTCTCCTGAAGCCAGTCTACGACAACGGCTTCAACCTGCCCAGAGGAACCACAGACAGGGTTCATAACGGTTACCGACTGCCCCTGCCTAGGCTGGTGTCCACCACAATGATCGGAACGGAGACCATCACTCCTGATAGTCGCTACACTCACATGCTGATGCAGTGGGGTCAGTTCCTGGACCACGACTTGGACTCCACAGTAGTGGCCCTGAGTCAGGCTCGGTTTTCTGATGGCCAGCTGTGTGCTCAGGTCTGCACGAATGACCCGCCGTGCTTTCCAATTCAGTTCCCACCCAATGACCAGCGGCAGCTGCGAAGCGGCGCTCGCTGCATGTTCTTTGTCCGTTCCAGCCCAGTGTGCGGCAGCGGGATGACGTCTCTGCTCATGAACAGCGTTTATCCGAGAGAGCAGATCAACCAGATCACCTCCTACATTGACGCCTCCAATGTCTACGGCAGCTCACGACACGAATCGGAGCAGATTCGTGACACGGCCAGCCACAGGGGGCTTCTTCGTCAAGGCATCATACAACGAACAGGGAAGGCACTTCTTCCATTTGCCACAGGACCGCCTACTGAGTGCATGAGGGATGAGAACGAGAGTCCAATCCCTTGCTTCTTGGCTGGAGATCACCGTGCCAATGAACAACTTGCCTTGACTGCTATGCACACTGTGTGGTTCAGGGAGCACAACCGCATCGCTACAGAACTGCTGAGACTGAATCCCCACTGGGACGGCGACACCATCTACCACGAGACCAGAAAAATAGTGGGGGCCCAGATGCAACACATCACCTACAATCACTGGTTACCAAAGGTAACAGCTCTGACCTTAAGCTTTTATTTTGACATTTTTATCACATTTATGGATATCTCCATATTTTCTTGGTGACCAGTCAGTTGACACTGACAAGAAAAGTTGTGTTTTTTTTTTTTCTTCCCTATAGATTCTCGGTGAAGCAGGCATGAGGATTTTAGGGCCGTACGCCGGTTACGACCCCAATGTTAACGCTGGCATCTTCAATTCGTTCGCCACAGCAGCTTTCCGCTTTGGACATACCCTCATCAACCCAATACTCTACAGGTTAAATGAGCACTTCGAACCCATCACCCAGGGTCACATCTCACTGCACCGGGCCTTCTTCTCTCCTTTCCGCATCGTAAATGAGGGAGGCATCGACCCGCTGCTTCGCGGACTGTTTGGTGTTGCTGGCAAGATGCGCGTTTCCTCCCAACTGCTGAACACTGAGCTGACGGAGAAGTTATTTTCCATGGCCCATGCTGTGGCACTGGATCTGGCTGCCATGAATGTTCAGAGAGGAAGGGATCATGGCATACCACCATATAATGACTACAGGACCTTTTGTAACCTGACCTCAGCTCAGACGTTTGATGACCTGAAGAATGAAATCAAAAACCCTGATGTCAGAGAAAAACTGCGAAGGTAATTGTGAACTAACTGCTGCTTGTGATTGTTGTATATTCTATGTTATATTTGGAATATTTATCGACTGAGAGCTTCTGAGTGACAGGAACATGGTTTGGCTTTTGTTTAGGAATCTATCGCAAAATGAAATGAAGATATTTGTAGGTTCTTGCATTACAAAAAAAAAAACAAAGCATGACTATTTTTTATTTTTTTATTTTTTTCCCTTCTTCTACTTGTTAAGTTTGTATTAATTTTATTTTTAAAGCAAAAGTGTTAGGAATTGGCAAACAAAACTAAATATTTTTTTCAGAAATAATCTTTTGGTAAATTATAATTATGATATATACCAGAGCCACATAATATCTATACTGGGACCAGAGATGACGTTGTTGATGGGTGTGAACGAGCAGCTAATGATGCAAAGCTCTCCATTTAAACATAATTTCACTAATGTTTGAAAAAAATAAATACAAAGCTCACAACTTACACTATCTTTAAGGTCCATAGTAACAATTTACAAATAAACAGGTCAAACAGTTAACCGAGTTGTCTTCACTCACCACTTGTATATTGTGCATTTACTGAATGCAGTTTCTTAGTACAAGATAAAATATTTAGTTTCTGAGCGGCCTTTCAATGGTCAGAGTATTTCAATTCAACAACATCAGATTTCTCTGCATCTGTAGTTTTGTAAAACATGTGAGGATTTAAACATTCCTTTAAACTCAGAATCCACATAAATGTCCTAATTATGTGGTGAGAGTGGCTTCAGTATTTTTTTTTTTTTTGCACTGACAGCTTTCCCTGTATGACAGGCTATACGGTACGCCTCTCAACATTGACTTGTTCCCAGCGCTGATGGCTGAAGATCTGGTCCCTGGCAGTAGATTGGGTCCCACCCTCATGTGTCTGCTCGCAACGCAATTCAAGCGTGTCCGAGATGGAGACCGGTAAGGAAGCATCACGCACACAGACATACAGAAATATGACCAGAATTTTCTTCGTTATTTTCGTCATGTGCCGCATCATGTCTTTGGGTCTCGATTAGGTTCTGGTACGAAAACCCAGGCGTGTTCACTCCTGCACAGCTGACACAGCTTAAGCAAGCGTCCTTAGCTCGAGTCGTGTGTGACAATGGAGACAACATCACCCGGGTGCAGCGGGACGTGTTCGCAGTGGCCGACCTGCCCCACGGATATGGAAGCTGTGATGATGTTCCTCAGATCGACTTGCGGATGTGGCAGGACTGCTGTGAAGGTAAGACCAGCAAAATCAATTTTACGCGGTTTCTTTGATTATGTTTCCCAAAAAAAAAAAAAAAAAAAGAAAAAGCCAATCAGTCCTGATAAAAACTGCCAGATTTATTCTGTGCTGGCAAGTACCGTAAAATATATCATGGACGCTGACTGCAGGATGCAGTCAATAAAGTTTGTGATGTTCACAGACCTTTGAAATCTGCGCTTAAGTAGA
Source organism: Poecilia mexicana (assembly GCF_051168715.1). Classification (NCBI taxonomy): domain Eukaryota; kingdom Metazoa; phylum Chordata; class Actinopteri; order Cyprinodontiformes; family Poeciliidae; genus Poecilia; species Poecilia mexicana. Next base: position 13,561,504 of record NW_028263391.1, on the reverse strand, counting down.
GCACACAGATTGTTATAACATGTTATAGCAATACTATTGAAGTCCAACAGGATGATGCATCAAGCAGTATTCTTTCAATTTAAGCTTTGTCAGTAATTTTTTTGTGCTGGAAAAATACATTTTATGTAGCAACAAGAACCAAATGGCAAGTTCATTCATGCTTTATTTTTTTTTAGGACACTTTGATTTCTGCAATGTATAAAACACAGATGGAATCACTCATTTCGAGGTTCAAAAACATAAACCATTTCAAACTTGTAATTTGTGGATAAGACCTTAGAAATCTGAGGTTTTCTGGGCATAATCTTTGTCTCAGTTTAGCTTTTACAATTCACTTTAAAAGAGAGCCACTGAAGAGACCCAAAGCCCCTCCTTCAACGCTAGCAATTCATAATTGTAGCTTCAAAGCTTAGTTATGGAAAGTCATTATGAAAAAAATTGAGTGTTAAATAAACTTCACTGTGAAACTTTTAACACCTTAGGATCACAAACAATTTCTGAAAGAATACATCATTTATTTTGCTTGTAACTGCAAGAAGACTTAATTAAAGGTATTTACTCACTGCAAGTTGTACAACTTTGATGTTATCTGGAGATCAGATTTGGACTTTTTAGCATGAAGCTTGAAAACCTCAGATGTAGGACTTTTTTTTTTTTTACAAAGATTTTGGTGTCACAGACACCTTCAGGGTGTTTGGTTTGGAAATGTTTTTGGGGCCCAATGAGGATTATATTATTTATAATGGATTGCGTATTGCTGCATAAATAGAATCGAAAAACTGGACTTGTCTGTTTAGCTTCTGATTGAACCTGTTCTCCATCAGACTGCAGAACCAAGGGTCAGTTCAATGCCCTGTCATACCACTTCAGGGGACGAAGATCAGCTGAGCACAGCTACAAGGAGGAGAAACCTGACAGCAGCATTCAGGACACAAGGTAGCAAACACTGAATCTTCCTCATTGAATATTTTTCAATCATAGCCAGAATATCACTGATATATATAACCTACGTGAGCTTATGGCTTTTTAATGTGTTTACAATCGTCTTTCCAGCCCTCTGGAAGAATCTCAAAACAGTCTTTCAAATGTCACTTTGAGCTCCAAGTTGAGCAGTGAACCTTCAGCTGGTGACTTCCAGGAGTTTGTCTCAGACATGCAGAAGACCATCACAAGCTTAAGGAAACAGGTGCGTTTGGACACACACTGACACTATTTGAGTTTTCAGTCTGGCAACAAATGCAACAAGCCTCCTTCATGCAGAAAATCCAACAAGAGCTCAACAGCTTTTGCTTATAACTACTCATGACAATAAGATCTTGAAACATGAAGCTTTTCTTTCTGACTTATTGGTTTGCACTCTTTATGTAAGATGTTGCTGTCTTTAATGAAAACATAAAAGAATCTTACATGAAAAACACAATTGATATTACCTGAAATGTTTATCTTCCATGTCCTGCTAATAAAAGCAAAAAAAAAGAAACTAACATGAAAAATAACTTAAATAATGCCTGAACTAAAATGGAGTCATGAGGATGTGGACTCTAATTCACAAGACAACCTCAACTTTGAGCTTTTATCTGGGACAGCAAGTATGGTAACAAATAAGGTTTTAGACTGACTTCTTCTAACTTTACCGAGTATTCTCCAGTAATAGTTCAGTCAGATTTTTAACTGCAGATGTCATGTTTGCGTTGCATTTTGCCTAAATTTAAGCCTCTGAAACCTCCGAAAGAAAGAAACTCTTTCTTTTATTACTTCCCAATGGGATTATTAAAAAGTTACACATGAAAACAATTCTGCGTATTCAGAATTGAATTGGCTGTTGCATACATTGCATTTCCTGGAATGCACAGCAGAAAGGGATCATAGATTTTCCTGCAGCAGACATTTGTTCGCTTTTGCCGTCTGCAAAGAAAATCTGTTCTGATGCACGAGAGCGTTTTATCCATTAGTTGAGGGTTTTGATTTACCACTTTCATTTTTGTCCCGCAAAAAATTGTCACATTGGTAAATTGCAGCTGTCTCTTGTGTTTTTGCAGATTAAAAAACTGGAAGCTCGTCTGCACAAGTCCACCTGCGCAGACGGCGACGGGCGCGAGCGGACAGATGGAGAGCGCTGGCGAAGGGACCCGTGCTCGACGTGCGAATGCAGAGTAGGTGCACGCTGATGTGCAGTAGGCAGAACACACCCCACACCAGATCCCGTTACAGTGTCTCTGTGTTTCTCACAGATGATGGGATGTCTATCCTATTTTTAAAGCACCTTCTGCCTCTTGCACTTTCCTGGCCCCAGTGCACAGTCTCTTGCCACGTTTCTGTCTTTCATCCCTTGTCTGTTTCCAGCTGACCGTAACTTCACACACCTGTAATATGCCTCCCTCATGGTAAATCTTACTGCTACTGATCTCTTTATAGTGTCGTCTTTTCAGTTCATTCTTTGCGTTACACAGCTGACGAACACACCAGTAAGTCTTTTCTCCATTTCATGTTCCCATACGGTTTTGTGTAATTGGAGGCTTTTCAGGATGACTCCCAAAAGGCAGGCGAAAGCAAACTGTTACTCTTAAGTGAAACCATTTGATGTTCATGTTTTGTTTCTTGTTTACAAATGGAAATCTTAAAAGTCGAGCCGAGTCAATCCTCAAAAAACACACCCTTTGCTTTGACTACAGCTTTAAGTCTTTTGGAGCATGTCTCTACCAGTTTTCCCCATGTAGGGACTGAGATGTTTACCCATTCTTTACAGTTGAAGGTCAGTCTAATTAGATGGTCTATGAGCATACATTTCCAAGTCATGCCTCAAATTTTCAACTGTATTCAGGTTTCTACTTTGACTGTCCCATCCCATCACATGGGTATGCTGTCATCTAACCCACACAATTGTAGCTCTTGTTGTTTGCTTCATTTTTTTTTTGGTCTTATTCAATGGTTAAAGAGGGTCGAACTCCAGAAAGTGAGAGCCTTGAATGCTGGCGAGGTTGATTGGTCGTGTGAACGCAGATGGGACTATGCGGGGAACATGCGTAGGAAGCTGAGGGAAAATGACTACTATAAGCAAACCTAAAGGGAAACAAAGTAGAGAATAGAAAGTTTTAAAAGAAAAGCTAAAGATGAAATACAAATAAGAATGAAATGAAATATGTTCCATATGAAATATGGTGCATGACAGGACCAAAAATAATCAGAGAATTGAAAAAGATCATAGCATTATAGTCCTACTTGGAAGATGAACCTCCACCCAGTCTGAAATCTCCTCCAGGGTTGAGTGTCAGTTAGCATAATTCATCTTCCCACCACGGCATGATGCTGCCACTACCTTATGTCACCATGACGATGGCACGGTCAGAGTGATGTGCACTCTTAACCGAACACCTGGGTTTGTACTGATAACAAACTGAACTCTATGTACTTATCAGGTGATGTGCAAACATTTGATTGTAATGATTTTTCTGATTATTTTTTTTTTACTTTTATTTCTATTTCATTACTATCCCCTCCACTCAGGATGCCCAGGTGACCTGCTTCATCGAGTCGTGTCCAACTGCAGAGTGCAAACAGCCCATCAAGCTAAAAGGTGCCTGCTGCCCAGTGTGCCTCCAAGAGGAAGATGACAACAAGAGGCAAAAAGCTGACACCCACCACAATTAACTTCCAGGACCCTCCCCGACAACCTCACACCCTGACAATCTAGTGTCTGAAACCCACAGAAAAATCAGACAAATCAAAAGAGGAGATGGGAATATACATAGCCACGGCTGACCTCGACAAACTCAACAGCCTCTCAGTGTTTTTTTTTTTTTTTTTTAAATCAGGGGAGCAATTTTTGTTTTTTTCTTGTTTTCCAATTTTCCCGGCGTTCAGTTTGAAATTGTTCAGCAATAAGTCAACAGGCACTCCATGGATTTACTTCTGTATCAGTGAATAGATTAATGGATTATATAAACAGGATGGACAAAAAGCTGTCCTCGGGCACTGAGGTGCTGTTTGCTCTCAATGGGAAAATGCAACACCAGTTGCCGTTGACAAAGCAGGAAAGGGGAATGGATGGAAAGGCAGCAGTTGTCTCAAAAAAAAATTTCTCAGGTTAGAGATACCGAAATACTGGTGCTATTTCCCTGTTTTTACTCCCAGATAATCTCTAAATACGAACCTTAAAGTATTATCGTTTGTATACAAAGCCACCTATATACACGCAATATGTCTTTTATTGATGCATCAGACTTGAATGGATTATTTTATTCAAGGACTTTTGTTGAATAATTTTCTGGTGCTTTATATTGTTGCTTTTTACCCTCTTTTTTTTTTCTATGTAAATGCTTACATGTGAAAATAATGTGAAGCCCTGCGAAAATGTTTGTAATGCAAAAGAAACATGTCTACTGATACCTGCTCTTCTGTTCGTGGGACGGCTTTTCCGTCTCTCTCCTGGGCCTCAGGTGAGGTGGTGCAGGGAGGCACTCATCTGTGGAGGAAACCCAACGCAACTCCTGCAGCACTGTCCTCTTCGACTCTACGGGTCTGTCTCAATAAATTAGATTGGCATCAAAAAGTAAATTTATATCAGTAGGGCCATTGGAAGCTTTTTACCTCTGCTCATTTTTATGATCATGGGGTAATAAAAACCCATGATTCTGTTCCTCGGAAAAACATCGAATCTTACCTGATTTTGACGTTCAGTGTATATGCACTGGGACTCAGTTTGCATGAGTCATTATCGATGTGGTGTGATATGGAGGAGATCAATCTGTGGTTCTACCGAGGTGTTTAGGAAGCTCAGGTTGCTTTCGGAGTGGCCTTCAAATTGTTTGCATTTTTAGATCTGGTGTCTCTCATCTTCCGCTTGAGAATGTCACCTGGATCTCTATGGGGTTTAAATCAGATGAGTCAGCAGGCTAATCACTGACGTTGATATCATGATCACGAGCTTTTGACTTTGTTACTGGTTCTGGAGTGGCTTAGAACAAGGAATACATTACTGTAAGTTTATGCATCTTTTCCTATCATATTTTTTTCTTCCAGCCAATGTTCAAAAAAATATTTCTTTGATAACAGCCCTGTATGAACAGCCAGCTTGTTTAGCAATGACCTTTTTGTCGCTAATCATCTTTGTGAGTCTGTACTGACACCTGCCAGGTCCACCATCGTCACAATGATTGTGAAGCCGAGGTTTTTTCAAAGAGTGACAAAGTTTTAATACCTTTTATTGTCACTTTTGATTTTGTTGAAATAAATAGAACAAAATGCTGCAATGCAGTTTTACATCCACATCACTGGTCTCTAGTTTTAAGCCATAGTCATCAAAATGAACAAAAATAAACACTCATAACATGTCACCTAATGTGTAATGAATCTACAAGAGCTGTATTTTGAATTGAGAAATAGAACATTTTTAGCTTATATGAGTAGTATTCTAATTTTTTGAGATGCACCTGTTTTCTGTGTTTCTGGGAAGCACCGAACCAATATATATGCTTGTACATCTGTAAAGTTGTGAACTTCCTCCCAATGTCCTTTCCTCAACTTCTAAAGCCAAAAATAGTATTGCGTAATTCCTTACATTATGTAATTAGCATATATGAAACTATGTATGGATGTTGCAAAAAATCTGGATGCAGCCTTTGGTACTGCTAAATTTACCGTGGCAGTATTCACTTTTCAGCTGCTTATGGTTTTATTTTCGTACACATTCAGTCCTTATTCATAATTACAAAGCTCTGTCTGTTTCTCTGGTGTGCCAGTTTTTACGAGGACATGCATGCTCACATTCTTTAGTGTTTAACTTCAACTCCTCCTTTCTTTTAGTTTTTTTTTTTCTCTCTCTCTCATTTTTCTCCAAGGACAGATTTCAGTGTATGGAATGCTGACCCCACTCTTGTTTTCTTGCCGTATTGAAGATTGGAGTCTGAACTGACGTCACTTCGTAGAGTGCAGACTCTCTCTTCCTCCAGCCCTCTGACCCTCATTCCACTGTAATAGAAGCCATATGAGAGGAGGAGTGAGGGTGATGATGGGGGAGGGGCACATTTCATGATTGGACCTTACGTATGTACTGTACATATAAAAATACCACTCATCATTCATTCTGCACTGGCTTGCATTGTCTGATTGTGTTGTACTTCCAAGTGCCTCTACATATTGGTTCTATTTGAAGCAAGCATCTGTCACTGAGAACAAATAGTACTCACCAGTATTTTAATGGTTTCAGATGACTTGGTGGCTTCAGTCACACTGGTATCATATGCTTGCACATTTTTGTATGTTTACAGTTTTTGTTTCTGCAGCAACAGACTAAATGCATTTTTTTTGGCAAGGGGGCCAAAGCACTCCTTCACCAGTCTGCATTGTATTATATCTGGCTCATTTTGGTCATTTTTATTTTTCCCCTTTGAAAAACTTCCAGGCGTCGATGGAATGCACTGCCCTGCAAGACTGGACATGCTTTACCTACACACTGTCCCAGCACCCAGCGGTCAACGAGGACGTACTAGGAACCATCGTGACAGTTGTATTGTACTTTTGCCAAAGAATGGTTTGCACTGTAATGTATACCTTTCAACAGTGATAATAAAAAAAAAGCCACGTTTCCATTACACTGTGGACATGTCACCGCTTGTTCTTTTCCCTGTGCTTTGCAGGAGCCTAGAGCTGGAAAACAAATGAGATCATTGAGACTTGTCATTCTAAACTCATCCTTCACACATCAGACTCATTTTGGTAGTTCTTTACAAAAATCTGAAAAAGGGGTTTTGATAAGTGGTTCTAAAAATCTTCAAAAGATTTTTTTTTGTGTGTGTGTATGGGAATTCTCTAATATGGTTCTAGTCTATAGTGTTACATCTTGATGTGCAAATCCATCAGATTATTTTGCACCTTAGCCATTTCTTTGTCATTTTTGTGTTTTTTTTTTTTTGTCTGAGGGAGTTTTAGCTTTTAATACCTACAATAAGTTGGAAATTTATAGTTATGATGGTTTGATGAGGCTGCTTCAATCATCTTTTAAACAAGTCATTTGGCCTGATATAAATGGGCTGCAATTTGAAATGATCAGAAAGGAAACAGTGCTGCTAAAAGGTTTTGCCTCTGTTCAGCTTTCTTTTGTTTTTGCCTTTTCTTTGTTACGCTAGAATATCTCAGAGCATCAAACATACATAATTATCAAAAACAGATCCTGAGTAAATATAAAAAGGATACCAAATATCAAATAATACCAAATTCTAGGACAAAAGATGCGAACCCTACTGACCTTATGTGAAAAAGAAACTGTTCACTAAACCCAAAGACTGGTTATATCACCTTAATGGCAATGACATACTTGCTAATTAGTTTGTTACATTGTTTATTTTTTGGTGCATAAATATAAAAAAAGAGTTAATCATAATAAATTAGGACACAGCAGAAGCGTTAATTTATTTCAAAACATGAAATTCATATTACATATAAACATTGTATTTGGATATTAAAAGTATTTAAATTAGTAGTTTAATTTATTTTGACAAAATAAATTATCTGATTCTCTGGAAACCACAATATTACATAAATTTGTTGACGTAATAGTTGTCTGGCCTTCAGTCACTGACACTTGCTATAAGTCACAAAAGATCATTTTCTATTGATCCTGGATGTTAACAGAGTTCTGTATCCATACATAATAATGGAAACGGAATGGAGAGAAAATCTGGCAGGAAAGGGGGCACAAGAAACGGGTATAAGCGAAATTTAAATCTGCTTTCATCAGGCATAATCAACAAAATTAAAATAAATTTGATATCAATTTGATTGGATTGTAATGCATTTGTTTCATTTGTAGGATTCACTACTGCATAACACAACCACTGCTGCATAATGCTGCGAGTTATTCACTTTTCGGTTTTCCCGCTGTTTTTTATGTTAATGCACTTTGGAGACTTCACAGTTTGCCAAATGTCTGCTCCAGCTCTTTCAGTCCAGACTGAAGTATGTCTCCAACATCTGGGCAGATTTCTTAAAATTTCATCCCGGTTAGCTCATGCGGATAAAACACATCTCATATTTTAGACATGCCCTCATTTTTACCCTTAGATGTAATGAGGTCAAAATGTTTTCTTTTTCATAGGTGCTTTCCATCATATTGTTAAAGATTTAGTTCAGGTTTCTTCCATAGTAGCTCTTGAGGCGAAACCATGTACTTTATCATCTCTGATCAAATGTGAGTGTGAGACTACACACTATAGTCAAATGTAAATATGTGAAACACAACTGCTTTCTACTTATTTATTATTTTTAACAAATATTAAAGTTTAGAAAGAGACTATGTTCAGAACTATAAAGTTTGTGTCATGTTATTTACAGTAGGTTCACTTGGGAACACGTGTGTTATCTTACAAGTGAAATATGTAAAAAAAAAAAAAAAGCTAAACATTTTTCACATTTTACATGTGGAAAATATTTAATGTGGTAATATGTGAAACACTGCAAAACCCCCAGAGGTTAAATGTTTTGTCTGAGTTTTTGTGTGTGGAATTACCATATAGTAACATGTGCAACATGTGAGAGGAAACTATAATATGTGAATTATTTTTCCCACAATTCATGTGGAAAATATTTAACAAATGTGGAAATGTGAAATATTTTTTCTGGGTTTTGACATCTTGAAAATATACGTTGTCACACATGATTCATGGATGGTGAAACCATCTAAATGTGAATATTTTTCATGTTTCACTTGTAGAAATTTTATTGTATAATAATATATGAGATGTAGGATTTTCTTTTCTCATCTTTTGACATTTGCAAATTATTTAATGTAGCAACTTAGGAAAGAAATGTGGAAAGCTTGACATGTAGAAGCATTCCCTAGACACATTAGTGTGGAAATCGTATTATGCAGCAACAAAGACACATGAGGAATCGTTTTAACTGACATCTGAAATGTTTTCCCACATTTGCAATTTTATACGATGTCATAGCATGTATAAACTTAAGGGGAAACCTTCTACATGTGGGACATTTGACCCTGTTTCACTTTTGGAAATGATAATGTAGTCACCTAAGACAATCATCAGAAAACATCCAAACCACAACATATTTCACAAATTATGTTGAGTAACAACATGTTCCTTCAAGGGATTGTATGGACAGACCAGCTGGATGGAAAACTGGTCCAGTAAATGAAATTTCCAGTGGCAGCACAGATAAAGGGGCCTTAATCTTTCTAGAGATCATTATAGTCCTCACAACATAGAACCTACCTTAATATCTAAACTAGAGCATGTGCTCTTTGTTTGTAGCTGATTGGAGATTTTTTATCTTTTACACTTATATTAGTGAAATTGTGCTAACAAACCAACAATGTTGGCAAAATTAGACTAAAATATCTGTCTGTAATAGATATCTCTCAAAGTGTTTCTTACAGTAAAAAGAGTATTGTGGTTTTCAAAGTCTTGACAAAACCCGGCTGAAATTGCACAAGCCTCTCTCTACTTCTTCCCACTCATCACATGTTGGAATTTCATTTAGTCAATTGGCTCTCTGCATTGAAGCTCTCACTCGCCAAGGTGGGGGATTCTTTCCCCTCGCTAATGGAACGTCACTCTCATTTCCAGAGGAAGGCGGATGAAAGGGAGAGAACTGGAGCACCGCTGAGGGGAAATAGGTTTAGCAGTGCAGGACACAAAGGGCGGCGGCACGGAGTTGTGACCCCTCACCAAGAGGTAAATGCCATGAGATGGATTCCTGCTATTGTTTTTGGCTTCAGATACATGCAATTTTTTTTTTTGTTTTGTTTTGTTTTTTTTTTGTTTTTTTACAGTTTGTTTGCAAAAACAATTAAAGAATGGGTATGAGAGTTTCAGCAGAAGGATCTGCTTAAAAATCACAATGAATGGGTAAACTCTGCAGTACAGTACTGCTCTTTTTATACAGAGAATATGAAAAGGAAACCGTTGTGGATAAAATGTCATACAGCTTGTTGTGGTGAACCGATTAACTAATCATCTCCTTAGTTTATCAGTTTGGGGAAGGCATTGTGGTCTTGATATTGTGTTCCTTTAGGAAACCCCGCATCCGGGTGCCAGGCAGCATTTTAATTGAAACATGGTGATGTGATCCTTCCTGGCTCACCATGTTCACCATGTGGATGCTATGGAGGCAGGATCCTGCTGTGATTCTCCCTGGAGCGTATTCCTGTACTTGGTGGGGGGTGACCTCCTGTCTGCAATCATCTCCTGATTTTTCATTTGAACAAGCTAATGTGAGTCTTTGCAGAACTCCTTGATTATTTTGGTTTTTCAGTTACTCAACCCACAGCCAAATGCACACTCATTCAAAAAAAATCGAAAGCTGTCTCACAGCTTTTAGGGCCTTTAGATCTTTTTAGATTGGAATCTAAGACCTGACCTGTGGTTTGAAGTTTCTTAAAGTTTGTTTAGCTCACACTGAGTGAACGTTAGACATATGCTAAACATGTCTTAATGAATTCTATTTTATTTATATTAAAAGAAAAGAAAAGATCCCAAAATTGTCTGATAACACAGTAACCCCTGACTCAGATGACTCATTGGTGCCATGGTTTTACTGTAAAGCTTTTCCACTGTTGGCACTTTTAGGAAAGTGAATCACACGCAATTGTGGTTTCACAGTAAAAGCAGTGACTTCATCTTGGACTTACAGATGGTTTAATGGGAATAAATATCCTTTATTGACAAGGCTCTGTGGTCTGCTTTAGGTGCACTTATCCTCCCACCTGTTTTCCTTCAAGAGCATCCAGTGCAGCAAAATGTTGCAAAATGTGTAGGTAAAACTGGAAGAAGGTTTTCTGGAATGAGCCTGTGGCCGTGAGGGCTTTAAATCAGCAATGCAAATATTATTTTACCGGTTTGTTTTCCCTCATGAAGATGAAGGCTCATATTTTACCAAAATTCCTGAACAGTGGTCACGGGTCAAAATCAGGGCAGGTAGTGTTGCTTTACTGGGTTGTTTAATCCCAAATCTTTCAAACATCAACAGGAACAAATTGAAAAAAAAAAAAAAGTTTTTATTTTTTTTTCTTGAAATCTGCTGCAGTTGGGCCTTTGGTAACAAACCCGGTTATGTGCTAGGTTGTTGTTTTTATTGCTAATTTAAAGTAAATTTTCATCTGGGCTTTTTCTTTTACTGGTATCAGTATATTTGGGACAAGGAAATGACTTGTTGCCAGTCCCTCTCTGTCACAGTCACTTTTCACTGTAATGTGTATGTGGTATGCTAGCAGCAAGAAATGTTGGGATAAAACAGGCTAAAAATAAAAATAACTTAATATTTGGGTCATTTAATTGGTAAAAAAGAAAGAAAATCCTGACTTTATCTTGCTAATTATCTCTCTGGAGACTGTCCTAAAATGCACAAATTAGAATCTATAAATCACATTAAATTTACAACTGGAAAACCTAAACTGCTAGAATGTTTGTTTGTTTTTTTCCCCCAAATTGGAAACAGAGTTGCAAATGCAAAAGGGTTGAGTCATTGTCTGATGAACCATTCCTGTGTAGATTTGATCAAAATTATGGTATCAGTATCCCCCAGAAACACTTTGTGGTTTTTACTGGCAGAATCCAGTAAATTAAATGCTGGCATGATGCAATCATGAACTTTAATAAGTATTGCAGAACCTTGGAAAGGATTCCAGGCCTTTCCGAGGTTAGCATCACAGATTCTCCACCATACCTATCAATAGGTGCTAGAATGTGACCTAGTTACACATTTTCAACAGTTGGTTTTTATCTTTGAAGAAAGTTGAGAAAAATTCTCCCATTATTCTGGCATTTTGAAATAGACAATAATTAAATATCAAACCATCAAAAATATATTATATGTGGTTTTAAAGAGTGTATTTAAACATTTGGCTTCAAACTGATGGAAAACTTCTGAAAGTGAGATTCAAGCTATCTACAAATATTGTCAGTTTCCATCTGAATCTAAATGGTTGAAAATAATTATGGCCTAAATTAAAAGCAGCTCTCTGAGGGCCTCCAGTGGACGAGGAAAGAGGAACAGGCCTGTCTAAGTATTTCATACCACCTTATTTTTACCTTCGAAGAATTTGATTTCCGGTGAGTTCAATATTTACATTGTTCAAAAGGATTGCGGTTGTATTTTCAGGAAGCTGCATTAAAGATGCTATGTGGGTGGAAGGAAAGTGCCAACTACGGGGATGTGTGGTTGTGAAGTGAAAGTACCCACATGTGCCCATATTGTTCAAGACATAAAACCTGTATTGACAACATGGTGCTCTGCTGAGTCTGACTGGAAGTCCCCATTTCAATATTCCATATTTTGGTGCGCTTTATGCAAGGTTTTACCAGCTTCACACCACCTAAGCAGGATGCGTGAGAAACAGTGTACTTTTCCACAGCGAGTGCACCACAACAAAAGTCATGACTTGGAACTGTGCTGGGCCTTACTTCTGCTTTCTCTGCGTGTGTTTTATTTAGGACATCAGATAAAAGGTATTTTGCATGCTGACAGCAAAGATAAGTCTATTTAGGTAAAAGTTTTAATCTTGTTGTTTTCTTTATTTTGGTGAATGATTTTTAACCACTTAATTTGTTAACGTCCATTGTAAAATAAAAAAAATAAATAAATTTTGCTAAATGTTCCCTGTTTTCACAGGACATTTTTGGATGCAATTGAAGCATTACAGGCTAAAAGAACACACTTTGGTTGCTGCATAAAAATATGCATTCAAGAAGGAAATTATTCACATGATTTTGCAGTATTACATAGAAAGTGAAAATATGTAGATGTTCAATATATATATATTATTTTGATAATACAGAGTTTTGAAGAAACTCCTAACTTTGTTAAAGACATGTCAAAATGAATTTGGCAACATAGCACAAGGAAATCTAAACATATTTATTACTGACAAGTTTTTAAAATGTGTGTAAAATGCAATTTAATAATATTTAAAAAAATGATGATGATCATCATTTGAAATCTAGCACACAAGACATTGTGGCCAAAAGAGATTGTGTCATAAAAACTAGACGCTGTTGAAAAATGTGTCCATTTAAATTCTGTTGTGGATTACTAATTCATTCATTCATTCATTCATTAACACAGTTTTTTAAGTATAATTTTTATTTATAGAAATATATTTCAATATTAGAAACAGAGAAAAGTCAACAAAACAAAAACAACAACAAAAAAGCTGAGTAGCAGTCATTTAAAAAGGGCACATTATTATCTGGCACCCTGAGAAAATGAACTTTAAACAGTTCCAAACATAATTTGATAAAATCTTAGAGTTGACATGTTTTGGTTATTTGTTTAATTGTTTCACAAATTTTGAAGAAATCATCTTTCACTACCCAAAAGGTCCATTTTTGTCCATAGGTTTTGTCTTCGTCATCAGGGGGAAACCAACGTTGGATCAGTGGCTTATTGAGATAAACATAAGGAGGCAAAACAAGCATTTTCATCTGGGAAGACTCCATGCAGGAAACGTTGAACAGTTTCCTGCATGGAGTTTGGATGATTTATATATATATATGGGTGATTCTATAATTGGAGATACATTTGGCACTTCAAGAAATGACAAAAAAAAACTTTTCATTTTTTAAAAATTTTCTTAGGTAGTCTATTGAAAAGGCATTAAACTTTAAAAAAATCTGTAATTGCCAAACATTAGCTACATATTTTATAATTTTTTCTCAGAAAAAACGTATATTTTGCGGTATGTTATGTCAACTCTGTTACGGACAATATAGACAGTGAGTGAAAAAAACAATAAATTCTAGCAGACTAAAATATTTTTATTCCATTACACCAAGTGTCCTACTACCCAAATACTTTAAATGGAGATGTTTTACTTAAAAATACATTTTAAACAATCAAAAGATACTCAACTTTTCACAGAGTTGTTCGCATAGGGTCAAACGTTTTTCATTAAAACTCATTGAAAACCATCATTCTTTTAGAAATAAAATTGGTCAGTAATACTAAATCACAGCAGAAGTCAACCAACAATGTATATGGTGCTCTAGACAACAGTTTTCCTTTTTTTTTTGGTGAAAGTATGTCATAAACATGTCAACTCTGTTACCTAACAGAGTTGGTGTTAGTAACAGAATTGACAGGACCATAATAATTTAGAACTGAAAACTCTGTTATTGTCAACTCTGTTACCCTATTTGGTAACAGAGTTGACAGTAACAGAATTGACAATTTCAAACATTTTTATTAAAAACTCCACTTGTGAGTAGAAATTGTGAAAAAACATGACACCACTGAGATAATGGTTTAAAAACCATTAAAAAAACTTGTCTCTGATCAAAAATCTGTTGTATTTTTCTCATGATTCTTTGGTAACAAGATTGACGTTGAAAACGATAACACCTGGTGATTGTGATTTTTAAACTAAAATATTTCCCAGAGAATGGCACATAGACCTCTGTGTGTTTCAGGTCTTATCAGTAAAAGTAAATGACTTAATTTTATGCAGTTTATATAGCCGTAGAAGGCAATTTCCCAGATTTACAGGGACAAAACCATATGGTAAAAGAGTTGACAAAAAATTCTCGGACACATATTTTTTCAAAAATAAGGGTATTTTGAGTTAATTTAATGTGATGTTGTTATTAAATTGACCTTTTAGGCAGTTTAAAAAAAGACAGAAAAAACAAATTCACCAAAGAAAAATAATAAAACATAGGTTTTTGCATCATTTTTCAGGTTAATAAAAAAGACAGTACCCAACTCGGACGACAAGAAATCTTGGTTTTTCAGCTATATAAAACAATTTTAAATGTATTTACTTAAATGTTTTTACTTGTTAAATATTATGATCCATTAAAATGAGTAATAAATTACGAAAACATTTAAAAATTGAAATATTTTAATATACCAGACCAAAAATAATGACTCTGGACATCAAATGTATCTGCAATTATAGAATGACCCACATATATATATATAAAACATTTTAAATCTGAGTGGTTTTAAATTGCTTACAATAACTGACATTAACTTTTTAAAACCTTACTTTAGGTTATTTTTAAAAAGAACATTTTATCCAATAATAAGAATAAAAGAAATAAGAATAAGAATGGTTATTGCTAAAGTAAGAGAAAAGCTAAAAAAATATATATTGTTTTCAGCAATTATATACAGAAAAACACTTTATTTTCCATCCACAGGCCTTGTTGTATTATCCCTTATGTGCTAAGAGCATAATAGATGGAGCCTCTAGACTTTCTCAGTTTGAGACAAAACAACTTCAAAAAGACCAATGACATTATCTGAGTAATGTTAAGCTGAGTAAAAACGAAACTAGCTGTAGATTTACAGGTTTTCAACAGAGGGTTTTGTAGCTGTTTTAGTTAGAACAGGGCTGAACTCCGTCTATGTCAGTAAAGCGCTGTACAAAACAATTACTTTGAAACTCTAAGAAAAAAAAAATATTCTGAAAGTTTCTTGTTTTCATACTTGTCAGTTCATGAACATCATATTTAATAACAGAATATCACTTGTAATAACTTGCAGTATTTGCAATAAATCAATCAAATTTTATATGCATAGCACATTTCAGCAGCAAGGCCTTTGAAAGGGCTTTACATAATTAAAATAAAAACAGCATGTGACATTGAAAAATCAGTGAGAAAGAGAAAGACATTTTGAAAAAGATTAAAAAAGATAAAAACATTAAAACCTGCACCCCTTTTAGGACTTCAGTTAAACATCGTTTAACTGTCGTTTAACTGGGACTCTAACCCTCTGGGACTCTAGTCAAAAGCACCGTTTGACAAGGACTCCAACCTCTAGTCATTTCACCTGTTAAACTTTAAGTTTTCTCACAGGTTTCTGTTTTGTAGAAGCTATACCTGGTCTGGGGTTCTGTTTTGGTTGTGGTTCCTTCTTGTAGGAGGGCAGCAGCTGAAATATTGTTGACAACAACAACTCTTTTGTTCAATTATCCTTTCATTTTTCATTAACATGGAAAGTACTCCTGTATCAGTTCCTCTTTTCCTTCTTGTCCATTCTGCTGTGTTGACCCAGTCGGTCGTGGTAGATGGAGGCTTTTACTGAGTCAGGTTCTACTGGAGGTTTCTTCCTGTTACCAGGAGCTGTTCCTCTCCTCTGTCACTACAGGGATCCTCGATATGAGGGACTACAGTAAAGGCTACAGCACAACACAAGCAATTTCTTTGCATATGCTGGTCCAGAAGGAGGGAACTCTGCCAGTCAATGATTTGATGCAATCTGCTAGGTTTTCTTAAACAGAAAAGTTTTAAAACTTATTTGAATATTAAATTGAGCTTAACGTACCGTTTGATAACAATGTAATGGGTATATGACTCTTAGAGAGGGTGCAGAATGAGGAGAAGATAAGAGCAGACGTCGCACTACGGCACCCTGTAGGTATGCTGAGTGGAGACAAGCACCGGATGGTGAATGTCACTCTGTATCAGTTCCATTTCTATGACTTGTAACATTTGATCATTTTTGACATTAAGGCCTGCTTTAAATGTCATTATTTCTCAAGATAACTTTTTTAGCCTTGAGACATTTATTGTGAAACGACTCTATGTAACACTGACTTGGAATTAAACTGAATGCAATCAGGATCTTGATATCCAATTGATGCCCTGGTAAGATCTGCTTAGTTTGAGCTCAGGCCCACTTATTATCCATCCAGCCAAAACAAAATCCTCATGGGGCTCACATTCACATTCGCTGGCTGATAAAATGCCTGTTACCATACAATGGCAGGTAACCTAATTTTTTATGATAAATTGAATATAATTTCTTTTTGTTATTGACACGTGTGGAACTACACTAAAGTAACTGGACAAGACAAATCAGAGGTTACTTGCATGGCTGTCAGGCACTGAAGGATGACGCGTTGTTTGACGCCTCTGAGGTTCTCAGGCCTGAAATGCAAACTTCAGATGTCCCACGTGACAAGCGAGCAGAGTAGAGGTACCTTTTGCCAAAGCACCAAAGGTCAGACAATATTTTCCTGAAGTGGCTCCTGAACTTCACTCCAATAAACGCATAGAGGATGGGATTGAGGCAGCAGTGGAGGTAAGCTATGCTCCTGGAAGTGGCCAGAACCGTACGTTTGGTCTTTTTCTCCTCGCAGCTTCCCTCCGTAAAAAGAGACACCGTGTGGATCAGGAGAGTCACATTGTAAGGAAAATTGCAGATGATGAAGACCACAACAACTGCCCAAACCACCCGGATGGCCTTGTGCCTCTGGCTGTTGTGGGCTTTGAGCAAGGTGCACATAATGCTTGAGTAGCAGAAAACCATAACCACAAGAGGGAGAAAGAAGCCGACAGCCATCTGCAGGCTCGGTACCATCACCTTCATCAGCCTTGCGGTCTTTCTGCTTTTGAAATTGAGCTCACAGGTCAAAGTTGAATTAGGCTCCATCAGGTCATGTTCTTCAAAGAGCATCGGGTCATGTTCTTCAAAGAGCTCAGTGTAGATAAGTGTAGGCAAAGTCAAAAACAGCGCAAACACCCAAACTGCGGCGCAGATCAGACGGCCGTACGGGACAGCACGGGACTGGGTACCGAAGGAGCGCCTGGCTTGAACAATAGCAACGTATCGATCGCCGCTGATGCAGGCGAGCAACAGCATGCTGCTGTATAAATTGATGCTGTAGGCTGAGCGCAACATCTTACAAGCCACAGAACCCATGGGCCACCCGTTCTGCTCATTATGGGTGATAAGAGGCAACGCCACCACAAAGATCAGGTCTGCCACAGCCACATTGAACAGATAAACATCTGTCATCGTCTTGGTCCTCTTGTAGAAACCGTAGGTGATCATCACGAGAACGTTGCCAATCAGCCCGAAGGCGCAGATGATGGAGTGGATGTAGGTGTGGGAGAGGACCTCTTCAGGGGAAGGGCTGAAGCTGCAGAACTCATCTGAATCATTTACTGTCCAGGTTGCATAGTCGTCAAAAGTTACATTATCCATGACTTCAAGCTGAAGAAAAAAAAAAAAAGCATTCCAATGTTAATGTTTTTTTACTTTCATTTTGGCCTGAAAAGCCAATTACATCATCATCAGCTTTACTGACAACACACACTAATGAAAATTACAAATTTTGATGTAATGTATTCAGATTTTAAATTAGAAACCAACATAAAGTTGTGCATAGTTGTGAAGTGGAAGGAAAAGGACACATGATTTTAATATTTCTTTCTTCTGATTTGTTTGTTTTTTACAAGTTATACTTTTTAGATTTGTATTCAACCCCTTCACACTGAACCCCCCCAATAAAATATTGCAATCAATAGTACATTGACTCCACTTGTGTGTTGTGCAATATCAGTAAAAATCAAACTGTTCTGTGAAAACCTCAGCGATTTGTTAGAGAACATTAACAAATAACATATTGAAAAGACCAATTGACGCACTTTATGGGGCTAAATATAAATTTCCGACACAAGTTGTAGATTTTTAAATGTAAGAAATATTGAAAACCACCTATGATTTTTCTTCAACTTCTACTACTTTGCATCGGTCCATCATCAAACATAACATTTGTGCCAACCTAGCAATGCGTAAATAATTTTACTTAACTCTCAACTGATATTTCATATTGAGCCAAGTATATTCTTTTAAACACGTTTTCGTATTTTTTTCAGCATAGAGGATCTGAATAGCCTTCTCTTCAAATACTTAGAATGCACTTTGCTAAATCATCTTGATTTCAAAGTAACAGTAGAGTTCACACATCTGCAAGAAGAAGTAAACCAAAAGCTGTAAATTGAGGAAGCAATAACAAGAGGAAACAGCTTAAACAGCTTCCTGAAGAAAGGCAGGTAGTTCTTTGACTAAACCTGCACAAACTTGGTAAATACTTAACAGAGATGTTTTCACAAGATAAGAAAACAACTGACACTCTACTTTAGTTCTTCCTTTCTCTTTCACTGACCCAGTTTTGGCCCAATAAGACATTCAGGACTGCACACAAAGGATGAAGCTCTGTGCTTCATCTGATCTCAGAAAAAGATAACAATGGTTATCACACACGACCTGTGATCTTTTACAGTGAGTTTATCAGTCAAAATGTTGTGTAGGTAGATCAACAAAATGTGACACATTCTGCAGATCAGAAAGTTCCACGTCTAAAGCTCAAAAACTACTGAGTTTATGACTGGGGGAGGGCAGGAAACCTTTGAAAAGAGTGAAAATCTTCAATAGACGGCAATGTGAAAGGTTTACTAAGGTGTTACTGATTGCTTCTTTTATGGGTATTTTCTTGAAATTTGACATGGTTTATTTTGATGATTGAACTTTATACTATATATATATATATATATATATATATATATATATATATATATATATATATATATATATATATATATATATATATATATATATATATATATATATATATATATATATATATATATATATATAGTTCCTTTATTATGAATTATTATGGTTTTCTGTATAAAATAAACTCTTAACATATATCACTCTGTAGATATATGTTTTATATATATATTTATATATATATTTATATTTATATATATAATTTATAATTTATATTTATAATTATAATTATAATTTATAATTTATAATTATAATATAATTATAATATAATATATATATTATATAAATTATATAAATTATATAAATTATATAATTTATAATTTATAATTATAATTATATTTATAATTTATATTTATATATATATATAATTTATATATAATATTTATATATATATATATATATATATATATATATATATATATATATATATATATATATATATATATATATATATATATATATATATATATATATATTTATATATGTTTTATATATACATTTAATGTATCTATGTAATATATGAATTAGTCTTTTTAAAATAAGTGACAAATATTTTCAATGGCATAATTTATTCACATTCACCTGTGTTTGATCTCATCCATTTCCAATTCTGATCACTCTTCTTGTGAATTGTTAAATATTTTCTGAATTGCGAAATCAAATTATATTTTCAATATGGAAGCCAAAACCTATTTTATGTATTTTACTATTATATGGGATGACTTTTAATTCTATATATTGTGTGCTTTTCATGCACTCAATCAAGTAAGTTTTTTTTTTCTCCAGTTGTTATAGAAATGTTGTGTATGTCAAACATGAAATTTGACTTTGTAAATTGAACCCTTGAAACTGGACTGTCTTTGTGAAAGCAAGTGTTTAGGGAGGCCGAATGTCTGCCACGGGAGACTCAAGGATTTCTCGAAAGTGTGAAAAACTCCAAGTAACACTTCTGGTATGTTTTTGATGAGGTAATAATAATTTATCATGATATAAAGTTCAAAATAGTCAATTTTACATAGTAACCACCTGCATTTTATTTTCTGTACTGTAAGAAAATGGGTGTGTGAGATTTTTAGAGTTACTCTAACCTGGGTGATTGCCAGGGATTTTCTCACACAAAATCTTTTGTCACAGTTCTAATTTACCGAATGAAAACCAATAAAAGTATCATTGATGCAGCCAGTTAATTATTGCAGTTTTAAATTAAAATTTTCTTACTAGTTTTATTAGTAGCATGTGATTTTTTTTTTCAATCATGTCTTGAGGCAGAGACCTGATAAAATAAAGCATCTTCATGTCTCAGTTAACGCAACATACGAAATGGATTGCAGCAAAAAGCAGGTCTATGAAAATACATTTGTGTTTTTTTTTTTTTTCTGAAACCGAAAAGGGAAGCATAGACGTGTGTCTATATCTTGACAGATGACCAGATTTGATAATTTCAGGTTCTCCAAATGCTGTTTTTTGACAAAACTGGCAGTTTTACTAGGTGATTCCAATTTTATTGCTTTATCTCTTGTGGTTTTCCAAAATTTTATTCATAATTAAACCATCACTTATCAAATAAAATGTGTTTAATAAATGTCATTCCTGAACTTTAGTTACACTTCACTGCAAACTTTTTCATTTAGCAAGAACATCATAAAAACTATCATGAACTAAAAAGTCGAGCCCTGATTTTTAAAGTGAAAAGGTTTTGTTATTTCTGAGGACTTACCTTCTGAAATGGTGATGTTCGATGTTAAACTTTGTTGATTCAAAGTAGTAAGAAAATGACAATGCAGGTGCAGAGACAGCTGCTGGTGAAGACACTTTTCAGTCAAGAGTCGGTTTTATGCTAAAGACACTCTGAGCACAGAAACTAAATCTTAAAAGCAGAAGAAGCTGAAGCTAAAACCACATTCTCACCACCCCTGCTGCTGTCTGAACTGCTTCACTGATCTTGCACCTTTTCTAGCTGCTGTCCCAAACAGCACTGCTCTTATCTGATGGCTCCAATAACAAACCACAATTATGTCTTATTCTACACCCCCTGTATGTTTTTCCTGTATGTTTTTTTTAATTATTATTATCTTGTATCTTCCAGACAAACTTCAGTTTTCTAAAGTTTGCTTATTGTTACACAGATTACATTTGCCGTCCTCTCATAGGTACAGTTAAGAGGAACCTAAAAGTTGAAATCTTTGAGAATTGTGAGAATAAAATTGGTTGAGATATTGTTGTGGAAACTGTGGCAAAGAGCTGGTGCCTCCTCTTGATCTCATTTTCAGTCTTTGAATGTGTTTTGCCACATGCAAAAACATGTTTCAATCTCTTCAGACCTCAAACCGCCAACTTGATTTGCACTAGATTTATTTTGTTCATGGAAGTTGGTTTAATATTTTGACATCCTAATTCATTTCATTACTTGAGTCTTTTTTTTTTATTATTATTTGCATTTTATTTGGACAGTCTTGTTGAATCAGTTTGCGTCAGGCTAAGGAGTTCAAGGAAAAGCATGAAAAAGTGATTAAATTATTGCTTTTGGAACAGCCAAGCTTATCTGTGTGCTACCTCATCCTGACCAGCAGATAGAGCTGTCATTTTAACTATATGGTGAGGAAAATAAGTATTTATGTAAAAGTTTTTCTAAAAGTAAGTAAGTCAGTAAATTTCTAGTGGGCCTGTTGACATTAAACCTCTAGCAGACGTCTGTCACAATCCAAATACTCAAAAATGGTAAATGGTCTGTTGCGCCTTTCCAAGTCCAGACGACCCCAAATGCTTCTCTACATTCAGTCATTCAAACGTTCGAGCACATAGTCACACACTGATGGCGGATGTTTAATAAAGTGAAATGGCACGAGGAATAAATACTGAACTCAAAGGTACAAGGCTTTTGTTTCTAATGACAATGATAAGAATATATTTTCCTGCAATGCTCCGGCGGAGTTTTTACATAGTTCTCCAAACAAGCTGTTTAATTCGAGCTGATATTTGGTTCTGTCAGAGTTGACACCTATTAAACACAGCACATAACACAGGAAAGACAAGAGAAAGTTAGATTCTTAATACTCGCGAGGAGAACAGACAGAGATGTGCTTTCAGTTACAAATCTCCTGCTGCTCTGAAGCACATTTGCCTGCCCCTCTCTTTTTATTGTCTTTAGGATCCCTAATCACAGAGAGCGCTGTAACTCTAAAGGGAGGGGGAAAGACACTTCATCACACAGTCACAGCGCCAAGATTATCACTAACTAACAACACAATCTATCTCGCACTAGCTTATCCAGTTCCTGACCCGGGATCAAACAGGACAAGTTGTACATCTTCACGGCGATGGTTTTATAGCTATCTAAGAGGTCAAAGCAGGCCGTTCTGTGAAGAGCTGCTGTCACTGCTCTTCTTCAGAGAGGCCTTCTGAGAAAGCAAGCCAGAGTGATTAATAATACAGAAACATTCCTTAAAACATATGACTAAACTAAATAAGTAAGAATACATAAACTAAGAACATAATAAAGATATAACAAATAGTTGATAATAATACAATTTACCTAACAGGTTCTCACTTTAGATTTTCAATTGGACTCAAGTCGGGTGATTTACTCAACCATTTTACAAACTTTATTTTCTTTGTGACAAACTGAGACTTTTGTGGGGTTTGTGTTCGGATTATTATGTTGCTTGGGGGAAAAAAACAAACAAAACTTCTTATCTCTCTTTATTAATGTATTAAATGATGCTTATTTTGACCATGAGAAAATAAACTGCTGATTGACTCCTTTCACCATCATGTTGCCCTTTACATTTCCTCTATGTTGTATATGCAGTGTTGTTCATCATCAAAACATGGTTTGTGTAATTTGCAGACAAATCTCTACAAATGTTCTGCAGCATACTTTAAACTATCTTTTCCCTCTCCAATGAAGTCTTACACAGAGAAGTTTCTGAGAAATCTTCATTATGATTTTCCTTGAAATAACCATTCTTGTTAATTATATGTCTTTCTGATATATAACTCACTGCAAGTAGTTCTTTGCTCTTGAACAACTCTTAGAAGCCATTTTGGGTATTTGATCAGAAGTCTTATGCCAAACACCTGTTTGTTGCCAAAAAGTGAAGAAATTTATTTCCAGGTTTGGATTGTGGCCCCAATCAAACGTCTGTAATCAACACAGTTTCTATGTTTAGCAGTGTAGCTGAGTTAATTTTAATTTTTTATTTTTTTGATGAACCTTCTCAAAACACCTTGTTGAATTTACATGATTGCTGTCACCTTTGCACTTATTTCTGTTTTATACTGTTTTATTTTGGATCCTAATGTGGCCCCAAATCCATCCCCATATTAGTTTTTCCTTGGTTTTTGAATTGTATTTTATTTTGGTGGAGAAGCTTTTATTTTCTTGTTTCCTGTCTCCGTGTCACATCCTGTGTGTTCCCGCTGCCCTCCTCCGCTGCCCTCCTCAGTTCGCGCCAAGCTGCGCTGTGGAGAGGTAAGCGCACAGAGTTGTCTTCTGCTGTACATTAAAATATTAAAAATGTAAAAAGAAAAAGTATGCTGTTCAACTCATAACTTGTAAATAGTTGGTTAACTTTTTGATGTTTAGCACAGCACTGTTCTGGGTATTTAATTCCCACGTTTTTTGCATTTATTCAGTTTACCGTGCCAACATGGTTATTTTATTTTTGTTCTTTTGGATGGTAAAGGTGTGTGTGGGAGAGCCAGAGCCAGGAGCTGCTGCTGAATATGTTTTTGTTCTAAACAGGTATGTGAGTTATTTCAAAATGTTATCTGGTTGTTAAATGCATGTATTTTGGTATATTTTTATATTACTGTGTAAAATTGTAACCTTTGGGCAGATTATTTCTGTTTCAGTTTTATTTTAATTGTTTTGTATGAATGCAGATTTTATTTTATTATTATTTGTGAACTTTAGATGATTTTAACCCATTCCTGTGAGTTCGCGCCAAGCTGCGCTGTGGAGAGGTGTGTGTGGGAGAGCCAGAGCCAGGAGCTGCTGCTGAATATGTTTTTGTTCTAAACAGGAATAAATCAATGCAAATCCTGGTTCCTGTCGTGATCCATTCTACACCTGTTACATCTGGTGCCGTGACCCGGATCCATTGGTTAGCCGCTGCCGACCGCCGAGGGTTCAGCTGTGTGCTAGTGACGCTGATGTCATCAAGCTGGTCGACCTGTGGATCCTGTTCATTACTGTTGAGGTTACGATCACTCTTCTGAATACGGACACTTAAATAAATCACTCAAATCGCTATATTAGTTTGATTAAAGCCATTTTTTTTTGTGAACTGTGGAACCTTTTTGGTTTATTTTTTTTACATCACTGCTTTTGTACTGTGTGAAGCATGGCAGGCAGAGGTCATAACACCTTCAATGTTTTCACACCAGTAGTTGGGCGTGGCAGAGGGCTGTTAGCCCAGGGTGGTACTCACATGATTTATGAGGGGTCATCAGAAACAGAGGAGATTATTGAAATACCTCCGTTGGAGCCCCAGTTTTCCACCCCTGTAAATAATAATGACAACACCATGCAGCAGTTACGCGACCTCATTGGTGAAATAGGGAGCCAAATAGGTGAAGCCATTACCAGCCGTTTGTTACACAGTGGATCTCACCTCACTCCAGAGAAGCCTCCACCATCACAGTGTACGCAGAATGAGACATCCAACACAGTGATTGACCTCGCGAAAATGAGCCTGGTGGTGAAACCAGACATTAAAGAGCCTCCTATTTATCGTGGTGACGGTGATGATAGGATTTCTGTTCATGAGTGGATAGAGATGATGGAGGTCTACCTGCGCAAGAAAGGATTCTCAGCTGAGGAAAAAACAGATGAAATCCTGAACCATCTGCTGGGCAAGGCAAAGAGCCTTGTAAAGATTGGACTAAAGAGTAGTCCTACTACCACACCTGTAAATCCTGAGGCACTCTATAACATTCTGAGGCGCTATTTTAGCGACATTCCTGGGTCTTGCTTGCCACTGGCTGATTTCTATGCTACTCAGCCGGTGGCTAATGAGACACCAGTGGACTACTGGGTCAGACTTAACACAGCTGCTGAAAATGCTGACAGACACTTGAAAGATCAAGGGAGCAGCCTGAACAAAATGGATGCAGAGATAGCAATGATGTTCATCAGGAATTGTCCTGATCCTAGTCTTGCCTGTGTTTTCAAGTGTAAGCCCACCACCAAGTGGACACTCACTGAGGTGCAGGAGGCCATTGATGAGCATCAAAGAGAGCAGCAAGTGAAGAGACCACATGCAACTGCGGCAAAAGCAAAAGCTCTCCAGATTGCTACTGCAACAGCAGCACTTGACCACTCAGAGCCTGAAGTAGAACGTAGGCAAGTGAACACTGTCAAAATTACTCCTGTCAGTTCTGCCAGCTCGAATGATCGTACTGCAGAGTCAGGTGCTCTGGAACGGGTGTTAACTATGCTTGAACGAGTATTAGAACGCACTGCCCAGCCTGTTGGTGATACTCAACCTCAGTTTTTCCGTCCCAGTCAGTCTTCTCCATGTCAAGTATGTGGCAATAGTAACCACTCTACACGAGCACACTGCATGAGAGAGAGAAGGTGCCTGGCCTGTCTCGAGATTGGACATCAACGAAGAAGCTGTCCAAAAATCACTAACACTCAGCGAGTTGGAGACTCAGCTGAACAGGGAAACTAAGCCACTCACACCTGAGAGGGCACTGTGTGAGTGAGTATGATGAGACCCTCACCTCAAACGAAGATATAAAATCTGTGTATACAGAAAGTTTGAAATCTGCTCCATCTAATACCTTTGTGTTGTTTCAAAACATATCCAGACTAGAAAAGGCTGACAGCCTCTTTTACACTGATGCACAGGTTGGGGATAAAGTATCTTTGCAAGCCCTTTTGGACACTGGCTCCATGGCCTGCACTATCAGTGTAGAAGCTGAACAACTCCTTAAGGATGCAGGGCTTGCATCCCAACCTGACCGTAATCATAATGATATCATTCTCGTTGGCTGTGGAGGAGTTCAAGTAAAACCCAAATGCATCCATGAATTGAAAGTGAAAGTATATGACTGTGTATTTAGTGTTCCAGCTCTAGTGGTCGCTGGGCAGAAAGATCAGCTAATTCTGGGCACAAATGTCATCAAACACCTTCTAAACCAGTTCAAACAGTCTCCTCACTTTTGGCAGGTTATGAGTAAACCAGAGTCTGCCCAAACACCAGAAGTAATACAGTTTGTTAGTATGCTATCTGGCATTGAAAGATGGAGAGGTGATGTAATCCCAGATTTTATTGGAACAGCTGAACTGGTGCAGGCAGTCACTCTCCTCCCAAAGCAAGAACATTTGATTTGGGGCAGACTTCCCAAAAACTCACCTCTCTCCGAGGGCAGTGCCATTCTAGTTGAGCCATCAGCCAAAACACAGATCCATAAAAAAGACATTATTGTCTGTAGATCGGTGTCCTCCATGAATGGTGACAGGTGGGTCCCAGTGCGCATTCTAAACACCTCTGATAAGGCCATCACATTAAAACGTCGCACCAAAGTAGCAGAGGTGTCCACCTGTATAGCCCTTGAAGATATGGATATGACTCCTGAGCAGGTGCCCGGTGCAAAAGTCAGTACCAACAGTCAGACAGTGAAAAATGACAAAACAATCAGCTCTGACTCTCCCTGTACCGGTTTCCGCAACACCCTGAGTGACTTGGGGCTGGAAGATCTGGACATTGACTCTTGTGAGGTGTCTGATTATTGGAAGTCAAAACTGTTGCAGCTGGTCCAGAAATATGAAGGCATTTTTTCAAGAAGCAAACTTGATTGTGGGCTGGCCAAAGATTTTGTTCACCGTATCCGCCTTTCAGATGATCGACCATTCAGGCTTCCATATCGACGTGTTCCACCAGGGCAGTATCACAAGCTGCGGCAAGTTCTCACAGAAATGGAAGAACGGGAGATCATTTGCAAATCTAACAGTGAGTGGGCTTCTCCTGTAGTGCTGGTGTGGAAGAAGAATGGAGATCTAAGGGTGTGTGTGGACTATCGCTGGCTAAACGCTCGTACAGTTAAGGATGCTCACCCGCTGCCGCACCAGTCGGACTGCTTGACAGCTCTGGGTGGGAGTGCCATATTCTGTGCCATGGACCTCACCTCTGGTTTTTATAACATCGCCATGGCTGAGGATGATAAAAAACTAACAGCCTTCACCACACCCATGGGGCTGTATGAGTTTAACAGGCTACCTCAGGGCCTCTGTAACAGTCCTGCCAACTTCATGCGCCTCATGATGAACATCTTTGGGGATCAGAACTTTTTGACGCTGCTTTGTTATTTGGACGATTTGCTTGTATATGCTCCTGATGAGGCAGAAGCTCTGAGGAGGCTCGAGATTGTCTTCAGCAGGCTTCATGTCCATGGTTTGAAATTGGCCCCCAAGAAATGCCAGCTATTCAGGAGGAGTGTGAAGTTTTTGGGGCATGTTGTGGGTGAAAATGGTGTGTCAACCGATCCAGATAAAGTCCAAGCTGTTGTTGCTATGACAGAGTCTGATTTGATGATGGAGGATGGTGTCACACCCTCACAAAAAAAGATTAAGTCATTTTTGGGGATGGTAATGTACTACCAACAGTTTATACCAGACTGTTCCCGCATTGCCAAACCATTGTTCGCTTTGACTGCCGCACCCAAAGGGAAAAAAGTGAATGGACGAGGTGCAGCAGCATTTAAGAAGCTACATCCAAATGATTGGAAAGAGGAACATCGCTGTGCATTTGAAGAACTAAAAAATGTGCTGCTGGAGACTGTGGTGCTCGCACACCCTGATTTCAGTCGCCCTTTCATTCTATCTACAGATGCCTCACAGGATGGGTTGGGGGCTGTTTTGTCTCAGGTCCAGGAGGGTGAAAGTAGAGCACGACCCATTGCCTTTGCCAGTAAGGCTCTAACACGTGCCCAGAGTAACTACCCTGCTCATCGCCTTGAGTTTCTGGCGTTGAAGTGGGCTGTTTGCGATAAATTCAGTCACTGGTTAAAAGGGCATACTTTCACTGTCTGGACTGACAATAATCCCCTGACATACATCCTCACAAAACCCAAACTTGATGCATGTGAGCAACGGTGGGTTGCCAAGTTAGCACCATACAACTTCAGCATCAAGTATATACCTGGCAGTAAGAACATTGTTGCTGATGCCCTCAGCAGAAAGCCCTTTGCTCAAGATCGTGTCTGTCAACGGATTTTGAATGAACCATATAATGACCTTGTGGGGGAGTCACAACAAGTACAAGAAGCTTTAATTCAGGAAACATTCAGGATTGGTGTCAACCACCAAAACATTCATCATGCAGCACCATTGAATGAGTTGGAAAATCAATCCCTATCTGACTATGAAGTATCTGCAGTATTGGCCGGTCATATGGAGTGGGATGAAGGTCCCAAGCAGAGAGTGGTTTCATGGTTGGCCCAGGATCTGGAGAAGTTGGCCCAGCCAGGTGAAGACCCTCTGCCTGTTCTCTCACGTCAAGAGCTGCATGATAGTCAGAGGAATGATCCTGTCCTGTCCCAAGTCATCCCATTTGTCATCCGAGGGAGACGACCATCAAGACGAGAGAGAGCTGGGTTGCCTCTGAAGGTGCTCAAAATCCTAAAACAGTGGGAAAAACTGAAGATGCACGATGACATTCTGTACAGAGTTTGCAAGGATCCATTGACGGGGAAAAAGCGACATCAGTACATGACGCCTTCCTCTTTGATCGGCCAAGTTCTCAGTGGTGTGCATGATAATGCTGGCCACCAGGGTCAGAGTAGAACTTTATACCTTTCAAGACAAAGGTTCTTTTGGATCGAAATGGAGCAAGACGTCAGAGACTATGTGAAATGTTGTAAGCGTTGTGTTGTTAGCAAGACATTGGAGCCCGAGGGACGAGCACAGCTCGAGAGCATCAAAACCACAGGCCCCTTGGAGCTAGTTTGTCTAGACTTCTGGTCTGCAGAAGACTCGAATGGGAAGAGTGTGGACGTGTTAGTGGTGACAGACCACTTCACTAAGATGGCTCATGCCTTCAAGTGTTCAGACCAGTCTGCAAAACAGGTCGCACGTCAGCTGTGGGATAAGTACTTTTGTGTATATGGCTTCCCACAGAGAATACATTCAGACCAGGGTGCGAATTTTGAGAGCCAGCTTATCCAAGAGCTACTTCAGATAGCAGGTGTGAAGAAGTCCAGAACAACACCCTACCATCCCATGGGGAATGGCCACACTGAGAGGTTTAACCGGACTCTAGGAAATATGATTAGAGCATTGCCTCCCAGAGAAAAGCAAAAGTGGCCTCAGATGCTGCAAACGCTAACCTTCGCTTACAACTGTACTGCTCATGAGTCGACTGGCTATGCCCCATTCTTCCTGATGTACGGTCGGGTTCCTAGATTGCCAGTGGATGTTATGTTCCACAGTGTGGAAAGAGACAATGACATCACAGACTATGATGGTTATGTTAAAAGGATGAGAGATGATCTCAAGGAGGCTCTTTGTATTGCTCAAGTTCATGCCAGCGCAAAACAACAGCGGCAGGCTGAGCTGTACAATAAGGGTGTGAAAGGAGCTAACATTGAAGAGGGTGATCAGGTCCTCTTGGCCAACAGAGGTGAACGTGGGCGCAGAAAACTTGCTGATAGGTGGGAGTCGACCCTGTACACAGTGATTTCCAAGGATTCAAGATGTCACACGTACCGCATTAGAAACCCTGACAACGGACATGAAAAAGTGGTTCACAGAAATTTGCTTTTGCAAGCCAGTTTCCTGCCAGTACATGTGGATCATGACACAGAGCCTTCCTTCTCCAGTGTTGGTCAGGAGTCTGAAGAGAAAGAAGGATGCGATGGAAGCCTGCTTTTGAAGGAACTTGAAATTCACAAATCCGAGCGCACTGCTAGCTGGGTTGCGGAGGTCACCCCATCGGAGAACCTCTCAGAAGTAGGGCACACAGCCCTGGATTCCCCTTCAGTTCCTCTTGCTGATCCTGAGCCTCCCATTGTTGAGCTGCAGACAAGTGACTACAATGGAGAAGACACAGATAAACTGACAGTGACCACACCCATGGACCAAATCAAGACTAGGGTGGGCAGAGTAGTGAAACCAGTGAATAGGTTGATTCAGAATATGACACAGAAAACCAAACAAGGAAGTTTTGTGGTTGGAGGGTTGGCTAAAACTCTATTCAAGTAAACAAAAATCTCATTCATTTTGGATATTTCTGTTCATTACAGACATGAAAGTTTATTTTGTTACTGTCATTCTGTGTGTCAAGAAAACACTTATTTGGTAATCAAGTTGAGGATTTGTAGACGGCATATTCTTTTGCAAAGTAGACATTAAAGGTCTGGCCAACTCTTTGATGTCACTTCCTATTGAAATATAGAAACCCTTGGTTGCACAGTGATTATCAGAGAGATGTAGCTAAGTTTAGCTGATGTTATCTTGTATGCAGTTCCTGATCTGACCGGTAACGGTTTTGAGAAGTTCAGGGGGGAGTATGTAGCTGAGTTAATTTTAATTTTTTATTTTTTTGATGAACCTTCTCAAAACACCTTGTTGAATTTACATGATTGCTGTCACCTTTGCACTTATTTCTGTTTTATACTGTTTTATTTTGGATCCTAATGTGGCCCCAAATCCATCCCCATATTAGTTTTTCCTTGGTTTTTGAATTGTATTTTATTTTGGTGGAGAAGCTTTTATTTTCTTGTTTCCTGTCTCCGTGTCACATCCTGTGTGTTCCCGCTGCCCTCCTCCGCTGCCCTCCTCAGTTCGCGCCAAGCTGCGCTGTGGAGAGGTAAGCGCACAGAGTTGTCTTCTGCTGTACATTAAAATATTAAAAATGTAAAAAGAAAAAGTATGCTGTTCAACTCATAACTTGTAAATAGTTGGTTAACTTTTTGATGTTTAGCACAGCACTGTTCTGGGTATTTAATTCCCACGTTTTTTGCATTTATTCAGTTTACCGTGCCAACATGGTTATTTTATTTTTGTTCTTTTGGATGGTAAAGGTGTGTGTGGGAGAGCCAGAGCCAGGAGCTGCTGCTGAATATGTTTTTGTTCTAAACAGGTATGTGAGTTATTTCAAAATGTTATCTGGTTGTTAAATGCATGTATTTTGGTATATTTTTATATTACTGTGTAAAATTGTAACCTTTGGGCAGATTATTTCTGTTTCAGTTTTATTTTAATTGTTTTGTATGAATGCAGATTTTATTTTATTATTATTTGTGAACTTTAGATGATTTTAACCCATTCCTGTGAGTTCGCGCCAAGCTGCGCTGTGGAGAGGTGTGTGTGGGAGAGCCAGAGCCAGGAGCTGCTGCTGAATATGTTTTTGTTCTAAACAGGAATAAATCAATGCAAATCCTGGTTCCTGTCGTGATCCATTCTACACCTGTTACAGCAGCAAAAAGAATTTTTTTTTCTTTAATCCCTGAGGAGATTCTTCTGGCACAAAACATTGGCAATTAAGCAACTGTTTATACATAACCAATTGCTGGATGTGGATATGACTACAGCTAATATGTAATAACAGATGTCGTGACATGTTGTACAGATATGAAGACTTATCCCATTGTAATCATTGTAATATGTTTTTCACATATTAGAATGAAAATATTAAGAAAACAAATGTCTCATATATGCAATTTAAAATGAATCTTTCACATAAATTAATGTGATTCTTCCTATAAAGACTTTATGGTTAGTCCCTTTACTAAAAAAAAAAAAACTTATGCCAATTAGTCAATTATGTATTTCAGATGGAAATCAAGATTGGAGAAGTTGCTCGATTTCCAGTGTGACGTTTCCACAACTGTTATGGTTTGAAGAGCTGTGTTATCTGCTGTTGTGGTTTATGAAGTCCAAAGTCAGCATTGACAGACACAATTGTATAACACTTCATGTGTAAGTCTGCTGATAGGTTTTATGGAGATGTTGCTGAGCTCATTTTCAGGTGAACTCATCAACTACATCGGCTGCATTAGAATATGTGGAGACACCAGAACCAGATGAGCTGAAGGCCACTGCAACCTGAGTTTCCTTGGCATCTCACAGATTTTTAGCCCGTAACTGTGCACTAATTCTCAGAAAGTGACTCAAAAGGTGTACTAAGTATAAATTCTGTAAGGTACATGGGCATGCTTTCTGAGAAGGAATACATGAACCAAATAATAAACCCTTGAAATAAGTCACATTTTGCTAAATATGTTTATGCAATGGATACATTTTGCATTTTCACTCAAAGTAATAAAATAAATATTTTTTTTCAATAATATTCCAAGTTGTTAAAATGTGTCTGAAAATATTTTTTATAAGGAGGCGATCTCCTGCTTATCTGCGTCTCCTTCACACAAACACACACACACACACAAAGAAAAATAATTTGGAATTGGAATCCTGACAGTTATAAATAAATATCAGGCTAAATAAAATGCGAAGGTGTTTGCACTGAAATCGGAAGTTGTGTCGCATCTTTTAATCTTCCCAGATACGGCTGCGCTTCTTCACCTGTTGGCGCGCGCCACTGGCTCTGTGGGCAGGTCCTTCGCGCTCGCGCCAACCCGCTCTGCAGGTTATCCCGGTGAGTCAGTCCCCCAGGTCGCTTTAAGACAAACTGCTCTCCTCATGTTTACACCTTCGTGCTGTCGGTCCCTGGCTGCACCATGAGCAAGTCCGGCACGCTGAAGGGTTTATTCAAACAAAAATCCATCGAGAAGGAGAAGAAGGAGCTGAAACGCTCCGCGACCATCCACCGGGATGATCCGAGCTCTCTGCGACTCCACGACCCGGGCCCCGTTAGCCCCGGAGACGGCAGGACGCCACCCCTGGATGGGGTCCTCAGTTCCCCGAAAGAAAAGAAACCAAAGCGGTTCTTGTCTCTGAGGCTCAAGAAGAAAAAGCGAAAGGATGAAGGGGGAGACGTGTTCGAGGAACTGGACAGTTTCAGCAGCCGCATGTAAGCTGAAAACAGTTTATGACTTCATGATTAAATTGTCAGGTGTTATGATTAAGTTTTTTTTTTTCTAACTAAATACAGATCTGGGCACAGAAATCACAAATGATTTAATCAATTTAAATATGAAACACAGCTCACAATAAAACAGACTTTTTGCAAACCTTATAAGTCATTAATATTCATGTCACGTTATCAAATATCAGTCTTTGTAGACATACTGCAAATCAGAAAATGATTGAGACATTTGTGATATAAGAGGTAATTTTTTAACCATAGTTGTTAAAAGTGAGTGATAAACAGGGCTATCAGGTTCTGCTGCTCATAGTTGTGATCTTGATGCTGTATATTACTCTATGTACTTTTAATAAATCATCACCTCATCATCATCATCATCACCTTCTTCATTAACTTTCTACATGTAAATGATTCTAAACAGAAGTTGTAGAAACAGTGGAAAGTCCCGGAGTGGGTCCTGGCAGTCTATGTTGGGAAGTGTTTCAAATAGTGAAGGAAGCACCGCATCTAAACCATCTCACTCAGTGTCTGTTTTCCCCCCTGGCAGTTTGTGGAATTGAAAAGCTTTGCCTTGGTGTTGAACTAGTTTGGTCACGCATCTTGTTGAGTCATTATATTTTAAAAATGTTGAAATGGAGGGCCATGAAGGTGTCGTTTACATTCTGCATTTGTTGCAACCTCAAAAATTACCTGTCTTTTGAACTTGATAATGAATCAGCATTGACTTTGTCTCTGGTATGAATCATGCAGGCTTGTAGGATATAATTATTAAATATTGCTGACCTGATAATAGAGTCTTGAGGAATCCCACATGCAAACATGGTTTGCCTAAACAATCATTGCACGTGGGATTCCTCAATGTTGCAGATCTGCCACATCAGATCTGAAGCTGTCTAGCATAGAACCATACAATTTTACCCACTTTGTAATTTGTCATGATCAACTGCAGCACCAAGATCCAGATGGCACTGAGAAAGAAATTCTCTATAGTTTTTGGAATCAACATAAAAATAAATAGCATCGACCAGCTGCTTACCTTAGAAGTGGTCTGGATCCAGGAATATCTTCATCATCCTTGGCCGAGATCTTGGTCATGCTTTTGTTTGTCATGTTCAACTGTGCCGACACAAGCAACAACTGCAGATCATTGGAAAGGAAGAAAACCTGCTGCACAGGATGGGACACATTTCCTTATTCAGTTCAATTATATGTGACTCAGGCAGGATGGAAATGTGTCAGGTGATCTGGGTAAATACGACTAATGCAAGTGACAGGAGTGATAAAAACAACAACGTATGCAAACAGGTCAAATTCAGCCATGACATACTCACTTGCCTATTAACAAGAAAAACAAACTACTGAGTCAATTGTAGGACTGCTTATTCAGGTTGAAAGAACTCAACAGGATGTTTTTGATAAGGTATCTTGTGTGGATTTACTTTCTTTTTTGTTTCAAATTCCCCTTAATCCAAAGAAATATGGATTTGGTTTGTGATGCTTTTTAAAAATCCCATATGCAACAAAATACTTACAGATGCACATTTGTGATGGTTGTCAAGACCATATTTCAGTAGCATCAATAGGTTTTAAACATTCATCTTGCTTAGAGTTTGATTGTTTGATATTTGGAAGTGAAGCCAGCATGAACTCAGTGGCTTCTTTCACTTCCTCCACTGCCATTCTAAAAGAGTGCAGAAAATGTATGTAATTGTTCAAAACTCCTCCCTCTGTTCACTAATTGGCCCGGTTGAAATTCAATTGGAGAAATCCCAGATGGAGCATTGAAGGGAGATGAGAATTACATCAGAAGGACATGGACAGGCTATCAGATTAAAATTCCAATGTTTTAAATTAGGTTAAATCTTGTAAAAAAAAAAGAAAAAAAAGAAGAAGTGATTTATATGAATAAAGTATTTCTTAGTCTCTTAAGGGGACTTCCAATATATTATCTTCCAGGTTATATATTGGCTTTTAGGCCCATCCATAATCTAACTCGCTTATCCTTTCAGGGTTGTGAGGGGGGCTGAGAGGAGGGGTACATCATGGACAGGTTGCCAGTCCATTCCAGGGTAGCACAGAGTTCACAGGGTGAATAACTATACACTCACTCATAAGTAAGGAGAATTTAGAAAGAACAAGTAAACTACTAGTCATGTTTTTGGACTTTGGGAAGAAGCCCATGCATGCACAGGGAGAACATCATTCTCCATCAGATACAAACTAATATTGCTTCCAGTGAGAAGCAACATTTTACTTAAATAAAAAGATTACTTTAAACCAATTTTTTCCTGTGATTTTGAATAGTTTTGAGCCTGTTCAGTAACTTAAAAGTTCATGAAAAACTGTGGAGTTACACTGTTGCGTTGCTGTAAAAAAAACCAAAACGTTAGCATGTGCAGTAAGGCATGGAATAGCACAGTCTGTTCAAACATTCTGATTAAAGTAAGGGATTGGCACTGGTTCAGCGTTTGAGTGAGTGGTGATGCAGGCCTTCATTCACAGCTGAATATTGAAAACATCCTGAAGATCTCTGAAAGTTTTCAGTATGAAAACTTGCACAGTGTTTCAAAATGAGCCACTGGTAGATCAGATAATGCTGTCATGCTCTTCAGTTATGCTGTTGGTTGTTTAGGTGAGGGTGTGGAGGCTTAATGTTTGTATAAAGCTGAGCCTTTTCGGCAAACATCTCCTGTGGTCTCTCTGTATAACTGAACTAATAAATAATATTCCTTTTTTGCCATTCGTATCTGTTTTGTTAATAATGCTAATCTTCTTGGAGATTATCCTTTTTTTTTTTTACTTTATTGAGCTCAAATCTGATCTTTCTGACTGTCTGGGGAAGATGTTATGAAAGATTTGCTGTAATCTTTCTCTTGAACTCTGGTCCTGTTAGTTTAGTTTAATCCATAAATTCTAAAAAAAATGACAATCATGCTTTAGGGGAAATTTCCAACTATAAAACCTTTGTTTAATGGGTGATGAATCACTGATTTGTCATTCAGAGCTGACAGACAACCTACATATGTTTTTAGGTGGGGAAACCTGTGCTGTGAGCTTCCTGGTGAACATAAAACATAAGAGAACAGTTAACACAAAGGAGATGTCAAACATGTCATGAGTTTCTTGCCTTTTCCAATTATGTAACCAGTTTTGATTTGCTTGGGGGTCATTGTTCCTTTTCAGCAAACATGCGTTTCAATTATCTAAGAGCTGATTTTGTGTGAATTTTATAGCTAACAGGTTATTCTCTATTTTAAT
Organism: Poecilia mexicana; assembly: GCF_051168715.1. NCBI lineage: Eukaryota > Metazoa > Chordata > Actinopteri > Cyprinodontiformes > Poeciliidae > Poecilia > Poecilia mexicana. The sequence continues at coordinate 13,524,935 of NW_028263391.1, read as the reverse complement.
TATGCTTTCAGTACTAGCATGCTTAGTTCAACAGGCCCCAGCATGATGATACCACATCTATGCTTATATCTTAAGAAGGAATTTGGCTTGTGGAAATGCTTGAAGGTGTCGACTATGGGGTTTCAAAGTGTTAGAAAAATGTGGCTTTATTAATATTGTCTATGTATAATTCAGCAATAGCAGCAATCGCGCTATATGTATGTGTTTTATATTGCAGACTTTGAACCTGTAAGTAAAACTTTGATCCTTATAGACGATCCTAAAACTTTTACAGATAACCATCAGTGTCAAAGCTGTTTACTATATGATCGTTACATGCTGAAAAAAGAAAATTCAATGTAATTTATTAAAAGCCCAAGACTAATATAATGTTAATCCCAAGGATACATATATGTTAGCTAGAAGTAGTTGCTAAAAACATGGCTCCGTACAGAGAAATGCTGGGTCAAAAACGTGAGCACATTAACTTCAGAGGTCATTCATCAAAACAAATGCTTCTAAACTCTCTCTAATTACTAACTGAAAACAAGACGGTTCCAGTGAAGCCTTTAATGCCACCATTCAGGTTTTGTTAGTTGTCTTCGAACTATGCTGTGTGCAAGACATTGTTTAACTCATTATGTCTAAGGTTGACAAATGAGGAATCACTTGATGTTACTTTTGCCTTCTCATCGTCTGTGCACGCAAATGCAGTAGAAGGGATTTGACAGATCAGCAATGATCTGCCCAAACTAATGCTTATAAGTATTTTTTATTTTATAAACTACATCTTTTCATCCCCTTTGTTCTTGTGAGGTACAATTCCTTAACAAATGAGCCAACACAGTGTTGCCTGGTGCCAAAAAAGAAAAACAGATCTACAAATATGAGATCCACAAAAGCAGACTGGAAGGCTGGATTAAAAAGGCTCAGACCATATTTGAATGTGTGTGTGTACAACATGACCTCCGAAGCTTTTGACTGTTGGACCTGAGCCTTTGTTCAATGCTGTATACACACACCTGTTCACACCTACTTATTCATATTCAGACATACATTGGATTTCCACAGATGTAACTATATGTGTAGGATATTTTACACAGGACATTTAGTTAACGCACATTATAGTCATTGTTTTATTTTTTACACACTAAAGTGCAGGTTCTGTATGTCATTTGAAAGAGCACAAGTAATTTTGTCCAGAAAACATGTGAAGTACAGCTACCAGAATTCATTTTCACCTGTTTCTTTTTCAACACCATTTTGTGGATGTCGTGTTTGTGATTGGTGAAAACGGGGCTCTTTCATTGGTTAATGCTTGCATGTTTCACAGTGACGCAGACCCGTTTTTAGTTACTGTGTGCTCTGCTGAACACGTTTTAGATAATTAAAATCTTTTTCAACGATGCTTTGAAGTTTAAGTTATTTACACAGAGTTTGTTAGAGCTGTAGAAGGGCTTTACACAAAAGGCTTTACAAAAAAAAATTGTAGCAGCTTCTTAAATTTGTATCTCTGTGAAGAATTTCAAAACAATAACTCCATGTAAAATAGCTTACAATTAAATCAAGTCCATCCTAAAAACAGACTGAAAGATACTAAAAGAAGTCTTGACGCTGTTGATATTGAAATGCATGCATGTCCAAGAGATCTGCAAGTGGGATTTAAATAGTTTAATTATTTCGGGACTCGCAGATAATGACACCCAATTACTATTCAGGAAAGTTCAAAGCATCATTTTGTACACCCAGGCAGTGGCATCATGGTTTGGGGTTGGTTTGTTTCAGCGGGATGTGTCAAGCTCAACCTCATAAAATCCACCATGATTTATAGCACGGATCCGTGTGCTGGGACAATTCACCAAAAAAAAAAATGTAGCCGAAGTAGAGCTGGACAGCTGCAAGTAGAGCACATTTTTTCCTTCTATATAAGCCAAATTGTAATCTGCAGATCAGACTGTGAAAATAATCGAATGGAAATACATCCCATGTTGGACGTTTTTGTCTCAGAGACTGGAATGTGCATAAATCTGTATGCCATTCTCTAATTCTCACACATCAACACATCTATCATTCCCTAAAGCAGCTCCAGTTAATCCACAATCCGATTTCTTGTGTTTTTTTTTTTTTGGCAGTAAACCAACACATTTTTTAAAAACTGTCCAACATTTCAGCCCAGTGGAGTTTCTTGAGCAGGAGAAATACCATTAGGCAGTGCAGATATTACCTCATTTCTAAAAAAAAATCTTATGACTTTATGAGACTTTTTTATTTTCTGAGGAATTTAGGTAGATGGTCACAGGTCCAGGTGTTCTAGAAGAAGTCTATCTAAAGTATTGGTAATTTCTCTGTTCTTACTGACCAGGAACATAAGTTCAGAGTGACAATTTCCTGCAGAAGGTGAAAACAAATCACTTGAAAACGTGCCTGTCGCTCCAGGGACGGGCCAGAGATTGTGCAATGCGGTGGCATATGAATGCTTTACAGTGAGATGCTTTTTTTTTTGAAACCTTAAACAGGTTTCAAGGTAAAAAAAAAATCCTCCTGCAGAAATTGTCTCCTGAAAAACTGTAGCTTTCACATTGTGTTCAGTCTTCCATAATGTCCCATAAGTTTTGACTTGTTATGACTTAAAACTACATGCCAGGAACACGGTGTGCTAAATAGTAAGAAAATAATTTAACAAAGCCTCCAAGCAGATAAATTGCCTTAATAATCAAGGTACTCGAATCATTCAATAAATCATTGCAGCCTTACTTATAATAAACCAAAGCATGGATGCACTAAAGCTTTCTTCAGCTTAACAGAAACAAAACTGAAGTTATTATCTTAAACTCACAGAAACCGAGCTCAATGCAGCTCTTATAAACATTATCATTTTCTCTCCCTGAAATGTGAAAGTCATTTGCTTCTTTCTTCCTCTGGGTTATTTTAATTTTACTAATGAAAATAACCCAGATGTAAATGAATTAAATTCCCAGTTGACTGTTATTTCCCACAAACTATGAAAAATAAATCTTGGGAAATACCAACAATTATGAGGGAGGTGAAAAAGACCTTTAGTCATATTTGGTCAGCAGTAGTTTTGACCTTGGAACTCTCCCAAAGATGACCTTGTTGTCTTGACTCATTCTTTCAGTCATAGACAATGACCTTAACTGAGGAAAACTGGGCCTGCAGTTCTTTTGTGCTGTGTTGATTAATTATGGTAGGTCTGCTCATCCAGGGAATGTTCCCCACTTTTCCATGTTCTCTCCATTTGTAATTAATGGCACTCACTCACTGTGGTTCATGGATATCCCAAAGCAGTGTGCACAAGGGTGATTGACAGCGCTAAAACTTTCCTCTTGGCTCAGATTGGTTGTTTGTGAGTTGGAGAGATGCATTTTTGTAGACGACAACAGTAGTAGTGGGGGAGCTTGATTTTTGTCACAGATTATCTGCCTCATATTACAATATCATGACATATTGACAGTTTTAATAAATATGTAAAAATCTATGTATATATATTTTTATAAACCTTAGAAGCTGTGGCTATACATATAAAAGTTAAAAACTTGTTTTGATCCAAAAGGTTTAGATTTAGATTTGCATGATATTTGATTATTTTTAAATACACCCCAAGGTTTAGGGGATCAATAACCAACTTCATCTGTTTGATTGTGAGGAGTGCTTACAGCATGTTGGATTGTTAGCACACAGTCTGGAAATGTATAGAACTGGATGAAACTTGATTGAAGTATTTTCCAGGTCTGCATAAGTTTGGATATCACCTTATCTAAATGCTATGTGTTTGCTTCTTCACATTTTCCCTAAAGTCTGTGCTTCTTTTCTTCAGTCTCTGTTTCTGTCCTCACTCAATTGGTTTGTTGTAGTTCTTCTTTCCTTCATTCCTTTTCTCCTTCCTTAGTTTGCTCCTTAATTGAGCTCCTCCTTTTTCCACATCATTGGTTTCATTTACACCCTTTTGTCCTCCCTTCATAAAAAAGTCTTCTATCTAATTAATATCTATGGTTGTTTTCTTATCCAGACACCAGCAGGTTGAAAACATGTTTAAACAGTTCAAGAAAACAATATGTTTTAATTCAGTGTAATTGCTGTCAGCTGATAAAACAAGTCCATCCACACCACCTCCCAGACTGCCTGTGTCACTTTCCTACATCAAAACAGATCTGAAGGTTATTACGCAGCGTCCAAACATTTCAAACCTTCAAAAATGTGAAAATGAAAATGTCTGTGTGCAGAAAGTGGGGCAATTGGACAAGGAAACTTCTTTTAATCTCATCAAATGAGAGATTTGACAAAGAAAACTTTCGCGTCTGACAAGTAGGTTGGAGGAAGTTACTCTCCCTTAGCTGGGATTTCTTGTAACCTTTTTCTGCGTTCTCTCAGCTGAGATAAAAAGGTTCAGTGAGCACAATAAGGGTACTCTGTAAATTCTCAATAACAGTTTGAAGCAGAGTATGCTTATGAATATATGATAAACTGATTGTCAGTTTGAGAAAAAACCCTTTAAACTACTCATAGACAAGAGGAGATCGCTAAATGACTATTCGCCATTGAATTCTTTATAGAGCAGTGAAACATCATTTCATTCTTGCATGATGCAAAGCAAAGTTTTGCAGACGACTCCTGTTCTCCAGGTTTGGGAAGTCTGACCTGTCAGTAAAAGTCTTAGTATATATAATATATAATAAGTGATGTGGGTAATATAATCACCAACATCACTTAAATTCTTATTGTGCACATCCATCTCACTGCGAATGACCACTAACCAGCATTTGTATTAGAAGTTGTGAACATTTTAAAACCTGTCTGAAAGAACAGCCACTGTAAAACAAAGTATTACTTATAAGAAACAAAAAAAGTGTTTGGAACTGACTTTATTTAGCATTCTATATTGGCAGTAGTGACATTAAAGTGTAAACTGTCTTCATATGAAAGTGCAGATTCTTATTTAACATGTAAGATTTTCGAAAACCTGCCAAAGGTATTCAAGGTCATAATATGTTTTTTAAACATAATTATTATGACTACATTATAAGTACCTGTGGTTGATGCATTCAATCTTTATTTAATACCATTGACCACAGTTGTGTAAATTACTTGCATGAATTTGTCACTTTTAGCGTAAATCACATATTTTTGTTTGGCATTTTACTTGCAGTCAGTGTTTGCATCTTGAACACCACTTCAGTTTTGCAGATTTTGCAGTTGTTAACATAATTTCATTAAAAGTATTTTTTTATGCTAGTTATGAATTAATGAGCTTAAACCTGAGAGATTTTTATATTGTTTTATCGACAAATACAAGAGGCTTAGAAGAATTGGAACCAAAGACAAAAAAATAGAAAATCGCAGTAAAGGAGTCTATCTGTGCTTCCAAAATCAACATGTCATTACTAGGAGTTTCTTTGTTCATGTGGTATTGTGCAAACTCCCTGATTGTAAACATGACATACAGCACGCCTCCGCAGCACCTGACGTTCTGCAGGATGCAGAGCAGACACTCGTCTCCATGCAGACCAGTTCAGGAGAGGTCGCTGGAACTTGAGCGGACGAATGCTTGGAAGCTTTTGCAAACATCTTGGCTTGTTTTGCACTGCGCTCCCTGGTTGCGGTTATTGGTCCAGATGGGAGCGTAACGGCTGCAGCCTACTGGTTGTTGCAGAACCGCCCTCTCTCTGGCAAACACAGCCCTGCAGCAGTCCTTACCGCCACTCCCTTATGCATCGCCATGCGCTCTTATGAACAGCAGCTGTTTTTGATTCACAGTAGAAATCCTTGCAAGGATTATTACTTAACATTTATTTGTGTCTTTGTGTTGCATCAAACTTGTCTGTGGAGTAAATGTTAGAAAACAAAGCGCCAGATTCTTCCTTTTGCTACATCTCATCCCAGTGTTGAGCAATTTGACCATGGAGAAAGAATTAACAACAAGCAGAAGTCCAGCCTTTGTTTTGTCTCAGCTTGCATCTTGTTGTGCGCAGCACTGAGTGTGGTTTGGTTTCTTATGATTTCTTGAAACATTCTAACGTCTATCTACAGCTCCCAGTGACTCATTAAGCCTCTGGTCTACCAAAGAGAGTCTGAGTCATTGGTTGAATCTCTTCCATCCCTTGTTTGAGTTTATACAGTGGCTGCAGCAGTTTTACTGAGCTTACTGCAATCATTTTTGACTAATTTCACCTATTTGTCTCATAAGAAATGAAGGCTGGTCATTTCCTTTGCATCAACTTGTTTGATAATTTAAAAAAAAAAAATCGCTGTAGAGGAATCTGGGTGAATTGTGTTGGTTCTGTGAAATGCTAGAAGAGGGTCAGATCTGAAACAATTCAAGGTCATGTTAGTTTATTTTCTGTGCTGGTCTCCTTTCTCAGATGGTGGGAGGGAAGAATGCAGCTTTGTCCTCAGATACACGGTTTTATAAGTTCACAGAGCAGATGGCCGCTCCTATCGAAATTCATTCATTCAATTTGCATTAAATTCTTTTCTCTAAAGTTTCTTATCAGTTTACTGTAACACAACATTAGCTGATGCTATTTGTAATACTATTTGCTTCATTATAACTAGACTAATTTTTGTATACTCAACATATTTTTTTAAGTTATTTGTGAACAACACAAAAAAGGCAATTTTAGTGCTTTAGAATAATCTAGGATAGGTCAAATTATTTCACATCAATAACAGAGAATGCCTTGTGAAACATGATTTGTGAAATCTTGACATTAGATTTCAACTTTTGTGAAGAAAGCATTGTTCTTGTGAACCCAATGTCATTTGTCATTTCGTTTCCTGAGCTGATTGTATCGCTACACAGCTATCCTTCACTACCCTTTTAATTAGATCAAACCTGTGAAAGATATATGGTTGAGGAATTGTCCGTTGCCATGGCGTTTTAGCGACTTAGAAGCAAACGTTCCTCATTAAAAGTCTCCTTAAAACAGTGGAGCTTTGTCTGCAACTCAGGAGGTTCAGGCGTGTTGGAGCCGGTTTGTGCCTGCAGCCTGATAGACCGAGGTTGACATATTTCACACAAGTCATCCCTCAGTTGAAAAATGCTGGAGGTTATTTTCAGGAGTTTCTGTGCAAAAAAGAAGCGTCAGTCACAATTCCTCTTAGCTGTGTTTTAAAGTCGACATCCGGTTCTCAGCTACAGATAACCTGCATATTTTTTCCACCTCCTCTGCAGACTCAAATCTGATGAGTGGTTGTCAGAAAACATCAACTACTTTCCCAACAATCAGTGAACATTCATTTATTCCATTTTGTTTATTGGCTTCTCTGTTTGTTTGTCCAGTTGTTTCTTAATTGCCTCATTGTTTTTCCATCCTTTGGTTTTCTCTGTTACATGTTTGCTCATTGGTTACTACCTGTCTTTTTTTTTTCTGAGCAGTTAGACATTTTTTTTTGTGTAAATTCATAGGGAACTCTTTTATTTGTCACTTGATGGCGTAAAATAATTTGAGAAATCTAGAAGTTTTATTCTGTAAAAGGAAGAAAATTATAAATGAAGGAACCCTGCAAGATCTATGTGATGACAAGTTTGAGTATAACGTTAATCAGTTATCAGGTAATAGGTCTTTTGGTGATGTATAAACTTATCTTTTATATAGCTTATTATTATTATTATTATTATTATTATTATTATTATTATTATTATTATTATTATTATTTAGTCAGCTAATGTCTATTGATATGGATCAGGGTTTTTTCAGTCATTTACATGTTCAAACTTAGCTCATAAACAAATCAAAAATAAAAACATGACAATAGAAGTAGCAAAAGAAAATCAGTGTTTAACAGAAGTTAAATTTAAGACGCTTATGAAGCGTCTGAGACTAGATTCATCATGTTAAAACGGATTTAAATACTTATATTTCCATCATCATCATCAGAAGCGACGTCAAATGTATAAATATGTTAAAATGTTGGTTAATCGTATCACCCGGGCTGTAAAATTAAAGAGGAACAATGTTGTTTTGACATGTGGGTTGACAGCGAGTTATGCAGATTTAACACGGACGCAATTCTGATTTGGAAAAACACCAGGATGTCACAAGACGCAGCTGCACTTCTGCAGGGCATATCCATCCGCTGGTGCACTGAAGGCATGACAGCCAACAGCACACGATAAATCAGCTCTCATGCTGGAGGCACGGACGACAGGACTGTCTCGCCTCAAGCAGGGTGACATCAGAGGACCCGTGATGACAGTCGTGTACGAGCACGATCAGACTGTGGCGAAATATTCATTCTCTCACGACTGCGTTCGATTAGAATTGACTAGTTGATTCTTGCTTCACTGGAGAAAGATTAGTCACTTTTAAGAAACACAGGAAATCTGAGGGATTGTGCATTAAAGTGAAAAAAAAAAGATTCAAATTTTATCAGGCGTCGTGAAAGTAAAAGGTGTCACTTCGCTCAGATTGGTCAGGCTGAAAACAGACAACAGGCATACAACAAAAGCTATATGACTATCAGACATAAAAAAAACTGAAAATAAAGTAACAGGTGATTATTTTAAAGACCCTCATTCAATATAACACCTGATTAGTGGAAACTGTATTTTAAAACGACTTGGAATAACCAGGTCTGTCTGTGACTGATGTGAAATCAGAGTGGAAAAAAATATAAATCAATATTTTGTGCCTGTTGGTGTTTTTTTCCCCCTCCGTCTTCTTGTATGTTTAAAACACCACACCTTCTTACCTAATGTCTTAGTTCTAAGAAAAGCTTCAGGAAGAGACAGGAGCTGCACAGCTTGATCCTTTCCCGAAGTATTTTGGCATCAGTAACATTTAAAAATGTTGGTGAGGTCTGGATCATTCATGAACTAAAGTTTTATTAGTAAGAATCATATGAGGTAATTGTGTGATTAGCAGCTTCTCTCTATTACATTTGCTGCTTCTGGAATAGGCCACACACAAAAAGAAGACACCTAAAGGAAGCAACTCTTGAAAACACAACAGAAGGCCAACAACACCTTGCAAAAGTATTTATACTTTAAATTTTATCACTTTACAGCCACAAACCTCTATGCATCTGGGGGAAATACTTGAATTCTTTTTGCAGCTAAGTTTTAAATCTTTTATTTTGTTCCCCTTTTTCTGCCAGAAACAAAACAAAACAAAACAAAAAAAAAAAAAAAAACATCTGCACAGTCATGTGAATTCATAAATAAAAATGCTGATACATGTTCATATCAGTACGTACATCTTGTCCAGGAAATCTGTGTCAGTAGGGAGAACATAAAAAAAATGATGGTAACAAGTAAGGCGTGGCATGCAAGCCACATGTCTGCGAGTTCTCTACAACTTTCCTAGTCTTGCTCTCTTAAACTTTATTTTACACGGTCTGTATTTAGGTTGAGCAACTACAAAGATTTATTAGTACTTTAGCAGTGTATTGGATATGTTTTAGGTCTGCGTTCAACAGATTACTGCTGTTGAGTGTCTGCCAGGGTTCTCTCTCAAAAGCTGTGATTCTCTGCCACCTTGTGGAGAAACACGGTATTGCAAAGATGCATGTACTGTGGTACTGTGTATGAAGTAAACCTGCTACTACAATGCAGCACGTTGCTCTGATGAAGTACCTTCATATAATTTAATGTGTGCAGCAGTGTCTTAAATATCAGCTGTGATGTAGACATTGTCAGAAAAATCTGATCCCAGTTGAGCCTCTGCGTGTTACGCTTCTTCTGCTGCCAGATAAAGTACGCTAAATCCTCCCTTGCAATGCTGAAATAAGCTGGTATGACTGCTAGGCTTTCAGCCTCGTTATGATTTGCGGAGCAAAAAAAGTTGAGCTGCGGAGAAAACCACTCCTCAGAAACAGAAGCACCTCCTAATACCCCACACCCGTACCACAATCCTCAGCAAGGCTCTAATTGCTCAGCAGCAGAGTGAACGGTGTCCATTTTCTGCCTCAGTTTTGTGTTTGTTGTCAACTTTACACCGTGGCGTTAGGAAAACACAACAATTAGAGCTGTCAGCGCCTGAACACACTGAGCTGGAGGTGTTGTTTTTACGGATTGTTAGTTTCTGGGGACAGGCCACGGTCATGCCGCTTGTGGAGCTGAATAAACGTCACCTTTTGCATTAAATGATGCAAGAAGCACATTTTGCACATCAGAGCTATCCCAAAAGTCATGATGAAAACATAAACTTAACTCTGTACAATGAGAGGGGAAACAAAAGCCAGTGACATAACATCCTTGTTTCTTGGTTCCCCGCCCCCCTCTCCTTCTCTGCCTGCTTCCTGCTTTACTCCACCAGGAGCTACGACCAGATGAGCGTTTCCACAGATATTGGGCCGGGATCCGAGTGTGACCCTCATTCTGACTTCTCCTCTCTGTACAACTTGGATATGAACGCTCCGTCCAGCCCCATGTCTCCCTCCAAACTCAAGGTGGGTTTTTACTACTTTTAAAGTTTACTCAGAAAGCTTAATGTCTGAGTGACTTGTGCAAAAGTGGATTTTGTCACAATGAGCTGGGAACTAGAAATTTGTTTTTGAGAAATTTTGATTGCAATAGGTTTTTTTTTAATTATTATTTGTATTTGGTGCCTGCAGATATTTGCAAAAATAAGGTGGCTTTTCAGGGTGTTGAGGTCACTTGGACAGCAAATTTATGCTTTTGTGTGTGTTTAAATTATATAAAAGGGAGCCTAGGCACCTCAAACTAAGGCGTGCTTTGTAAGCTTGTGAGAACAATAAGAAAGGCTTGTTAGACTTTCAAAACCACATTAAAATTGTGTTCAACAAATAATAGAAAAATTTGGCTCCTCACACGCAAGATACACATTCAATTCAGAGTGGCTCAGCCTATGTAAATACAATGTTTAAGTATTATAAAATGCATATCTATTTGAGGCTTAAGTGGCTTACTTCTGCAATATACCGCCCTAATGATGCTTAGTCAGTAAATTAGCAGGAGGAGCCGTTTTTCCTGAGGTGCTTTACTTCTAGACAGTAGCTGGCACATTTCAGCAACCCTCTGCTGATGGGAGAAATTACAATTTTGTTTCATCAACAAAGAAGGCATGAAAAGGAATGTGTGAGGAAATTGAAAACAAAAGTCTCCTGATTATTTGGTCAGTTAGTCGGTAAATCCACATGTTCTAACAGAAATTCAATCATAATCTGGGCTTGGAGACAATCAACAAAATGAAGAATATATATTCTCAGTAATGAAGAATGTGGAAATCATGAAATATGTATAAACATCTGTAAAATTAAATTCAATGACGCTTTCTGAATATCTAATGTCCATCATGACTATTTGTTTCTTTATCTATCTGTCCATCGTCCGTCCGTCCGTCCGTCCAGCCAAACAGTGAACCATTACTTTAATTAAACTATATTTAAAAATAGGCTGCATGGTGCCAAAGTTGGCAGTGCTGTTGTCTTGCAGCAAGAATATCTTCAGTTCATATCTGAGCCTGGGGTTTTTCTGCATACAGTTTGCATGTTCTCCCTGTGCATTGGTGCTCCAGCTCCCTTCAGCACTCCAAAAAACATGACTGTTAGGCTAATTGGTCTTTCTAATTGCCCTTAGATGCGAGTGTGTGCATTCATGGTTGTTTGTCCTGTGTGTTTCTGTGCTACCCCGCGATCAGCTGGCTATCTATCCAGAGTGTACTTTTCCTTTTCACACAATGACTGCGGCAGATAGGCGCCAGCATCCCCACAGCCCTGCAATGAGAAGCAGATATAGACAATAGATGTACAATGGATGGATATTTTACAGTAGAAACGGGAAGTCAGGAATCAGTCAAGGAAACAAAATTAGCTGAGTTTGATCATCTCTCCACTCAATCTAACACCCCCTGATGTTCAGATCCTGAAAACATGACATGGTGCTTTTAACTTTCCAACACGACTAACATGTTCTGATAGTTGCAGGCATGGTGTTACATAATTTACAAGATCATTGTCAGTAATATTGTTTTGGTATTTTGTTGCACTGTAATGAATATTGTCTCTGAATCAATTTTAAAGAAGGGCAAACAATAAAGATGGGTTACAAAGAAAACAAAAGGCATCATTACAATTCTTGCTTTAGTAATTTAGTAATTTAGTAACTTGCTTTAGTAATTTGCAAACCGGAAGCTGCAGGCTTCCGGTTTGCAGAGAAGAGAAAAGTTATGTCTGCAGATTCAAAAGTAGATAGACCTGATACCGGTGGAAAATATAATTAACTTGCCGTCTTTGACCAGAGAAAAGAAGCAACAACAAGGCAGGTAGCAGAATACAAAAGATAAAAGGCAGATTTGTCTCTGAAGAAATAAATCTGTGACAATGTATTTACGCAGAGGGAGGCGATAATTAACCAAATGGTGGGTGTGGTTTTTATTGAAACCTGCTACAGAACACAAAGTAGAACCACAGTGGAGGTTTTATCGACTGAATTTGGACATAGCATTTATTTGCAGCTCTTTTCACCTCCCTACAACTTTAACCAATCAATATTATTCCAGCCTTAAAATGTCTTTTATTTAGACTTATGCTGCTATCATTACGTCTGTGTTATGCACAGAGTATTTTGGTAGATCATACTTTTGAATGAAGAAAAGTGAAAAGATTTTTTTTCAATATGTTATAACTCTTTATTTAATGATTTGTATGGTACATTATGGCACTATGGAGTAGGCAACCATGAAAATATTTAACAAGTGATCTAATGATATGCCTGTTGAAAACAAAATATATATATATTTTTAATGTCAATATAGTTAACTATACATTTTGTATGACTATCAATGTATTTGAAACTTACACAACGCAATTACTGACAAATTTATGTAACCATGGAAGGATTTGTTGATTTAGTGAACTGTGCCACTTTTAGACCGTCACTTGTTCCTCTAGGCTAGTTTCAGTCTGTCTTCCTTTTTTGGTGGCAGAAAGCCATCATAAAAATGTAGTCACACATTTTGCTTTTGCTGTCACATTTAATGACTTGATACCCTTTAAGGTTTGGTACAAATAACTGTATGGGATCTGAATATGCCTGGGCGTGTTTTTTTTAAATAATATTAAACCAGTCAAACCAGTCCTCTGTTCTATTTGTGTCAATGGGAGTGCTTGACAAGAACTCCTGTTATGTGGAAGAGAACAAAATCCTGAATTTTAGAAATGTATACATAAAAAAAATCTTCCTTTAACTTTACAGGTGTTTTGGATGAAAGTATTGCTTTTCATGGTGTTTAATCCTGTGTTATTACACTCTGACATCGGAACACGAAGCAGAGCTCTGGCTGACAGATAAGGAAGTGGAGTATAACGCACACAGATGTGGCACACAATCTCCACCTACCTAACATTTCTTTCTGCTTTGGGCAAATAAAAGGTGAATGGTAGCCGGAGAAGGGCTAATACAACACAGAGGCAGCTGTTCATTTAGAGACTACTGGTAATGATTGAAAGACCTAAAGGCTCACTGGATATTTCACTCAGGCTGTTTTCGTTCAACTTCCACGCGGTGGATTTGTGAATCACTTGGGGCAATCTGGAGGTAAAGTAGAACAGATTTGATCACATCTTGGAGGTAAAATGAGATGAGATCGGAGTGTCTCATCTCTTTTAATAAGCCGGACAAATTCGTGTTTGCCCAGTGGAAATATATACTTTTGACGTCCGTGGTTAGTTTGTTTCAATAAACCACTTTCAAAGTCTGCTGAATATATTCCCATTTGTCCCTGAGCAGTTTGGCTTAATTCTGGTGGTTAGCTTTTTAACTGTATAATTCATAGATAGGCGTTACGACTCTGCTGATCAATACTGATTTGTCCTCTATAATCAGAGCAGTAGATAACAGATGATCGACTTTTATGCAGCTTTAGAATAATAAAAGGGAGCGTTTGCCCTCAGTAGCAATAAACATGTCTGCTGTTATCTGTGGGAATGTGAATGCCCCATAGTTTCCCTTTACTTGTGAGCTGATCGCTTAGCTCAGAGTAGAAGACAGAGCTATTTTACCTTTTCTATTCTATTTTTCTTCTAAGAAGACTAACTCTTTTCAAGTTCTCAACTGGAAATCAGGACAAATACAGGTAGGAAATTAGAAAACATATCTGTCCTGTCTACTGCATATAGCAAATATCAAAATCAGGAACTGGGCTGTTGTTTTGGGCGCTGGTTTCTGCTGTTCTCTCTTTGTGGTCCATGTTTTTCGTCTGAACATGTTTTATTTGCTTTGACATTACTATAGCAGATTTTGCAATGTAAGCTGTTGTTTCTTTGAGTCATGTTGTTTAGATGCGCTGTCAATATTATGGATTGATTTAGCTTTTCTGTGAATTCTGTCAGAATTTTAAAAGGTTATTGTGAAAGCTCCATGAGTCAGATCTTGAAATCAGTTCATTTTTAGAGATAGATCCAAAAATTATTGCTTGTAAATCATATAGATTTATTACACACAAAGCAACCTTGCAAGCCTTGATGAATATTGTTTTCTGCTAATGAAAACCCCAAATTTTGTTTCTCTGTAAATTTGAATATTACATGAGACTAATAATCTATTTTTAAAATGCAGAAATATTTTTCTATAATCTACTCAGTCATGGGGAAGACTGATGGCTTAACAGCTGTTCAGAAATCTGTCTTTAACTCCGCATTGAGGGTAAGCCTCCAAAGGTCAATTGTAAAAGAGCTGGTTGTTCACAGAATGCTGTTTCTAAGGACATTAATGGAAAGTTCACTGAAAGAAAAACATATGGTGGAAACAGGTGCACAAGGAACATATATCTCCTGCCTTGAGAGGATTGTGTAGTCAGGGTGAGATTTAAAAGGTGTTGATTGCAGCTAAAATTAATGCTACATGTGGCTGCCTTTTTGGATCTAAGTATTTTTACTTCATTTTTTGCTTATGGCTAGTATTTAGTAATAAAAAGTGACCCTTGATCTTTGCCTGAAAGGCGTTTTCATCAGTTGGTTATTCATTCAGATCAATATTTTACTATCTTACTATGTCTGCAGCCTTTCAGCCCTTCTATAGCCACAAACGTGGGGCAAATACATGTTGAAACAATTTATGTTTGTGCTTTCACATAATATTTTAATCTGCTGTTGAGTAGATATGTTGCTGTGATTCTACTTTATTTTTTGTAGCTTTTGAAGTAAATCGTATTTGCCCTGTGTGTGACTGAAGCTGCAAGTGATGGATTGGGCAGGACACTTTAAGACGACCATTCAGAAACTGTATTGTGTTGCCTTTAAATTCAAGTCTTACGATGTACCGTATGTTGAAAGACGGAGAAAAAAATAGAAATACAAATCTTTTCAGTACTCACAAACAATTCACTTCCTTCAGATATACAAACACTAATTTCCTAGGATTTAATATCACAAGGTTACAAAGTTTCGTGTGAAAGCAGGAAATATATATATAGTCAGAAGAACTGACTGAGAAAAGGGTGCTTGTCTGAGTCATAAGGTATTAATTTGTTTTTTTTTTTTTTGTTAAATCTGACACAAATCTGACTTGTCAGTATTTAACATGAAATATTAATGAGATTCAAAATTTTGGCCAATTGTTATCTTTTTTTTTTCAATAAATTGGTGATGTGTCCTTTAAAAGTGTCATACTCATTTGAAATACGGATGACAGAATGTGATAAAAAGTTTATCACATTCTGTGATTCTGTCATTATTTATGACACTGAATGTGATAATAATATAAAAAAAAAACAATATTTGAAGAGGTACTGCAGTCTTTTTTGTCCATATATTGAATGTTTGAGATTGTTGGTAAATCCTACTTAAAGAAAAAAAAGCAACTTACTAGTCAAGAAACTGTTTAATTTTCTATAGAGCTTAATTGGAACACCCAATAATAGTACACTTTTAGCACTAAGCTACACACGACAACGAATATATTTATATTTTTTTAAAGATTCTGATGGTTATTTCTGCTTTCATGGAACCTACACAGGAAAAAAATAGCACAAGTAACTTGAGGGAATGATAGACATTATTATTTAGAGTTTGTCATAGTAGTGTTAAATCAAATTTGCATGTTAACTAAAAACTAATTTACTATACATGTTACAGGAAATTGTCATCCCAGCCTGAAACAAAAAGAAATATAAATAAATTTAGAGAAGGTGTCTACACATTATTAATATAAATGTATGTGCTCATGAGGCATGAGCACACCTAGCAATTATTCATGTTACATATGTTATTTCTACATCTAAATTACAAGGCTTTGCGATGTCAGTTTATTCTCTTTTGCATTCTACATAAAGTTTAACAAAAGTAAAAAAAATAAATTAATAAATATTACGAGATTTGTTTTGAGAATCAGGCAAAGATTTTTGACATTTGGTCTAGTTTACATATAACGAATTCTGACATTTATTAAGTATTGTTTATGTTATTTAAAACTTGCACTTATCAGCTTAAATAATTGCAAAACACGAAAGATTTCTAGCTCCGATACATTTAAAGAGAGACGAGCACCTTGAAGTAGCAGCTAAAGCAAATTAAATTGCAGACATTCTTCCGGTTCAGCTTCAGACTTAATGTGCGTTCTGGTGCATGTCTTTCATATTTCTTTTCTTTTCATTTTTGGTGAGATCAAACCCAAACGTCTTCCTTATTTTTACATCGTCTTTTCTTCTTCTTCTTCTTCTCAGGGGGAAAGGAAGGGCGTCTTTGGTCGGTTCACCAGCTTTTTCCAGAGAAGAAAGAGCAGCAGCAGCCAGCAACAGTCAAACACCTCCACAAATTCGAGCACACCAACTTCTCCTGTGTCTCCCCGTTTCCCTGTATCCCACGAAGAAGATGGGTTAAAGCCTCGAACGGGTTCACATGATGCATCCCCTGGAACTGAGCTCGACGACTCCCTCAGTCAAAGCTCCAGCCCCAGTGTGGCCTCTCTGATTGTGGATGGGACAGACTTCCCGTTCGCAGACAGCGGCAGCAGCGGCAGGAGCAGCGTGAGGGAGGTGCGTGTGTCCACGGTCAGCGGTGCTGGAGCTCAGAAGAATTCTGGGAATGTGACGCCCACCAGTGCAGAGCTTCCATCTGCTGCCTGTCCAAACTCAGACACAGATTTAGGCTTTGCAGAATCAGTGGTGGAAGAAGTTAGCAAGAGATTGCATGTTAATTTGGACAACAACATCCAGAACTCCAGTGAGGAGAACGTTGTGACCCCTACCACACCGATGTCAGTCAAATCCCCACTTTCCTTGACGCTGGACACCCCAAAGTCTCCCAACTTAACCTCCATATGTTTGGCATCAAAGAAAACCGTGGTGAAAGTTGGAGAGAAAGGCCACAGCACTGTGTTAAAAGGAATAACTTTAAGCTCTCAGTCATCCGTATCACAAAGCACCAGCAGTCAGCAAGAAAAAAATGACCCAGATGCACAGAGGGGAAGATCCGAAGTCAGGATACCTTCCAGCAGTTTGTCTGAGAAAACTCCAGATGCGACACAGAGCCCTGTGCCTGAGAGAGAGCAAACAGCTGAAAGGGATTCTCCCGTCCTGCTCCATAAAGCCATCTGGGTGGAAACATACCTGGGAGATGAGACGGAGGAGGAGGAGGGAGAGGCGGATGTAATGACACAGGAGGGGGAGGGCTTTAGGGTGGACTCACCTCCTGTGCTGGCCATACCGGTCAGAGTAATACCTGAGGATGAGGTGGTAACACAGAAGGAAACCCCACCCGCCCCTTCGGAGAGTTTGCTATCCGGTGGCAGCTTGCCAGAGTCCGACATCACCACGGCAGCAACTTCAGAGGAGTTTCAAACATTCCCGCAGGAGCCGGGAGAGCCCAACACCAGCACGATCCCAGAACCTGAGTCACTGGGAGAAATCCGCTCGACTCGCAAGACCGCGAGTCTGCCGTCAACCAAGGTTTTTGCCCAGAAAGTAATTATTGAGCCGGAGGCGAGTTTGGAGGACAACGACGTAGATTTAACTACTGATACATCCAGGAGAGCAGAGCTAAAGGGGTGAGTTTTATTTTTTCTGTGTTATGGTGTCATTTTCCCCTTTGATCACTGAAAAAGCAGAAGAGAATAAAGGCTGCACGCAACCTGATATCCAAGTTCCCATGTTCCTTTGTAGCCAAGCAAAACAATAAGCTGAGCTGGTTGAGAGGCACTGAAATATTAATTTACAGTAGATAATATCAGTCACATACGGTATGTACTCTGTAGTGCTGAAAAGCTAAAAATTTAGCTAAAGTGAATGTATTAGGGACTTAATGAACAATTCAAATTGTTAATTAATTGTGAATTAATGTTACTTTTCTCAAGGATTGTTGGAAAATGTCTACCTTTCTGGATGCGTCTTTGGCTCATTGCCATCTAAGCAATTTTATAACTAAAAAAAAAAAAATCAGCTGTTTTAGAGATTATAACCAAGATTATTTATTTACCTTTTTTAAAACAATGTGCCATCCAGACTGAAGTTGGTGATGCGTGAACAAGACTAGTTGAAAACATAAAACATAGATCTCTTATGTTTGGACATTATGCGAGCAGTGTGTTTTACAAATTGTGAGAAACATCACTGTTTTCTTCAAGTACAAAAGGTATTTAGCCTAAAACTGCTGAAATAGAGGACATGATTATTATCACTGGGGTATTTTAAGGCAAATATTATCAGATTCTTTTTTGCTACAGTTTTACATAGATAATCTGAGTTTATGAAAGAAATCTGATCATTTCTTATCTTTTGAGATGTGATTTTTAAAATACTCTATGGTGATAGTCATGTTATCGTTCTTGATGGCATTATGGAATAAACATGGAGATAAACACCAAAGCTGCTAAACAGACACCAGTTTCTTTTATAGATTTTTGTCATTTTAGCTCCCATGGGCCAGTATAAACCAACTCAATCCTCTAGGACGCGGTACACTACAACTACCATGTCAGACTGTTGATAGTCTAATTGTGCCATTAATTTCATGTTAATTTCAGTCTTGATTCTTTTTGACAAATGCAAAATCTGTCACTGCTTACTTAATAATGTAGTTTTTTTTAACCATGGAAAATGACATGCAATTTCTGCCCAATCTCTTACTTAATGTTGAATCTTGAATGCTCACTTTAACTAAAGCAAGTGAGGTCTGCAGGGGTATCGATGTTGTTCTTGGTTCTTTTGTGACTTTCTGAATGAGTCATTGTTGCTTTCTTGAAGTAATTTTGGTGTGCCAGCCACTCCTGGAGAGGTTCCCCGCTGTTTCCTTTATTTGTGGATAATAAATCTCACTGTGGTTCACTGAGTACCAAAGTCTTAGAAATGACTCTTTAACTCTTTCCTGACTGATAGATGTAATTAAATTTGTCAAAAATACGCCTTTTAAAGAGACTATATACTGTTCCACGTTTAAACATTTCATATTTACTATAATACCCAGATAGCACAGAATCATTGAAACAACACTGAATCAACGTCAGCCAGAAACATTGAATCAACGTTGAACGCTGACATTGAAACAACATCGAAAGTGGTCGGTGACTTGTATGTTGAATCAACGTTAGGGTTTCAACCATTACTGACATTATATCAATGTTGATTCAACCATCATCTGAATGTCAACTTATATGCCTATTTGTGTTGATATTACATTGAATCAGTTAGGAATCCACGTTGATTCAACCATTATCTGAACGTGGATCTGCATGCATATTTGTGTTGATTCTACATTGAATCAGTTAGGAATCAATGTTGATTCAACCATCATCAGAACGTGGATCTGCATGCATATTTGTGTTGATTCTACATTGAATCAGTTAGGAATCAATGTTGATTCAACCATCATCTGAACGTGGATCTGCATGCATATTTGTGTTGATTCTACATTGAATCAGTTAGGAATCAATGTTGATTCAACCATCATCAGAACGTGGATCTGCATGCATATTTGTGTTGATTCTACATTGAATCAATGTTGATTCAACACTCATTTGACTATGGATCTGTATGCATATCTGTGTTGATTCTACATTGAATCAGTTAGGAATCAACGTTCATTCAACCATCATCTGAACGTGGATCTGCATGCATATTTGTGTTGATTCTACATTGAATCAATGTTGATTCAACACTCATTTGACTATGGATCTGTATGCATATTTGTGTTGATTCTACATTGAATCAGTTAGGAATCAATGGTGATTCAACCATCATCAGAACGTGGATCTGCATGCATATTTGTGTTGATTCTACATCGAATCAGTTAGGAATCAATGGTGATTCAACCATCATCAGAACGTGGATCTGCATGCATATTTGTGTTGATTCTACATTGAATCAGTTAGGAATCAATGTTGATTCAACCATCATCTGAACGTGGATCTGCATGCATATTTGTGTTGATTCTACATTGAATAAGTTAGGAATCAATGGTGATTCAACCATCATCAGAACGTGGATCTGCATGCATATTTGTGTTGATTCAACACTCATTTGACTATGGATCTGCATGCATATTTGTGTTGATTCTACATTGAATCAATGTTGATTCAACACTCATTTGACTATGGATCTGTATGCATATCTGTGTTGATTCTACATTGAATCAGTTAGGAATCAACGTTCATTCAACCATCATCTGAACGTGGATCTGCATGCATATTTGTGTTGATTCTACATTGAATCAGTTAGGAATCAATGGTGATTCAACCATCATCAGAACGTGGATCTGCATGCATATTTGTGTTGATTCTACATTGAATCAGTTAGGAATCAATGTTGATTCAACCATCATCTGAACGTGGATCTGCATGCATATTTGTGTTGATTCTACATTGAATCAGTTAGGAATCAACGTTCATTCAACCATCATCTGAACATGGATCTGCATGCAGATTTGTGTTGATTCTACATTGAATCAATGTTGATTCAACACTCATTTGACTGTGGATGTACATGCAGATTTGGGTTGTTTTTATATTGAA
The DNA here is from genome assembly GCF_051168715.1 of Poecilia mexicana. Taxonomy (NCBI): domain Eukaryota; kingdom Metazoa; phylum Chordata; class Actinopteri; order Cyprinodontiformes; family Poeciliidae; genus Poecilia; species Poecilia mexicana. Next base: position 13,504,036 of record NW_028263391.1, on the reverse strand, counting down.
TGAAAGCTAAGGATTTATGTACATTTTAGGTCTGATAGGTCTACATCATAAGATGCCACTAAAAGTTTCTTCACTGGTGTTAAACACACTATATTATTGGCAGATGATGGGTAAACTGTGTACAAAAGTTTAAAAATGACAACATGGGTTTGATTTAACATTTTATTTAAGAAAAGAGGGACAGATCTTTAAACATATTTGATTCCTTTTTGACTGTCAAAACAACAGTCTGTTGTCCACAGAAGAACAGAGTCCATGAAGTTAAGCTTTGTACTGTATGAAGTAGGGAAACAGTACAAGTTGTGGTAACCCCAGTTTGACTCTGGTTGGCGTCACTTTGATTCCTTGCGATGTCTTCCTCTCATTCTGGCGCATAATGAAGCCACTTCTTGACAGTTTCGCTGCAGTCCTCAAGAGTCAGCTTTCGGTGAAACTGCAGAGCAACAGCTGAAAAAAATAAAAGTGAGGAAGGTGCCGGTTAGAAAGATGATAAACATTTGAAAAGTTCTGAAACACAATGAAAGATTAAACAGTGTACTGGTTACAGGTCTGAGAACAAATACAAACCATATAGTTCCCCATGTACACTCACTGTTAAATTAATATCTTAATCTCTCATTAATATTTATCTTAATGTTTACATATACAACTACATTTACCCATTAAGCTGCAGTATAGTGTAGGATTTACGATATTGATATTAAATCAATATTTAAAATAAAGGGCTGTTTATCAGAAAACCTAACAATAAAACTCAGGGAGGATCAGGGTTTATTTAACACAACAGAGACAAATAAATAGAGCAAAAGGTGATTTATAGTGTAATTGGAAAAATTATAATTTTTACAGAATAAACTTCCATCAAATAGCTGGTTCAATCTTCCATCAACTACAAATATTTCCAAATAAGTTGATTAAATTCCTTAAAAAGTGTCTATATACTAATAAAGATCCCACACAAGTAACAATAGTCCAGTTCAATTTAACCAGTAACCAATCCAAGGATCAACAGACTGAATCAGTCATTAGCAGGTTTAGTTCAGTGTTTCACCTGCCTTACATGTTAAGTGTTTCCCTTCTGCCTCACCTGGATTGAATCTGTGGATGATTAACAACCTTCTGCACTTCTTGATGGCTGCAGACGGTCATGTAATCATCCAACTTAGCTGTTCTGATACAGAGGCTCATTTAAGCACATCCCTAAGCATATCATAATAAAAAGTTAAAAACAAGTGATTACTATCACAACAATTTAAAGCCCACCTGGACCAGCCAGCCTTACACTTTCTTGTCCACCACATGCTCTCCCAGACCAAACAATAGGCCCCACCCTATTTTAAAAACTCAAATCCCACAAAATCTCACAGGATTTCATACTTAGAGAGGGGGTAAAGAGGAGAAGGTTGGGAGGAGCGGCTGGGTGGGGGAGGTTTGGGAGGGAGTAGGGGGAGATGAGGAGGTGATGAGGGCTGCAACAAACTGCCCAGATTGCACACAACGGTAAATCAACATTGAATTATAGTCAGAAGGGTTGATTTTTGGTTGAGGTCAACAACTGACGGTTGATCAACCAAACAACCATCCACCTCTAGCCAAGTAACCAATGTTGAAACTGTGTCATTGAATCAATGTTGTTTTGTGGTTGAAATCTCATGAATGAAATGCTAATGTCTGATCAACGACTGATCAATGTTGAATCAATGTTGAATCAATGTCAGCTGTTTTGCCACACCCCTTCCCCTCCTCTCCTCCTCATCAGAGCTCTGGGTCAGAGCATTTTATTAGTGAGTGGGGGGTATTACATTCTAAATTAACCTCTGTAAAGGATAGTGGGTGAAGATTCATTTCTGTACATTTTCTTTCTTTTTCATAACAAAGTCCTACTGACCATTTGTGTGTGATATATTGACACAAAAACATCTACAACTTACTACAAGGAGTGGAGCAGTCCACCCCCACCATTTACATGAGTGGGATGTCCCAAACACACAGCCACTTCGCTGTTGGCTTGTTGGCAAAAGATGTTGATTCAATGTTGAATTGCCATCATGTGCAATCTGGGCAGGTGCAGAGCTATGGGGGGGTGGGGCTGGGGGTGCGGTTTCAAGTCGCTTAAATGTCTGATTATAGACTGAGAAAGTCTACCGCCTGTTGAGAAAGGTCTATTTAATGTTAAAGTTACTTTCCCTCAATGGAATATATACTAGTCAGTCCCAGTGACCGTTTCACTCACGGTTTAGCCGATGTGTTTCCTGGGTAAAGATCAAACAAAAAACGCAGACCAACCTCCCCGCCCCTCGCTCAACAGTTTCTGGTAGCGCAGGCGATAAACGTCAGGGGCCTGGTGATTCGTTAGGGGTCCGGTAATTAGCCTCGCCCCCTGGCCCAACGCTGACTTGTTCCGCTAGTGAATCTGGGTACAGAACGGAATCACAACTCAGTGTTGTCAACACATAGTGCTTAAGTTAAAACGTGATTAACCCTCACCTAAAAGGGGTTGTGCTGTGGTGGCGCAGGGGTTAAGCACAAACCACAGTCAAGGCCTCAGTCCTCAACACAGCTGTCGCAGGCTCAATTCCTGACCTTGGCAACCCTTGCTGCATTACCCCCCCTCTCTCATTACCCACCTTCCTGTCAATTAACTATCAAATAAAGGCCACTAGCCAAAACAATCTTTTAAAAAATAAAATGTGAAAAATGAAAAACCCTCACTTAAAATTAAAGTTTCACCCAATTGAGGGGTAGATGGGCCCAGGTGGGGGGAAAGAGGTGTGTGTGTGTTTTTGGCAGGTGGAGGGAAGGGGGTTGGGCGTTTGAATGGCAGGCGGTGGTGAGGGGTGCAAAAAATACCTTACATTGATTGAACACTTTGATTACTAGTTTTTCCCCAAACCTTATCCTCAAGGCAAACTGACCTGCATGTTTTCAGTTCAGCAAAACCTTGTTAATCAAATGTTAATTAAAATCATGTGTGCTGAATTAGGGAAATGCCTAAAACTTGCAGGGCAGTGTGCCTGGTGGACCGGTGCTGAAAAACACTGGATTCAATGTGGCATTTCAATCAATGAACGTTAATTGGCTAGAATTGAATGGTTGTTTGATGGTTGATCCAGCTTCTGTCGTTGACCTGAACCATACATGCAGCCTTTGTGATCATAATTCAACATTGAATTAACATTGTGTGCTATCTGGGTAGTTCTTCCCCAAACCTTGACATCAATCAAACTGACCTGCGTTTTTTCAGTTCAGCAAAACCCCGTTAATCAGACGTCAATTAATATCATGTGTGTTGAAGTAGGGAAATGCCTAAAACTTGTAGGGGCTGGAGGACCAGTGGTGAAACACACTGGATTCGACGTTGGCATTTCATTTATTTGATGTCAACCACAAAACATTGATTCAATGTCACAGTTTCAACATTAGTTAATTGGCTAGAATTGAATGGTTGTTTTATAGTTGATCCACCATCAGTTGTCGACCTCAACCAAACATGCAACCTTTGTGATGATAATTCAACATTGAATTAACATATTTTCCAACAAGCCAACAGCGAAGTGGCTGTGTGTTTGGGACATCCCACTCATGTAAACGGTGGGGGTGGACCACTCCACTCCTTTTAGTAAGTTATAGATGTTTTTGTGTCAATATATCACACACACACAATCAGTGAGAATTATTATGAACAAGTAAAAAAATGCACAGAAAGGAATCACCAACCACTATCCTCTACAGTGCTTAATTTAAATGTGATAACCCCCGCTCAGTAATAAAATACTCTGACCCAGAGCGCTGATGAGGAGGAGAGGAGGGGAAGGGGTGCGGCAATACAGCTGACATTGATTCAATATTGATCAGATGTTGATCAGACATCAGCATTTCAGTCATTAGATTTCAACGACAAAACAACATTGATTCAATGACACAGTTTCAACACTGGTTACTTGGCTAGAGGTGGATGGTTGTTTGATGGTTGATCCACCATCATTTGTCGTCTTCAACCAAAAATCAACCATTAATCAGACTTCGGCATTTCAGACATCAGATTTCAACCACCAAACAACATTGATTCAATGTCACAGTTTCAACGGTTTGATTGGATGGTTGTTTGATGGTTGATCCACCGTCATTTGTCGACTTCAACCAAAAATCAACGATTCTAACTATTTTTCAACGTTGATTTAACATCATGTGCTATCTGGGTAAACTCTGTGCTTTCTATAATTGTTTCACAGATATGCTATAAAACAAGCCTGTTTCTCTTTACTTCTTTGACAGATTGACAAACTTCCAACAAGGCAATGAAACTGAAATCAAAGATAACAAAACCGAAGCACCAAGAACAACAACAGATGAGCCCTCACTGTTCAACACTAAATATACTACTGAATCCATAATTACAGAAGAAACTGAGACCCCTGCTTCCGGAGTTACTATTGCAGCTTCAGACATGAGCAAACCTAAGTTACAAGATGAAGACATTGGAGTAAAAGCCCAAAGTAGTCACATAGCTGCTGCTAAGCAAGGAATTAAAGGAGCAGTAGACAACTTGCATGCTTCCACAGGAAGTGGAACAAAGACCTCTTCATCTGTTGGTGGACTTAAGATCAAGACTGTCCCAAGAAAGACCACAGCAGGCACAAAAACAGAAGGTTCCAGTGATCATCCTTCACTTAAGGAGCGTAGCACTGAGAAACGTGTTTCTGCACTTCCAGTGTTAAAAGATCAAAGTGGTGTTAGTCACACAAAGCCTAAAACTCAGAAAGTTTCAACATCAGAAACTGATGCGAAATCTCCAGAAGCATCTGATAAAATATCTGAACCTGATGTCTTTGGGTTAGCAGTCGTTTCCAAACTTCCAAAGCAAACTAGACCTAAAGAACCTGTCAAGTCTCCAACCAAATCAGTCAGAAAACCCAGCTTTGAGGAAACCAAAAATGTGAGAGCCACGTCAGGAAATATTTCACCTACAAAATCTGTGTATAGAACAGGGACAAAGCTGAACAAGGAAAAGTCAGATGAGGAGTATGTAGACTTTGTCAGTGGAATGGAGCTTGAGCAAAGAACCGGTAAAAAGGTGAGCCATCCTGACAAGGACGCTCTGCAGCAGAACCAACAACAGAGTAGTTCCTTCCTGGCATCAAAAAGTAAGTTGCCAGTTTCATCTCCAACAAGAAAAACAAATATCAGTATCACACCGACAAGCAGCCACAGCTTTAAAAAAGTGTTGCCTGGTCAGACTAACTCAGACAAAGGTGAAGCAGTCCAGAAACAGACACCAGAAGAGCAAGAAGTAACTCCCATTGATGAGAAACCTGAAAATGAAACACTGATGCCGCAGCCTGGAAGTCCAAAGAAAGGTAAGAGTCCAGTCATGGTCTATCGGCTGAGCTTTTTATTCTTAGTCAGTCTGGGTCAACTTTGAGGCTGTTGAAAATGGTTTGTCAGGTAACTTTATGTTTATTTGAGAAGGTAGTTCTTAAAGCTGTTGAACTCCCTACACTATAGTGAAGTGATTTTTATCTGTTTTTAGTGAACACTGTATTGATTTGTTTATATTAACAAGGGTCAACGTTAAGGCCGTTTAAAAAAAATAAAATAAAAATTAAACCATATAATTTATTTTCTGAATCTTCTAATTTCACCGCATTTATTTATTTGTTAATTGCAAGTTGTTAAAAACTCTTTTTTAAGTTATTTAAAAAAAGTAATTTAAATCTTATTTTATTTTATAGTTTTTTTGTGGATGGCTTTTAGCTTTTGCACCATATTCAATCTCAATAGATACAATAACTTCTGTCTACATTACAAAACTGTGATAGCAAACTTGCATGTTCAGCATGTCTCACTGCATAAATAATTAAAACTCAATCACATATCCACACCAAGGAAGTACTGCAACCTGACGCATGCCATTGCAATAGAATACTTTCCTGATTTTTTTCACCTCAGTTCCCTTGAATAACATTTGTGTTTGTGTTTTTCAGGAACAGGAAGTATGCCACCACTGAAACCTTCCAAACCCCTCTCTAAAAGAAGCATGAGTCATGAAGAGAATGACACAGCAGGTCTTTCTTCTTCTCCCACTAAGCAAGAGAAAAACGTGTTCGCAAGGCTCACCAAGCCAAACGAAAACATGAGACAGCATGGGAAATTTCCTGCAAAGGAGCTAACTGAGACTTCATCATCCGGGAGCAAGCTTCCCACAAGAAATCAGAAAATTGCCAACAAATTAAAGCCCAAAATCCAACAACTCTCATCAAAATATGAGGATTCAAATCTCAACACAGTTAAGGACTCAATTGTGAATGATAAAGAGACTGTCACAACAGATACTAAGGACAGTGACTGTAAGTCTGCAGAGGAACACATTAAAATGGCAGAAAAACAAACTAAAACCCCTCAAACTACACTGGAAGGAGATGTTAAAGGTGGAGAGATTGTATCGGTTCAATCTGAGGAAATCAGGACTTCAAAAATTACAGGCGAAACACAGATGGACGCACACCCAGTAATCATTGTAGACAAAGAAATGTCAGCTAAGTCACGGGTTGCTGGTGGTAATAATGTAGAAACTGAGGAAAGAAAGCTGGAAGCCAAAGAACCAAAACCAGAAAATCAAAAAGACAACAGACATAGGCAAAAACCATTATCATCATTTAAAACATCCACCACAGTTAAAGCCAAAGATGTGTCAGAGGAGCTGCAAAGCAAGACTAAATTAAAATTTGCCAAAGAGAAAAACTCTGCAGTTCAGGTCTTTGACATTAAACCAGCCCCTAAGGATGTAACCAACAAGTCAGCCAAACCTGAGCTGGATGTAGGCATTCATTATGGCCCATCAACAGAAACTGGTCAGGAGGGAGTTATGTCTACATCAGAAACAAGAAAGAATATTCCTGCTGAACTTGTCTCAGACTCACAGAGTCTTGCTGTAGGATCAGATGTTGTGAGCTCACCGGACTATTTGGAGGATCCAACTAAAGCTATAAATAACAGAGTATCCCAAACATTAACTGTGGAAGCAGCAAAAGGTTTTGATGTAGGGGAGAAAAATAAGGAGGAGGTTGGCTGGAAACCAGCTGAGGCTTTGGATGCAGAAACAGAGACTGTAGCTGTTTGCCAATTGCCCAAGAATGTTGAAAATCAGTTAAACAAAGAGGCTCTTTTAGACGAATCTGGAAGCAAGGAAAAAGACTCGAGGCCAGATGAAATGCTTAATCACACTGCAGCAGAAAGCTCTGAGTCACAAAACAGTTGCAAAGAGAAGCTCAAAGAAAGACCTGTGGACTTTGCAGGGAGAAGAATTATGAGTTCAGGGAAAGCAGGCCATCTCTCAACAGAAGAGAAAAGCTTGCAGCCTAAGGCTACAAAGAACCAACAGGCAGTAGTTAGACATGTCCTGAAAGGAAAGAGAACCAAGAGCGAGGAAGCAGAGAGCGCAATAGTTGAAACTGCAGCAAGTATGATTGACACAAAACAGCAGAACTTACAAGAAACTTCACAAAGTGACTCTATGAATATAGAGAGACCAAAGCCTCAAAATATTGAACCACTGGGGAAAAATGAAAAGGAAGCCAAGGAGCTAATAACTAAAAGTAAAAAGATGAAAGATGACTCCAGAAATCTAATAGGCAAAAATTATGATGTTGTAGAAGAAAAACCAAGTCCTGGAATATCAACGACTGACAGCAAAATGCTGGAGACTGAATCTGAAGACGGCGCCAAAGAAAAAGAGGAGATCGTATTTAAAAACCAAACTATGAATAAAACAACAGAACAAAATGCTCAGACATTAACTAATTCTAAAACTGGAGAAGAAGGTGGAAATATAACAAAACAAGGAAGAAATGAAAATCATATATCAGATAATGGACAAAAGGTTGCAAAAACTGAAGAAGAAAAGACAAAGGAGACTCAAGCTGTAAAACTATCATTAGCGAGCACTCACGTTGAAGAAAACAATGTAAAACCTGAAGTTGAAATCTCAGAGAGCTTTGGGAATGAAATTGTAAGAGCTAACAGTGAGGATGCAAAACAAAAGGTTCAGACAACCAAAACTGTTCTTGAAAAATCGACTAACAACCAACAAGGTCAAGTGATAGCGACTGGTAATCATGATGGAGTATCTTCAGAATCTGAACATCTGAAATCTGAAATTACTGATTCATCATTGCAAAGCTTGTCAAATGAGACAGAAACTCCAGGACATATTAGTAAAGATACCAACCAACGGGTCCAGGAAGTGTTAACTGTTGGTGGCCAGGATGGAATATCTTCAGAATCTGAACAACTAAAGTCTGAAAAAAGTTCCTCAATGCAGACTATTGTAAATGAGACAGCCGCTCCAGATCGTTCCAGCGAAGTTAGCAACAAACAGGTCCAGAAGCCAATAACTGTTGGTGACCACAAAGGGAAGTCAACAGAATCTGAATTTATAAAATCCGAAATCAGGGTTTCATCGTTGCAAAGTCTGACAAATGAGGTCACAACAGGAAACCATACTGAACACATACCAATACCAGGCTCTGAAGGAGATAGAGATGACTCTGCAACAAAAGATACCCTGACAGAATGTTTGGTGAATGAGTTAGAAACTGCTAATATAAGAAATGACCCTGGAGGCCTCCAAGAGTTCAGGCCAATAAGTGCTACAGATGAAGGCGCAGACGAATTAAAACAAGATGAAGATGAATTGGGGGGATCTGAACGTTCGAGTAACAAATCAGTAAAACAACCAGATATAGATGCTGAAGTTCAGGATAGTAATGGCACCCAAGATGCTCACTCTGTTTGCAGTACCACTGCAGTTGGAGATTTGGTGAATGAAACAGCAGATGTTCAGAAGTCAAACACTGGTGTGATGCAAGAAATCAAAATATCACATCAAGAATCTAAATACTTTGACATAAACGTCAAGTTAAGACCAGAAATACTGGAAGACAAAGCTTCAGAAGAGACAAAAGAAACTCAAATCCAAGAGGTTAAACCTACAACCACCATGGGTCAAAGTGCTAAAGAATCTAAAGACAAGACTACAAGTAAGGACCAATCAAATGACAGTTTAGTAAACGAATCAGTTAATGAAAATGTCACCAGCAAACTTGAAGTCAAGAAAGACACAAGGTCCACTATCTCTGGTGACTCAAATGAAAGCTTAACAACATCAGATCAAGAAAAGTTAACAGGGTCTGCGTCAGAGACATTAAAAAAGGAAGTTCAAGAGAAGAAAAAACAAAACTATGGCATGGATGCAACCCAACATCCTGACAATCCACTCTCTTATAATGATAGGAAATTAAAAACAGAACTTCAGGATTTATCTTCTGAAAGTTTGTCGAGTGAAACAGTACCTTTGAAAGACATCAGTGAAGTTGTCAATACAGAAGTCCAAAGATCCAAAACTACTAGTGAAAAAGGTGAAGATTTACCAAACCTAGATCAAAAATCCAAAGATTCAAATTCTGTAACAACTGAAGTTGGCTCAAAGGAAACCGGGATGGAGCACAACATCCAGGATCATAGCACTGAAGATCCTAAAGACGACTGTGGTGCTAAAGTCAAGGAACCACTGCTAGTAGCTACAGAGCAGACCCAGAAGCCCTCGACTACTACAGAACAAAATAGTGGTACAACACCAGGTCAAGACAAGTCAGCACAATCTGCCACAAATGCAGACCTAAAAGAAAAACTGGAGTCAGTAATACCAGCAGAGTCAAAGACTGAAATTCAAGAGCTGAATGCCAGAACTGAAGGAGTTCAGATTCATGACCATTCTAAAGAAAAAACTGCATCAATTAACCCATCAGTCGATCAGGCAAAGAATATTGAAATTCACAAAGCAGACACTCAAAAAGAACAAAGTATCTCAACTGACAAAGATGGCAAAGTTGAGATTAAATCAGACATACATTCCAATGTTTCTGATGATACCATTTCAAGAGACCTTCAGGAGAAGACACCAATTGTTTTAGGAAATACAGATAACCTGACTGTTGCCAAAGAAGAACAGGATGCAAACGTCACTGCTGTGGTTCAAAATATACCAAACACAGTCCAAAAGAAAGCATCTCCCATTGGTTCAGTTCAAGTATCACTTAGAAATGATGCTCTGAAGACTGATGAGGTCTTTGAAGAAAGTATTCAAAAACCTGAATCATCTGCAGAGAGGTTCACTGCAGGTCGTGGTTTGAAACACGAGGCACACGAAATTTCAAAAAAAGCAACAACTCAACTATTTGATTTTGACAAGGGTAAGCCTCCAGGGAAACCGGTTTCACCCAAACTTACTCCGTCCGCCTGGTTGGACGTGGAAGACCGTCACAAAAAGAAAAAGGGACGCAGAAGAAATGAAGATGAGACAGCTAGTGATGACGACTTACTTGAGCCAGAGGAAGTTGATGATTTTCTCAGTAGTGTCAGAGGAGGAGGAATACCCTTTTCACTGCCTCGAAAGAAACATATTCGTAAAAAACTCCAGTCCCCACCTTTTGCTATGCCAGCCATCAGGGAGGACCGCTTTGAGCGGACATTTGATCCAGAGCAATTTCAGTTTGGCTTAAGAAAAACTGAGAGACGCATGGACCTTTCTCCAGCTATGGTAATCAAACAAAAAAATGCTAACAGGAATGGCAGTAGTACTGACTCTCAAGAGAGCGGCACCTCAGCAGACAAACTAACAACTCATAAGGTTGAAGGACAGGATGAGGCCAAAGAGGAGACTCAGGTCAAAGAGGGAAAACCAGAGAGGCAAAACAATGAGCCGGGGAAGATGACATCAAGACTCGAGAGGATGTCCATCCTCACAGACTTGCTTAGCTCCCCTCGGACCTCCAGGAAGTCGAGAACTGAAGCTTCCTCTGCCTCAAACAGTACAGTCCCGTCTAACCAGCAGCAAGACGTTGGACCGCAGGGAGTTACTGCCTTGCCTCTGCCTGTTCCCCCTGCTGATAACAGGGGCGAGAAAGGTGCAGATCAAAGCTTGATTTCAGAAGGTGGAATAGTTGCTGTTAGTGAGTCACCATGTAGCTCCTCCTCTGTTCCTCCTCTGTCGGTGCTCTCTGAGATGGACCTGCCTGATCATTCAGAGAAACAGCTCAAGAAAGACACACCAGAGCCAGAGGCCTCCATGGACTTTACACAGACAGCTGACCTAACCCCTCCTGCTATGGAGCAGTTGTCAATTACAAACATATCCATTGTGGATGCGGGCCCGAAGAATCCTACAGTACTGCCTTCTACAACAAACTACAATCATGAGATATCTCAAAATGGACTTTGTACAACTAAAATCAAGGTAGTAGCTTTTTTTTTGTTTCACTAACATATTTATTAATTGCAACAGGAACATACTGCTTTAAATGAGTACAAATGATTCTGAAAGTCACAGCTGCAAAGAACATATTTGTTTCTGCTTTACTCCCATGGAGACACAAGCCTCAGGTTGTATCTTGTTCACCTTTTTTTTTTTTTTTTTGTGTGTGTGTGCGTGTGTGTGCGTGTGTGTGTGTGTGTGTGTGTGTGTGTGTGTGTGTGTGTGTGTGTGTGTGTGGTGAAAGGAGGGGGTTTCATACTTCAAGTTGCCAAGTTTTGCAATCATTTGCAAGAAAGAACAAGGAAAACGAGCACGTTCAGTGTGGCACTCTACACAGGAAATATTTTGCAACATTGGTGCACATGACTTTTCCTGTCTCTGGGCAAAACATTTGCATCAGTAAGCAAATAACACTGATATGAAAATTAAATGCATTCGTAGTAAAAGGGTAAGACACAAGCGACAAGCTTTTATTTTTTTGCCACAAGGAATTTGCGAAGAGAAAAAGTGATTTGAAAGAAGATGGGTTGCTTTTAAATTTGTATGCATTTAGTCAAAGATGGATTAATAAATGTGAAGTTAAATATAACATATTAGTGATTCAAGCAACTGCTAAATTTAATGGAAAAAAATAGTGAAATATACCCCAAAATCTTATTTTTTTAATACGATGCTGAACTGTAGGTGGTGTCTTTTTGCAAAACAACTCTTCCTCTATAGATATATCAAATAACCATAACCTTATCCAAGCTTACCAACCTAACGTTGACTTTTCCTCGTAGGGTTGATTTGCATCAAAAATAATTAAAGAATTGTGTCTTCACCTGTCTTGCAGAAACCTGTGGTTAGAGGACACCACAGAAGACCTGGGAAGGTAGGATTTGAAATGTTACTAGTTGCATTTTGTGAGGCATTGTCTCTTTATCGCGCTGATGGTTCTGTTTGTTCATGCAGATAGTCATACACGAACATGCTCAGTTTGGTGGGGAGGCATTTGAAGTCTATGGTGACGTAGAAGATTCCACCTCGATGAAACTGTCACCTGTGATATCGATCAAAGTCATCAGAGGATGGTACGGGATTCTACTAGTAGTTGTAAAAAGAAAATTAATGTTTGTTAATACAAGAGGAGTAGAGAAATCAGAGGGAAACATATAAAGTATTGTTTTACGTGGCATGTTTTATTATGGCTGACTGTTAGTATAACATGATGGGATGGCAAGTATAACATGATCACAATACTTTGCCACATCAGAGTTTAATCCGGTCAAAAATAGGATGAATAGTCAAGACACCTCTGGCCAGAGGTGTTTAGTAGCATTGATGAAAATATTTACCTTGGAATCACTTATTGATTGAGTCCATAGAAATGTATTCAGCAGTAGCCCAGTTCTATCTCTGTGTTTATGGTAATTTATCATAACTTATTGAATGATCAACTGAAGTCAGCAGGGTAGGCTGCCACTGATTCAGATTTTTTTGTGAATGTCTTTCTCTCACTTATGATGTAGTGTCATCTTCTTACTCTGTTTTCAGCTGGCTTCTCTATGAAAAGCCTGGCTTCCAGGGTCGTATCCTTGCCCTGGAAGAGGGTCCCATGGACCAGATAGTGAACATGTGGGCAGAGGAGGGAACTCCAGAGACGCTAAATGAATTGGGTCAACCTGTTCCAACAGCACCGATGGTTGTAGGTTCCCTTCGGCTGGCAGTCAGAGTGAGTCACGATTCATTTTACCTCATCCCTTCAGTCCAACTCACTACTTCTGTATTAACACTGTCCCTATATCTATATTGGCGAAAAGTTTGGAATGAAAAGTCAATCTTGATAATTATACCATAATCAAAAACCCTACAACTCACTAAATGTGTGGGAACTTATACTTTTGTCAATAGCTTAGAAATATTCAGTCATCTACATTTAAAACAAAAAAAAAATCTTTGTCATGTTTTGTATGTTGTGACTGTGCAGAACTCTATAGTCACAACTGTTAGCACTTCTATGTGGTAAACGGTATTAAAACTCATATTTTATTGCAGCAGAAAAATCTCCCAATGAAAATTTGGGAAAAATTTACAATTTAATTGGAGCACTGGTACATTAATTCAGATTCATTTGTTTAAATATTTAACTAAATGAATGGTGGGACTGTTGTAATTCTTTAATAATTTCAGTAGATTCAATTCAATTGATAATTTGATATGATCGATTTGTTAGGGTGTTTCCTGTGATCTATAGTTGCATAGAATTGAAGTTATTGTAAAAAAAAAACAAATTATTGTATTTTAAAAACCTTCTTTCTTTCTTTCTTTCTGTAGGATTACAGCATTCCCAAGATTGACCTGTACTCAGAGGTGAACGGGTTAGGGAGGATGTCATCTTATTGTGACGACACGCCAGATCTCAGTTCATATGGGATCCCACAGACCACAGGCTCCATTAAGATTCACTCTGGAATGTAAGTTTTGACGACACAGACAAACTCACTATGCTGGGAAATTGTTCACGGGTGTAAATACAGTGACTTGCATACATTTTTTTAAAATCAAATTTTAAACCACAGACTTTAATGTATTTAATTTGGCAAATAAAAAGTTGAAAATTGTGGCATGGCTATTTATTCAGCCCCCTTCTCTCCGATACTCATAAATAAAATTCTGTGCATAACCACCTGATTAGTAAATTATTCTATGTGTATTACAATCTCAGTTAAACCATAACAGCTCTGTGACGGCCTCAAAGGTTTGTAAGTGAACATTTGAGGACAACAGATATGACTGAAGGAACTCAAGGAACTTTTCAGACAGGTCAGAAATAAAGTTCTGGACTAACACTGAAAACCTCCCAAACAGAATCTTGCTAATGCAATGCTTTTTTTTTTCTGCAGGGATAAGGGGGCTGGGAGGAGCTAAATAAAGGGGAAAACCAAAAGAAAGGGTGGTGGTTCACCTCTTAGCAGGATAGTGAGCCTTAGCACATAACCAGAGCAGAAATGGAATTGATTAGAGCAAAACATATTCATGTGTTAGAATGATTCAAAATCCAGACATAAATCCAACGAAGAATATTTGACAAGATGTGAAAAAACATTCTCCATTCAATCTGACTAAGCTTCAGCAAATAAAATAGAATATGCAAAAATTTCAAAAAAATGTCTCTCAATGTGCAAATATTGTAGAGACTTATCTCAAATGATTTGTAGTTGCAGTGAAAGGTGGTTCTGCGAATCTTTGGCTCAAAGGGGCTGTATATAAATGCATGTCACTCTTTCCAAATTGTTACTTATAAACTTTTGAAAACCGTGCATCATTTTCTAACTATGAACCACTTTTGTGTTGACTTGTCAAATGAAATTTGACCAAGACCAAGAAGACTTTGACGTTTGTGGTGGAAATGGGACATAATTTGAACAAGTCCATAGGAGTGTGAATTCTTGTACGGGTATGAATGCAACACTCTATGTTGAATAATCTTTCTTGAGAATTGGAAAAAAAAAAAAGTTTCTGTGAACATCATCTGTGTTGTGTCTGTGAAGGAATGCGAGCAACAGGCCACAGCTTGTGGTTGTCATAGTTGAACTGCTGTGGATTATTGATGGTTGACGCTGAATCGTGGTTTAGACAGTGAAGGTGTTCCTGTTATAACTGTCATTAGGCTTTGCTTGGGAGCTTTAAATCAAAATTATATACATTTGTCTGATATAATCTCTGCCTTTATGTGTAGCTGGTTGGTGTACTCTGATCCAGGATTTGATGGACTGCTTGAAGTGCTAGTGGAGGGAGAGTATCCCCACCCGCAGAGTTGGGGTTTCCCTGAGCCTTTCATTGGCTCTCTCAGACCGCTCCGAATGGTAAAGTGTGTTACATATTTGTAATTCTGTAAAAATGTATTAGCTGTGTTTGGTTAAGATTATATGTCTCAATTTCAGGGACCAATAAGGGTGGAGCACCCAGCTGATGTTAAGGTTTGTCCCAGTTTCTATTGCATCTTATTTATTCGACCTGTTCTTGTTTTACCACAAACATGCTGATGTGTTGAGTCTTTGTTAGCTTTTTTTCTGTAAATACGTGAGAAAACTCACTTTTAGAGGCAAAGATTGCTGCTGATAAGCAGAATAACTGAAAATCAGCCTCTGCATATTTGCCTGATGCTTAGCGGTGCTGATGGCCTGGCTCAGATTCAGAGGCTTACGAAACTCTGTGATTTATTAAAGCATGCATAACAGCCTAACAACAACCTAACAATAGAGCATGTGATAAAAAACAGGGATTTTCCTGTAAAATAATGATTCCAAACGTGTAAAATCAATTGAGAACTTTGAAGTTATAGAAACAAATTGAAAACAAGAACTTTTTTGGTCTCATTAGGCAAAAGGTTTTTCAATAAGCTTAACCATAGATCTGCAATAAATGGACATTAATTGTGCTTAGGATGACTTATAAGTGTATTAGTAATGTTCACAAAACTACTTCTATGGTTATTATTTGGGCAGACCATTAAATCAGGGATTAATTTTATTATTAGTCTTGAAATGGCTGCATGATTATAAAGTAGGTCTTTGCCTAAACTTCCCATATCAGTCAGGAGATTATTAAAAGTTATGAAGGAACCAAATCAGAAAACATACGGCTCGATGTGAGCTCAAATTTTTACTTTTACAAACATTTGTTGGACGTACAAAATCTCTGAAGCTCGATGCAAGATAACTTCAGCCAAAACTGCCATGTAAGGGTCACATAACAGGTTCCATAGATTAGCAAATGCAACACACACTTACAAGTCAAATGACTATTTGGGAGGCATGTCATGAGAAGAAACCAGACATGTTATGTCCCAGTATGCTAAATTAGAATTTCACAGATTAGATTAATAATGACCTTTCCATTAACGTTTTGTAGCATATAGGTAGAGCGACCACGCCATATACAGAGCCGTTAGGTTTGTTTTTTGACCCTAGGGCCTTTACTGCATGTCTTCCCCTTTTCTCTTTGTGCCCATTTCCTGTCTAATCTACTGTCAATAAAGCCTACCAGTACCAGACAAACCTTAATAAACACTCCATGTCTGTTGTTAAGTTGTTGTTAAGATTTGGGAGGTTGTGGACCTGTTTCCCTTCCAAAGGCACAAATGCACTAGGCACCCTGTTCGAATGCATGGCATCATGGACTTTTTAAAATACCAGGTCATTTTATATTCAGTTTTACCAGAAAACTGGCAATGGTTTGTCATTTGACTTTTTCATTTGATTTCGCAGCAACATTGGGTACAAAACATATGGCCAAATTACACATGTTTAACAAAGATGAGGAACGATCAGAAAACACCAACTTCCACTAAGCTTTAGCTCCCTATTCTCATTTTCTACTCTAGGCTCTTGTGTTTGAAAAGCCAAACTTTGATGGGCAGTGTTTGGAGCTGGATGGTGATGTCTACAACTTGCTGGAGCAACAAAAAACAGATGGGAAGAACACAACTCTTTGTTCAGTTGGCTCTATAAAGATCCTCGGGGGTCTGTAAGTACTGTATTGGAGAGAGCAGCCAATCATTTTATACTTAAAGTTACCAAATAATTTTCAAATAGTGTCTCTAAGATACTCTTGTTTTGTCTTGAAGCTGGGTTGGCTATCAGGAGGCAGACTTTGAAGGCCAGCAGTACATCCTGGAGGAGGGCCAGTATCCTCACTGCAGTGAGTGGGGAGGATCTGAGGACGGCCTACAGTCACTGCGGCCTGTACTTGCAGTAAGCATCTTTTGAAGAATTTCAAGTTTGATACGGGTGAATTTTTACTTTTGACGTGAACGCACTTGCTATTTCATTCTACGTGATGCTGTCCCCCAGGATTTCCAGTCCCCACACCTGAAACTGTTCAGTGATCCTAATTTTAATGAGCGGGGGGGCCACATGGACTTGATGGGTCCCATCATCAGCATGGAAGAAGTTGGCCGCAGCACTAAAACCCAGTCAGTCACCGTCACAGGAGGAGTGTAAGTTAACCGGTTTCTGTTAAACACAGTAAAGTTCAGCTCACCACCGCAGTGAGGAAACGGTATCCGTTGTGTACTTTGAAAGATTTGGGCGTCCTTCTCGTCTTACAGCCAAGACTAAGACTTATACTGCGCAAAACATACACACCGAGTCGCTCAAAAATACTAATACCAATTTTTTAAAAATGGATTGTTTTAACTAATATGACAGGACATACAAAATATTTTTAAAAAGACTCTTAATGTTCCTTGAAGGCAGATATTTCTACTGGTGACTCAAGAAATTCTGAAGACTTGATTGTACTTCTGTTACATTCTTTAAACTTGTGAAATGATGGAAATGTTTGAGTATCAGAAGAGTGAAAATATGTTTCTTAATAGCTATTTTGCATATAGCTTAGTGAATCAATAACTATAGATTGATAACATAACTTTTAGGTCATTTTAGGTTACCTTTTCCATTTCTCGAATGCCTCCATCTAAACCAGGGGTCCCCAAACTTCGGCCCGCGGGCCGGATCCGGCCCGCCACGTCATTTGGTCCGGCCCCCTGAACAATGCCCTGCTCATACCAGAGAGCATTCAGTGTTTTTTTTCTTAAATTGTATTTTCCGGTTTATATGTGGATTTTTCTTCAACCACCAGGGGGCTTTTGAGCAAATGTGAAACTTACTTTCCCTCAATGGAATATATACTCGTCAGTCACCGTTTCACTCACGGTTTTTTCCATTTGCATTCTGGGTAAAAATCTATCCAAAAGCGCGAACGTGTTGTCGTCGTCGTTGTTCCCAAAGCATTTTAACTATCTCATAGCTTTTCTCACATAGTGCAGTGGGTTACGTATAATGCTCTAAATCATTCAAAGTTGCTTATTTCCAACCAGAATGTTGATTTCATTTCGAAACAACCGTTCCCATTAACACTACGCATCTTGCAGGCCACGTCCCCGTCTGTTTTGCTTCAGCTTTTCTTTTCAAAGCCTGGCTTCCTCTCTAAAGCCCTTCCCAGCTTTAGAGAGGAAGCATTTATATAGTTCCTAGTCTTTCAATTAACACCAACATGAGTCACCTTTCAAGAAGAGATCATTAGTTCTATTGTCAGGACTTAAAAGACTAAAATCAAGTCTTACGCTTTTAAGAGCTGTGTGCTGTTTCTGTGCTATCTCAGACTTCGGTTGAATGTGGTTAAACTTTGTCTGATTTTATATGACATTTTTCTGTTTGCTTTAAATCCGTCTCACCTGCAGTTTTACAACCTCTCAGTCATGAAGAGCTATTTATTTTATGATGCAGTAAAGGCAGAGATTCATTTGGAGAACCGATCCCTGCAGCTCACATTCCCCCAAAACTGCATCACTACTTAAAATTGCTGTTTGTTGTCTGCAAAATCAACATTTTAATCTAATGTTTAAGACTTATAAACACAAGAAGTTAGCCATCCGTTGTGTGTTTGTTCTCTCTGTACAGTTGTAACATCGTTATCAATCCTCTTTGACTCTAAAGTTCCCCAATTGCACAGATCATGAATAAATTTAACACTCTTTTTATCTTGTAGTCATTGCCCTTCAACCATTAACCTTCAGCCCTAAGCTTTACTTTATTGCAAAAATAAAGAGAGATCTGCTTTTGAATAAGTTATTGTGTAACTGAGTGTGTCTTGTTTGGGGAAAACCGCAGCTGGGTGGCGTTTGAACAACCTGCCTTCAGTGGAGAGCTCTATGTCCTGGAGAAAGGCATGTACTCAAACCCAGAGGACTGGGGAGCACAGAACTTCAACATTTCATCCATACAGCCCATCTTCCATGTGAGGATCCGTAACATGTGTAACATATTTTTCTTGTTCACTATTTTAAACAAAAACCTCTAACAGAGCCCTTGGTTTTTGTTCTGCAGGACATGCTGATGGGAACAACGCGGTTTAAGGTATCATCTCGTCTTTCACAGATTTTTATTAAAAAGGCATCATGACGAGTATCGATGTGCTTTTTTTTCTCCCTGAGTTGCTAAACCTGTTTGAATGTTTTACAGATCCAGTTGTACTCTGAACCAGAGTTTCAGGGAAGGCTGCTGGCTCTGGACGACAGTACAGATGCTCTGGATGCTGATTTCACACCCAAGTCATGTAAAGTCCAGGCTGGCAGGTAAATATGCCAGACAGAAGAGATTAACGTCATTTATTTATTTATTTTTTTTATAATTCCAAAGTGTAACATGTTCTCTACTGTACTCAGGAACAGTAGTTAGTGTTTTTCCAGTAACAATAGTTTTCTATATAGTAGGCTCATCTGCACACATCCATCTCTAAGAATATCCCTCTTGTTCTTTGGCTTGCTTCTAGAAAACCATCAACTTAAGTTCACATTTCTCGTTGATATCTCTCCCGTGGCATTTCCTTCGATATGTTATATGTAGCAAAACTAAAAGTCAATGTTAAAACTAAAAGAATAAATATTTTGTTTCAGCTGGGTGGCGTATGAGGAAGCTAAGTTCAAAGGGAACATGTATGTCCTGGAGCAAGGAGAGTACCCCAACACAGAGGCCATGGGCCTCCTATCGTCAGACTCCTTCATTCGATCAGTGCAGACAACTGGACATGTGTGTATTGTCTTTAAAACTGAAGGGAAATGTCTAGTAAATGTTTCATTAAGCATCAGTTGTGAAGTAAACTCTTTAATCTTCAGGAGTTCTCCCTGCCCTCCATCATCTTGTTCAGCAAAGCGGGCTGCAGAGGTCGCAGGGTCGCTTTGACGAGTGGAGCAGTAAACCTGCTGCAGACTGGCATGGATTCACGCATACGCTCCCTGCTGGTGGAGGGGGGAATGTACGTAGAATCTGATTTTAAGTTGGGTGTTGGTGTAAATACTAATTGATCTTATACATTTGTTTGCCAGGTCCAGATAAGCATGGCAATTAAAGATCCGTCATTCCCTTTTTCCTGTACATTTTTCCTTTTTTTTCCCTCCCTTTGAATAGTCTCTTTTTATTCCTTATGTCCATCTTTTGTACTTCCCTCCTTTTAGTTTTTGATTTTTTCCTGGTTCTATATTTTAATCCAGTCCGCTAAAGAAATATCTGCTAGAAAGTTATCATGAGCTATATTGATATATTTTATAATGTTTGAAAATTAACATAAAGGACTAACAACTCGGAAAGCTGAGTCTGGAAAAGTCTTAAGATAAATATATTGACTAGCCTCATGCATCTAATGGCGTTGTCTGCAGGTGGGTGCTGTATGAAGGAAACAACTACAGAGGCCGACAGCTGTTTATCCGTCCGGGTGAAGTGGGCGACTTCTGCAAGCTCAGCAACTGGCAGCGAATAGGGTCCCTCCGTCCACTGATGCAGGTGTGGAAGAAGTGATACGCACCAATAAGATACCGGCTTTTGCTGACTTCGATAACGAACAGAACAGTCACAAGTCATGTTTTTGAGATGGAAGTTGTTGGGGGAGGGGATAAGTTTGAATAATCACTGTGTTCAGATAAATGCGTCCCAGTTATTGTCATGTTTTCTTCCAACAGAAACCGATGTACTTCCGTCTGCGGAACAGGGAGACGGGATGTCTGATGACTCTGACTGGAACGCTGGACGACATCAAACTGATGAGGATCCAAGCTGTGGAGGAGACGGGAGGAGAAGACCAGCTCTGGCTCTACCGAGATGGACAAATATCCTGCAAGGTACACATCTTCATCATCGTCCTCCAGAACAACTGAAATATTGTTGAATCCTTTCGTCTACTCATATCAGTGGAAGAGTCTAGTAAATTCAGTAAAAAAAATAAACAAAGGCGTGTTTTAGTAATCCCACAAATTTAACTATGCCTAATTTTGTGCTGTTTTTAGGCAACACCGCTCTGTATTTTTGCATTTTATGCCAAATCCGTCCTCTCTGTCCCCAGCTGATGGAGGAATGCTTCCTGGAGACGGCAGGCAGCGTGGTAATGTCAGGTACACGACTCTGCATCTCTTCAGAGCGAGGCAAAGACAACCAGCTGTGGAGCATCACCCAGGACGGACTGGTCCGCTGCCACCTTAACCCAAATCTCATCGTGGAAGTCAAAGGTCAGGCACTTCCATCTCTAAAGTGTTTGATCAAAAAGTTCATAGAATACCCTTTATCTCTCAATAAATAGTTGTGCTGTGTGTGTTTAAAACAAAACAAGCTCACCAGAGACCTTTATGTGCTCTTGTGGCGATTTAGAGCATGTCTTAATCCAACAGCGCCATCTCCTGGTCTAAAAAAAGCAGTGCAGCAGTGACTAACTACAGCGTCAACCCCTCAGCGTTTCAGATTGTGGTTGCAGTTTAACACATATCGCTGTTTGTCTGCAGGAGGTCATCAGTACGACAAGAACCAGATCATCCTGAACGACTTGGATGAAAAGAAGTGGATCCAGAGGTGGATTTTAGAGATTCTGTGATCTGATGAGGACCAATTAGCCGACTGCTTTAATGCACATCTGTCGAGGATATTTTCACCTGTTCATTCTTCTCGAGAAGGAAAACTATGAGCTGGTTTTTGCTGTTTAGAACGTACGATTTACATAGGAAGACACCTTTAAGTTTTTGTCAAGCATTTAGTACCACGTTTTCTCTTCATGTAGCAAAAACTCTGCCTTGTTCTGATGCTGCATACTTTATCACCTGTGGTACTTTTCATTGCATGGGTCATAAATCTCTAATTTTCCTGCAGATATGAATGTATATATCTTATTTCAGGATGTTGCAGGAGGCATCAATGGTTTCTTTGCATAGATCAAAATGATCGTGTATAAAGTTTTTATATCTTTTTAGGACTTTTTGACACAAACTGTGCCTTGTTCATTACACTGTACATAATTCGCCTCGATTGTACAAACTGATTTACAATTTTAAACAAAAATGCAATTATAATATTGCCCCCTAGTGGTTGTAAATATGTGAGAAAATGTTTGTCGTTACAGGTTGTTACAATAAAATAAAAATTATTTTTCACTGTTTTCTTGGACTTGCTGTTAACTTCACATGAAAAATTTCAATTTTAGGAGATTTTTATTTTTTTAAATCTATTTTACAACCTTGTCTAATTTCAAAACTCTAATTTTTAAAGTGTTTAAAATGGTGTGATAAAAAAAACTAAATGCTTAAAATGTCACATTGTGTTATAAAGCACCAACCTAGCTATGATTTAATGTTATTTTTTTCATCACAATTTACTAAATAAAACCTTTGTTTTATTTAAAGTCAAAATAATTTTACATTTGTTAATGCGGCAGAAAGTTACAGCATGACATTTTATTTAAGTGACAATGGCAAAAAATGTATAATAGTGTACAGTAGCCCTTGCTTAAGGTTTTGTGTCTTCTGATATGAAAAAAGTAGCACAAGCTGCAGCATTTCGCTTATTTTCAAGTAGTTTGTGTCATAATTGTTCAAACACATACACACATACACATTCCTGTTGAGAGTCCATGTTACACATCAAGATCCCCCTTTGCTGATTTCCACCACAGTCTTTCCTCGGGCGTGGCCCTTCTCTACCTTCTCCAAGGCCTGAGGGACCTGGGAGAAGCTGAACGTCTCCTCCACCACGGCACGGATCTGACAGGAGAGCGGAAAACACGCATGCTCGTCACGTGTTCTTCCGTTTATAACGTCGGCGTGAACAAAGCGTGGCCTCATACCTGTCCTGCGTCCACCATTTCTCCTATCTCGTCCAGAGCTGGACCGCTCGGTGCAAAGAAACCCCAGCGGTAGTGAACTCCTTTGACTAAATGCTGCAGGAAAACAGAATTGAGTGTTTGTGTTGAAATTCTTATAATGAATCATTAGATGGTCAAGAGCTTCCATTTTAATAAAACATCTTAACATGCTTTTAAAAATATCTTATATTTGTATGTATGAAAGGTTTGATGGGCTCAGTTCCTGCTAAAGCTTAGAATATGTACATTTTGATCATGACTTATGTTTCCCTATATGGACAGTTGCAAAATGTAAACAAGTAAGACATTTTGAAGACAACACCACATCTTCCTTCAATTTCAATATTACACATGATCTCATCTGATAGACAAAAAGGTAAAAAAAAAACAATGGTGTCGAGAGATTTAAAATGAAAAATCCATATATGTATTGTGTACGAGAAAGTACACAATAAACAGTACATAGAATAGATATGGTGCTCACGACAAATGGGGCTGCACCCTATCAGTGCTTCCCCCTGAGAGAACACCACGCCCATTCTATGAACCACAAAGTGTCACCAGGACAAATGACAAAAAGCTGTTTATGAAACTGCTAAGTGAGTTTCAAATGACACACTTGCTACTTCGCATTGGAAAAGCAAAACTTTCTAAAAATACCAATATGTCATGGCAGCACTCTTTACGTAAATGCAGCCATATCACTCTAGATTCAACATGAGAAGAATCAAATGTTTCTGTGGGGCCGTCCCAGGCACCCTGCAAGACACTTCGTTATCACGACACAAAGGTTAGCGAGGAAACGATCCAAAAACAAAGCTCCGTTCCAGCGGAAGTCGTTCAGATGCGTCTTGGGAGTTTCTGTTCCACTCATTTTCTACAGTTTGTCATAAATCTAAAAATCTTAAAAAAAATAAAAAAAAAGAAAAAGAGTAGCAGCATTTCATCAATCTTGTACCTGCTTATATAAAAGGTTTTAGTCTTGTGTGTAGTTTCCTGTTGAGGACTCCCACACAAAAAAAAAAAAAAAAAAAAAAGCACTTTTCAAATACTGCACAACTTCCTGGTTCTAGCTTGTCTTACGCTCAGCTCTGGTCGTCCTTCCTTGTTACCTTATAAAGAAGAATATACTGTAAATCATTTTATTGTCATTAAACAGTATTCTGTCGGTCCGGAAATGTTTTGTAATAAAGAAATAAACAGATCTCCATTGAAAGGTCTGCTGACAACCCAGTATACAATGCCATTACAACTGTTCAGTGACAAAGATAAAATGCAAAACTTCACTTGATTAAAGAAACATCTTACTGTTATTGTTCCCCATGGATAACTGAGCCTCAGAAATCTGCCCTGTGTAACTTATTTCAAAGCAAGGCATTTGGTTTTGTGCTTTTTTATGCAAGTGAAGTTAGATTATAATAAATTCAGAAACTAGTAGAGGCCATATAGAATTATTTTTTTACATATGTTGTGATAACTCTGAAATTAAAGACAGTGTATCTTTTTTTCTCCTGTGCCATAAATTTTCCCTAAAAAACATCTACTTTCACAAAGAAAAGAAATATTTACTGCTCTTGAGATAAAGAAGTCATCTTTAGCTAGCTGCTAGCTTTACACCTACTTTACACCTACACATGTGAGACTCGTACCTGACGAGCTTTAAGCTGTGGATTGGGTGGTGCAGCGAGGGAGAAGAGAAGCAATGGTGAAACACAGATATGCAAAACTGCATGGTTTGATGTTCACCGCAGAGAGCAAACTGACAGGAAGTCACTGTCTGTATGTGTGTGCTCCCCACAACAACCGACTGCTCGTTGTGGGGAGCACAAAACGTAGTGCTGTTTTGGGAAATGGTTTAGGACTAACAAATGGACAGTTTTAGGTTAGGTTCAGGTGAGGCATGTACTTGGTTCTGGGTACGGACTAGGCTATAAAAAAAGAATAAAAAATGAATAGAAGCCAATGCAAAGTCCTTATGTTAACAGACATTTGGACATATGGATTTGTCCAAAACTGGACAGATAAAATGAAAGATGCTTCCTCTTCAGTGTGAAAGGAAATTACCAAAATACTTCCTACAGTTTTTTTGTTTTTTTTATACACCATCTGTAAACTGCAATTAATTGAACAATAAATTAAAAATAAACACGATCTGATGATTAAGATTTTTTGAAGGGCAATTTTGTTTACAAACATCATGATCCGTCTCGGTTATAGTTTCGGTTGAGTGCAATTTTTATTTTAGTTTCATTTTTTACTGTTTTTGGTTGTTGTATTTTGTTTTGGTTATTTAAAATATCTTACAGTCCTGGTGTTGATCCCAAAATTATAGTTTTTTGTTTTGTTTTGTTTTGTTTTGTTTTTTAAGAGGGTGAACTGGACTAATTATGCTTCTATCAATATATTACTTGAAAATGGTCTCTAAGCAACAGTCACTTATCGCAATAATTACTAGGACAATTTATCATCAAGCAATATTTGTTACTGTGACAGGCCTACAAGGATATTCTTCAAAATAATCCTAACCAACTTCTCTTTCTCAGTCATGGCTGTTTTTCTGCCAAACGTGCAGCATCAAGTAGTAGCACATCACTAATCTACTGTAGATATATAACCGTAACATTTTTAATATTTTTATTTATTTATTTTCCTGATAGGAGGAAGTACAGTAGAGACTGTTTACATGTCACTGTGTCAGAAATACCTTGATAGTTTTGGTGGCGACTGTGGCAGCAGTCTGCAGCATGCCGTCAGCTATACCCAGCCGGTCTGTGTTCAGAAGAAAAGGTGTAACAAGAGTGACGTATTTGGCTCCAGCCCACGGTTTAAGCAGGCCCAGGGCCCATCGCTCAGTGTCGCCCCCTATGTTATCGAGGATCAGGTCAAATCTAAGAGTGCAAGAAACGAAAGCCGAGACAATGACTGAATGGCTTCAGATAATCAGAAAATCGAAGGTAGGTTAAAAGTGACTTACTTCTCAAGCGCACTTAGTGGCTCTTCAACAGGTCCAGCTGTGTAGTCGACCACATGATCCGCCCCGAGTCCTTTTACGAACCGCTCGGCATTGTGGGAGCAGGTAACTGTCACGTGAGCTCCCCACGCCTTCAGCATCTGGACAGAAGCTCAAGCCTCAAATGGGATCGAATTTATAGGGTCTTTCCAGTCATTCCCGTCACTCAAAGTGCTTTTACACTGCATTCATATTCATTTGCCTTCATCCAGATTAGAAAGCATCGTGGGATTAAATGCTTTGTCCAAGGACACATCATAGGTGGAGCTTCCTCCACAACTGTATCCACTTAATCACAGTCAACCTACATCATCCATTCATCCATTATCCATCCACCAACTATGAAATAAACACTTTTCAAAACCAGTCAACAAACAAAACAAATAAGAAGAAAAATGATTATGCCTGTTTCAAAAATATTGACCATTTCCTGATGAAAAAAAAAAATCCTAAACACTGGGAGTTTAAATTCAGATGCCGATCTGCACATTAGATTATCATCCACAAAAAAAATTGAAATATTTTGACATAAGAATTAAATGAAAATGAATAAATAAACACTTAGCCGTCATCAACGTTTAAATACACACCTGGATTGCAAATGTTCCAACTCCCCCAGATCCTCCAAGGATCAAAATCCTGCAAAAAGGAAAAAGAGTGGACAAAAAATACACATGAAAATGTTGACTAACCAATATCTGATAGGATTTGTAGCCCTTCTGAAGCTTCATTATTAGCAATGACAGTTTTAAATAAGACAAAGGGCTGATTTTGAATAGAGAAGGCTTACAGGGGTGGCATTGTGTATTTTCAACCTTAAAATCTGGTTTTAGCTTTGAGTGACATAGCTTAACATAGGAACATAGCGCCATTTCATACCACAACCTAGTCTATTAAAAAATGCTGCATATATCCCTGAATGGCTGCCACAAGATATTCATGGAAAAATGCATGAAAGAATCAAAACAATACTCAAGGTATGTTTTTAGGGATTGAATAAGAGTACAACATAAAATAAAGCTAAAGAAAAATACATAATACCCACCCTACCAAGTGAATTTAGTGTTTAATCACTGTTTTAGTAACTGTTGTCGTTTTCTCTGGTCCCCACAATACTTATTGTCATTATTTTGTGTCTCTTTTCAATCATCACAGATGATTTTCTGTTGACTGAACCAGATGCATCTGTCTAAGTTAATGAAATCAGCCACACAAGAGAGGTCTGAGCCCACTTTAACTCTGCTACAGATCAAATTTACCCTGACACCATACGGCAGCCTGACCCACCATCCCAGTTTGCCTAATGTGCGACAGCCAGGCGTTTGTGTGTGTCCATGTTTCCTCACCGTTTATTGGCACAGTTGTCTTTACTGAGTCCACCCGTGTTCACCAGTGCAGACCAAGCAGTGGTCGCCACATAGGGGATGGCTGCTGCCTGTGTGTGACTTATCGACTTTGGTTTATGGGATATCTGAACAGAAGACATAAGAACACTAATTTCAGTGCAGCTTCCTAGGTTAAACTGTCTTTAAAAAGAGACAGCTGTGCTCCACCCATATTTCTGATAAGTTAACATGCTTGAATGATGGCTCATTTATGCTTCCATGAAAAAAAAAAAAAAAAAAAAAAGCAGGGAACTGATTACTCACAAAATTAGACAATATGTCAGAATATCTTAACACTAAGGTAATACATTTATGTCAAGAATACCTCAGGAATTAGATTCATACCTCATTCGCACTAAGAACCACAAACTCAGCTAAACTGCCCTGTTTCCACGGTGGGATTGCTGCCCATACCTGAAAGAGAAACCCACCAACAACAGAAAATAACAAGGAAATGCAGTAATGCACATAAGTCTCTGGTCACTGAAAACATCTTTATAATTGGCTTTCAGAAAGTTACTTTTTCTTGTAACCTGTCAAATGAGTCACTAAAATAGTGACTAATTAGTCTAGACTTCACCTGAAATTTTCTTTTCTTCTTTGAGTCCAAGTCAGCTAAGAACTGGTAACGAATTTTAAATATCCAGGATTTTTCACTGATGTCAGTCTGGTTTAAAAACTTAAGCTTGTATGATAGTTTTATTATAGAAAATCTCCTGCTTTCCTTCTGTTGTTAAATCAAAATAGTTGTCAAGTTGATTTACAATGAATACATACGCCACATGACTTTATCTGCTTACTAGCTTTGCTTGTTGCATAGAGTATATCAGGGGCACTGAAAATGCATTATTAACTGTGGTTACTGGCACTAAAAGTAAACTGGTCATCTTTACCAGCTCATCTACTCAGTACTTATTTACATGCAAAACTATTGCAACTTACAACATTTTGAGAGCAGTGCTGTTAGGTTTTGGCACCTGACACTACAAGTAACAAGAGTGATACTCCACCTTTTTTGTTTTGAAAGATTGATTTGCATGAGATTGTTTATTCTTATTTTCTTTTAATGCAAGTGGTTTACGGGATTCTGCTTGCTCAAAAAAATATAATGCATTATTGACCTTTATTTATTATTTTTATTACTGCATGTTGTGCAAAAGCTTCCTTTGAGATAACCAATGAAGCAGAAGAACGGTTTCAATTCGTGGTGACGTACTTCAGGTAGGAGGCTCATTCTTGCAAAGCATGATGGTGTTGTGATACGATTAAGTGTTACTTCTTTGTCACTCAACTGTATCTCCGTCTGTTCTCACTAACATCACATGTACCAAAAACTCACTACGTAATCAGAAACACAAGTTTCCTGTACAACAAGACATTTTTTTCTTCCCAGTTTATAAGTGAAATAATCTGGCAGTGGAGCTAGTAATTTAGTAATATTAAGGAATTATTGATTATAGTCAGAGTTAAAAACAAACTCCTACTTCTTCCAAGCTAGTTTTGTCTTATTTCAAGTGTACCGAGATATTTCCACTAGAAACTAGACCAAAAACACTTGGTAGGATTTTGTGTTTTTGTAGTGAAGGAATTCTCATGGAGAGCTAAGCTATCAGTGACCATTCAAGAAAAAAAAAGAAACAAAGAAAAGAATATCACTCCCTTTTAAGCTGTACAAGCAAAAAAAAAAAAAAAAAAAAACAGTCAAGATATTGGGACAAATGTTACATTTCTGCTATTTTCCATGCTGGACAATAACCTACACATACATGAGATAAAGCTGCTCATGTTATTATAACTACACATTCAGAACTCTCATAAAAAGTTTTGTTTCTGTCCATAACGCAACGGCTTGTTTTTCTTACCTCATCTCTCTCTCTGAAGTACTTCACATCCAGGCCACATTCCATAATGACACCAGAAACGTCTCTTCCCAGAATGAGAGGAAACTCGCTGCCTGTCTGTTTGATATTCAGAGGATCTCTTTTCATAGCCATTGTAGCAGAGCCATAGCCACCTGAATCGGAAAACGCCGTTTTATCACTTCAGAGGAAAAAACTCTTAATCACTACAGTGGAGACATGCAGACAATACCAAAACAATCTGGAACAGGAGTACAGTCGTTCAAAACCAGATGTTTTTTCCCCCCTCATATTTTTTCTATTACCACTGCAAAAATAAAGCCATGCGCTCAAATATAAGGTATGTATATTTTTCAGGTCAGGGGTGGATTTAAAATACCCCTGAATTCAGGCACAAAAATGAACATAAGTCATCCCACAAAAAAGAACACAGCAACAAGTCAATTTCCTCTGCAAGGCACGTAGGCCCTACAAACCACAAAGTATTTAAAAAACTGTACATCAGAGTAATTCTTCTTTTGCATGACTCTGCCGTCACAATAAAAAAATTTAAAAACAGATCTCTTAAAAAAGTAACAATCAAAAAACAAGGTATAAAAAAACGAATGTAAACATTTTAACCAATCAATCTTATTATTCTCTCAGTTTAGCCCACAGGCATGCCCCTTTTCAAAACCACAAATTGTCATTAGAAGCTGTGGCTAAACTTGAGGGGTTGATTGCTCAACTAGGGTTGCCACCCGTCCCGTGATTGGCTGTTAAATGTTCCGTATTCTACAAATGTAAATGTGTAACAATAAAGACGCCGTCTCGAGTACTTTATATAGTATGCTGCCCCAGTCATTGTTTGACTCACGGTGTTGGTGTTGCGATGTTGTTATTGACTGGTCCCTTATTTTAATTTCTGAACGGTGGCAACCCTATGCTTAACTGAAAAGACAAATACAACCACAGGAAACACATGATACACAGTTCTGAATATGTCCTTCTCTCTAAAACGGAACACAAGTTAAAGAAGTCCTCCAAGTAATCATTTTCATCGGTCTCGATTTAAACTGACCTCTCATGCTGACGTCAATCGGGTTCAGTCCAGCCGCAAACACCTTTACAATCACCTCATTGGGGTAGTTGATGATGGGGAAGCTGGCGTTATTTGTGAAACGCAGTACATCATTATTTCCATATTGATCAATAACCCAAGCAGGCATGATGGTCATGGCTTTGCTGGAGGTCCGGATCAGTCTGCTCTGGTTTCTTAGCCAGCCATGGACTCTGTGCTCACACACGGATTTACTGAGGTGTCGAAACAACCTTCTGTGCATCAAATATCTAACACAACTCATGTTTACAGTGTCGATATAAACACAATGTTCGTCTGTTAAACTGACAGCTTAAGCAGTTAATATGTGCAGCGGTAAACTACTCTACGTTCTTACCTAATATACGGTGTGTCATTATAAAACCTGCATATTTGCAGAAAACTTAGCAATTAAAATCTTTGAACCATTTCAAAACCACGTCCTATTATTCGGTAATTTTCTTCCTGCTGCCTGACACGGCGAGTGACTCCACCAATCAGAATGCTGTTTCTTCAGCAGCCAGCCAATCACAGACAGCGCTGTTAGACGTTGATCGCAGACGCAGACATGGCGGCGTACAGGTAGAACACACTGTGCTAATGTTGATGTTAATTTGAGGGTGATCGGGGAAAATCAGCAGATATGCTCGGACTGACATTGAAAGAGGTTAGTTGCTCATTTACCGATTCATCTTTTTATATTGAAATAGGCATTTATTCAATGTTACGTTAGTAAGAAAGAGAGATGAGAGATAAAGAGAGATGTCTGGCTGTAATACACAGCACAAAAACAGTGAGCTTCATGGGATGGGTTTCGTGGACATGGCCAAAGAAAGAATTTGTTAAACTGGATTAAATACTGATTCTCATTGAGTCACAGATCTCCAAGTCCTGATTAGTAAATTCCCTGAACGATGAGTTTTGCGTACAAAATCTTACCAATACATTTGGGAAGATTAAATAAAATATGTTCAATTCGTGAAATAAAATGGAATAATGCATTACCTAACTTTTTTTAAATTTAAAAATAGGCAAATTAATTATCTAAAACAAAAAAAAAATAACTCAAAGACATAATCTTAATTTATTTGATTTAAGCTAACTTGCAAAATAGCAGTGAGAAGTTTTGCTCCCTTAGTTTCAATATTGTTACTATTTGGGATTTTTAAGACAAGAAATGTTTCCAAATTTTGTCTTTTCTTTGAGAAAACTTTTTCAAATATTGGGAAATTATAAAACATACCTAGTGTAGGAATTATTCATATATATCATGTTTCTGTTACATATACAAGAAAATCCAAGACATGTAAACAAAACACCACACCATAGAAATTAAATGTTTACTTGTGTAACTCCGTGCTTTAAGCTGTGTTTATGTCTTTTTTTCCAGGTGTCTTTGGCATTCAGGGAGGGGAGAATCTCCCCAACGGAGCTCTGTAGGAAGTGTTTGAATCGCATCAAAAAAACTCAGCGCCTGAATGCTTACATCACCGTGACAGAGGACTTTGCTCTGAAACAGGCTCGACAGTCGGAAGCAAGGCTGCTTCAAGGTGTGTGGATTACGTGAGTTTTTATCTCATTTTGATTTCGGTGGAGTCACAGGTGTTGACGCATTAATGTATTTTATTCTAGGCATCCCCAAAGGGCCCCTGGATGGGATCCCCTTTGCAGTCAAGGACAATTTCTGCACTGCCAATATCAGGACAACATGTGCCTCCAAGATGCTGAAAGGTTAGAGCATAAAATGTTTCTTATATATAGTCAGAATCAGTGCAGGTATGTAAAAATATTACTCTTTTTATAGACTACACTCCGCCCTACAATGCTACAGTTGTACAAAAGCTTCTTGACCAAGGGGCTGTGCTGATGGGGAAGACTAACATGGACGAGTTTGCGATGGGGTAAATCTAAATCTAAATGCAGAAAATATTTTAGAAATGTGTGGTTTTATTTTTAAGCTAAATTAGTGTCGATGTGTTTGTCCTCCCAGGGCAGGCAGTACCGACGGGGCGTTCGGTCCGGTCAGAAACCCGTGGAGCTACGCAGCTTCATACAGAACACAGGCGGGAGCAGCTTCTGACTCCGACTGGGTCATCACTGGAGGAAGTTCTGGGGGAAGTGCCGCGGCTGTCGCCTCATGCACAAGCTACCTGTGAGGACGCGCAGTGATACTAGCAGTGAAGAAAAAAATGGAAAAATATTCCCTGATGTTTGCAAATGTTTTGGCAGGGCTTTGGGTTCAGACACAGGCGGCTCAACCCGTAATCCCGGAGCGCTGTGTGGAGTTGTCGCCCTGAAGCCCACTTACGGCCTGGTGTCAAGGCATGGGCTCATTCCCTTAGTTAATTCCATGGATGTCCCTGGAATTATTACACGCAGCGTCGGTGACGCAGCTGTCGCCCTAGGTAGGGGACACGTGTCTCTTTCTTCTTTTTAGGATGATGACATATTCTGAAAATAAAATAATGTTGTATCCACTTTTGTACAACTGTAATTCAAAACAGGTGTGATCTTATTAAATCTGAGAAGAAGTTGTAGCAAATAATAACCTCCAATGTTTTTTGCACAGGTTCAGGAATATTTTTACCCAGGCTTCTCTGACGTGACAAAAACACCAAAGCAAAGTTGGTGTTCGCGTAGCTATAAATCCATATAAGGTTGTGAAATTGATAGTACATTAACAAGAAACAAAAGAAAAAAACTGTAGTGAAATGTTATGATTTTAACAGCAGGAACAAGATAGAGCAGGTGTAACCTGGAACTGTGTTTACATGTCAAACAGGTGTCCTCCAAGGCGCTGATGTTAGAGACTCGACCACAGTTCCTGCCCCGTCAGCACTAACAGAGCTTCCTGAAGACTTTGATGTCAGGAACATCTGTGTTGGCATCCCCAAGGTGAGTTAATATACTCAATTAAAGACTTTTATCTACATCGGCTGCACTGCCTTTGATGCCTTTACACACCTATTACCAACACAGACCTAATATTGAGTGGGTCTGTTTCTTCTATTTAACACCTGGATCATGGGAAAGACAAACTCAGAGAGACAAATATATGGTGCATTATGCTTAAACCCCAAGCTCAAATATTCTATTAGAAGAAAGTCCCTTTTAGAGAAGTTTGAGGAAGAGCCACTACAACTGACTATAGTTATTCTTCCATTCCATCCATTCATTCATTCATCAAGCTTTACATATTTGCATGTTCAATTTTAGTGCCTAAAATGTAGCTATAAACAAACGAGGTGTAAAAAATAAAAAAAATGTTTAGGAACCCTGAGCTTGTAACTTTGTTTGGTGTCTGCCATCACCTGTCAGGAGTACCATGCCCCTGGCCTGTCTGAGGAGACCCTGGCTCAGTGGAGTCGTGTTGCAGACTTGTTTGAGAAAGCCGGAGCCCGGGTGGAGCAGGTTTCCCTCCCACACACTCAGTACTCCATCGTCTGCTACCACGTCCTTTGCCACGCCGAGGTGGCGTCAAACATGGCCCGATTTGATGGACTGGAATACGGTACAAACGTCATCGTGTGGAGTTAAATCGGATGCGGGCAGATCATGTGACGGTGGTAAAGGTTTGGGGATTGTGGTGTTTTTCTCCTCTACCAGGACACCGGAGTGAGATGAAGAGCTCCACGGAGGTGATGTATGCGTCAACCCGACACGAGGGCTTCAACGATGTAGTCAGAGGGAGGATTCTTTCCGGGAACTACTTCCTGCTTAAACAGTAAGGCTGCAAATTGTCTCCATAGGCAGCCTCAGGCGCCTCCAGTGTCTGGCATCAGTACTTTACTCACAAAGTGACCATGGACGTGTCACACCTTTCAGGAACTACCAGCACTACTTTGTGAAGGCCCAAAAAGTCCGTCGGCTCATTGCCGACGACTTCCGGCACGTTTTTGGCTCAGGGGTCGATGTGCTGCTGACTCCCACAACTCTGACTGATGCGGCCTGTTACCATGACTTCACACAGGAAGATAACCGCACTCGCAGCGCACAGGAAGATGTTTTCACCCAACCTGCAAACATGGCTGGTATGGAGACATACCTTCTCTTTAGTCTAGAGAAGTGGCAGCATATATAGGTTGTGTGGGAGGATTTAAAACCTTATAGACTTTATACACACGCACACACACACACACACACACACGTGTGGGTTTTTTTTCAGCATTGGGGAGATTTTATGTGATAAACCGTATTACAGTTGCGCTTAATTATGAAGTGGAAGAAAAAGAAATGCATAGTTATACATTTAATTTTGAAAATCTGAAAATGCGACATGCATTGGTGTTCCGCCACCTTTTCTCAAATGCTCTGATTATCATCCAAAACTAGAAGTGGCATGGGATAACATCAAACCTACGCAAGTATAGCCATCCCACATCTCCTGTTTGCAGAGCAAACATGTGGAAGAAGCTGCTCCTCTTCCACATGTTCCATATTTCCAATGAGAGAGAGATGAAACTATTTAGCCAATGTGCAATACAATATCTATGGCAGAAAATAACCACTGCACATCATTGACACCCCATAACCACAGTGGCAGCATCATGCTAATTGGATACTTTTCTTGAGCAGGGCCATGAAAAAATAATCTGAGTTGAAGAGAATTTCAGCTGATGGGAACATCTGCAATTGCAGAAAAAGGTGGTTCCACACAGTATTGACTCAGGCGGCTGAATACAAATGCTTGACAAACTGCTAGCCTTTCGTTTTGTAAGAAAATTTGGTAAGTTTGCTTCTCTTTTCTTCCACTTTACAACAACGTTTTGCTTTGTGGTTGAATTCTGAGAAAATGTGGAGAAATTTAAGGGATGCGAATACTTTTGCAATGAACAGTGGACACCCACACTTGTAGCTGGAAATGTAATGTCGTTGCAAAATCATAAATGGGAAATGACCCCGTTGTTATTAATGTTTTAACACAGGCCTCCCTGCCGTCTCTGTGCCGACCGGGTTATCACAGCGGGGTCTGCCCATTGGCTTGCAGCTCATCGGCCCCGCCCTGGAAGACAAGAAGCTGCTTTGTGTCGCTCAGTGGGTGGAGCAGAGTGTGGGCTTCCCATCCATCAGTGACTGCGAAAACACACAGGAGAGCAGGAAGGATCCGGGAGCGACCAGGAGAGAGCAGACTTCAGCCGTCTGAGGAGCGCTTTCGATGCTATCAAAACTTAAACAACTCCTGATATCCTCATAGGAAGCTCTATACGGAGTTATTGGATCACAAATTGCAGATGCTTTATAGTGATAAAGTATAACTACAGAATGGTGAAACCTGTTTAACTGGGATGTTGCATCACATCCTGTTAAATAGACATAATGTAAAAGCCGGCCTTTCTCATTAAACTTGTATGTATTACGGAGCCAAAGCTCTTCCACACTGTCCATACTGTCCCATCTTTGTCGTTGACTATGAAATTCATTTTGAGAAACTCAACTTTTCTCTTTTTTATGTATGGTCTGTTTGTTTTTGGACTCAAAAAGTCACCCTTCACTTATATCGTATGTAGAGAACATAGATTTTAATCCTAAATACTTCTTTTTTAGGCACAATTTAGTTGGGTATCACGTGTCTGATTATTAAAACACAGCAGTGTGAACTAATCTTGTTTTGATAAGGTATTCAGCCATTTTATAAAAAATAGTAAAATG
This sequence comes from Poecilia mexicana, assembly GCF_051168715.1. NCBI lineage: Eukaryota > Metazoa > Chordata > Actinopteri > Cyprinodontiformes > Poeciliidae > Poecilia > Poecilia mexicana. Next base: position 13,468,080 of record NW_028263391.1, on the reverse strand, counting down.
TAGCAGAACATTTATAGCTCATTTACTAATATTTAGCCACATTACAAGCTTTAGAATCAAAACGGAAATGAAAAAAAACTTCCTCTTTTTTCCTCTTCTATGTAGAACATTATTTTACATCGAAGGGAAATACATTAACATCTTGGTTATAGATTTCTGGTTTATTCTTTCAGGAAGTCCTATCAGTAAATACAAAGATCAAACCGCGCCACCGGCTTCCTTAAAACTGGAGGTATGTTCATCATGGAAATAACTTGTCATGCATCTGATGACTTCTATGAGGTAAAAGCAAATAAGGATGCTAATTTTAGGAAACAACACATCCAGTGTTGCACTTGTCACTGTTAGCAGCATCAATGCTTTTGGGTTTTTACCATATAAAGCTCAAAGCAGAGGTTTGTGACCTTCCTGTCTTCATAGGTACGGTCTCAACCGCATTTGTCTTTACGAACATCTTTCTCGTACATCTGAGAGCATCTCGTCCTCGTTATTTTTTTGAGTTATAAACAATGTAGGATACAAGACATTATTTCTCCCAAAGACAACCGTTTATTTTTGTAGGAAATGAAAAGCAAGTATACTGAAGCGATTTTCTTCACGATTATATCGTTCAAGCCGGTTCTGAAGTCTCCTGTTGGTGTTGTGCAACACTTTAAGTGTGACAAATTCAAACTATGTTCTCTTAGTTCTGCAGAAATAAGAGAACAAACAAAAAAAGAGAGAAAAAAAAAACATTTAATAATTTCAGCTTAACGTGTTCTCTGTGTTATGCATCTGCAACAGTTTGAAACAAAAAATGAAAAGGCTTTTGTTTCTAGGCAACTTAATAGAGCGCCTTTTTAAATGGCAGCCCACATAAGGGTTAAGTTGCAGCTATTGTGGGGATGAAAAGTGGTGAGCGGTCTATACCATAACTGTGTCATCTTCTAAGGTTCTGATAAGAAAGTTTTGTTTTTTTACTGGCAAACAAACAGCACGTAGTGTATTTTATAGATACCAAAAGTGCAAGTCTGTTGGGCGTATGTTGTTGTGTGGACTATTAGTTTGAAGACCCCGAGGCTTACATGAGTTCAGCACAATGATATGTTTGGAGACAGAAGTGACTATATTTATGATCCCAAAAATAAAGGGGAGCTTCTTGAAAGCTGATTGGACAGAAGTATAGTCCTCTAATGGCTTCTGTTGTAACTCATTTGTTGAACTAATTATTTTCCTAATTTTAGTTGGCAATGTCTTGCAATAATGTGCAAACCTCTTGAGCTTTTTTTTTTTTTTAAGGCACAAACTTTTCATGAGATAATTGCTGTGAAGTGGAACCAAAACATTTTCCAAGGAAACATTTTAAAAGTATGAAGCCCATACTCACAAATGCCCATGACAAAGAGCATTTGTGAAAAGCAATTTTCAATTCTTGCCCCAGATGCTTAGTTTGATTTAGATCTGGACTTTAACTAGACCATATAACAAATCTAGACCACTCCATTGCATCTCTGGCTGTATGCAGTGTGTATATGGCGTGTATTCTGTTGTCCTGCCTCAGTTTTAAGTCTTTTGCACCAATGAGTTAAAGCATGACACCGCCACCACCATGTTTCATCATAAGGACGGTGTGTTTAAGGGCATGCTTAATAATAGTTTCCCTACACACACAACATTTTATTTTTGATAAAAATCCAAACTATAAGTCTTCTTTTCACAAGAACACTTAATATTGTCTCCAAAATGTACAATTACACACTGCTTTGTGTTTCTTTGACACTTAACTTCCACAGAAAAGCCTGTGGTTGCGGCGTGACATGATGCAAAAAAAGACATTCAAAATGTTCTCTGTGCATGTTGTCTGGGTTTCCTGTTGGTTTCCACCCGACATCCAAAAAATAGAAGCTTCCATAACTGCAGATTATAAGCTGACATTAGTCGTACATGTGCATGATCGCTAGTGATCAAATTTAACTGTATACACAGTATAGCCTTGGAATCCATAACACTGAAGAGAAAAACATGTTTATTTATGTTACTTATATACTTCCTGTTTTCCACTTCGTCCATAAACAAGATTGTTGTCATGACTTGACCATGGCATATGTAAATGATGGCTAAAGCTTTAGATAAGCTGATCACTGGCGCTTTGTGCTAGCGAAGAGAATTTTACATAATTTTCATGGCGCTTCCTAAGAAAAAAAATCCCGTGTTCATTTCCATGTGACTTTTACTCTCTCCTCTTTTGGCGTATCTGTGCGAAAGCCGGCTTGACATGTAAATATGTAGTCTTTTTTTAAAATCTTTTTTTAGTCTCGGTTCTGTCTAAATACGAATACAGCAGTACTGTATTTTCAGCAATTGAGTTCTAGATGGTAACTCAACCCAGCCTTATTGAACGTATCTAATCAATGCAAACGGGTCAATTTTGTAAAGAAAAGTGAAATACTCAGAATACTGCCAGCTTTAGTGCTACTTACTTGTCATCCTGGTCACCAGGAATATGAAATAGATTTTTTTGTTGTTGTTTTACGTTGAATTAGAGTGTGATGTCATTCCCTGAATCAAGTTTAATCTACAGAGAAAAAACATCACAAGTCACCAAAACCATCTGGTCCTGTGTTGCTATTGTCTACTTCATTATGAGCAAATATTTATTTAATATCCTTAAATACAGAAAAGAGAAGCGGCAAATAACTGCATGAACTTCCTCCTACTTAAATCTAAAGAATCTTTCAACTACTGACCTGCAGAGTTGTATATTCACACTGCAATTAAGTGGTACAAATATTTCTCGTTTAGCACCACAAAAGACAATCGAGGGACCACCATCTGTACTTATACCGCAGTTTGAGAAACGTGTTGGAGCACAGGAGATCCCATTGGAAATATGTTTTTTTTTTGTCGTTTTTTTTACAGTCATTTACCATTTGATTAGACTGAGGTTAAGCTATTTTGTAGAGAAAAATGGGAAAAACTTTCCATCTGCAGATGTGGAAAACGGATAGAGATGGCTGAAGATGGTTCTACAAAGTACTGCCTCAGCAGTAGTATGAATGCCACACTTTTCAGAATAAGTCATGTATCATTTTCCTTTCATGTCACAATGATGGACCACTTATTGCTGGTCTTTCTCAAAAATCCCTGAAGAGTAAATCAACGTTCGTGTCTGTAAGGCAGCATCACGTTCATCAAAGATAACCCAATTCTGTTTCTGCATGCTAACAGAGATCCTGTTAGTATGTGCTTGTTGGTTTGGGACCTGTGTGAACAATACTTTGTGCTTAAAAAAGTTACAGTAATTAATACCTTGGCTGATTAATATCTATGAATTTGCCACTGAAGGAGAGATTACGTGTTTTTAGGAAGGTTATGATGTTAAATAAAGAAAAGAAGCAGGAAATACCTGCATGAACTTCCTCCTATTTAAATCTAATGGATTTTTTCAACTGCTGATCTGCAGAGCTGTATATTTTTCACATACATACTTTGTTCCTTTATTTCTTTTTGAACATTAAGGGATACATTATATTTAAAAGAGAGTTCATATTCCTCATTGAAAAACAAGCGTCGGTGTACATTGTTTCCTTGTTCATGAATGAGTAAATAGAAATCTGCAAGGGAAGATTAACTCTAGTGCTTTTTGTGCATGCAAGTCAAATATTTGTTGGTATTCAAACTGCAGGCAAAAAAGTCAAAGGCTGTTATTTTGGCAAGCAAGACTGTGCAGGTGCATCCTGTATTCTTTAGCTTAAGTTTTCATTTTATGCAGCTCATTTTTTAAATTCTAATGCACAATAAAGTACACAAACAATCCAGACAAACCAGAAACAGTTAGCAAATGTCCAGCTTTACAACTTTTTTTTTTTTTTTTTTTTTTTTTTTTGCAAATAATGGAAGTTATTAAAATTCAGGTATTATTGCTGAGGTTTGTGTAATATAATGCCAAGAAGAAACGCTACCAGCAGTGATCTTAATGAAACAACTTTTGCGGCCCATCACTCTGAACCCATTTCAAAACAGTTTAAAATCAACCAATCCACAAGAAATACCAAGGAAATCCAATCGATCACCAAATGAAATCAGTCGGTCCCTGTTGCAAAACTCAGTTTAACTGAATAAAATCGAAGAAGCTGCAAGGCAGGAAGTGAAAAACAGGAATCCGAAACCTAACAAAGCAGAAACAAAACCTGCATGAGGTAGAGCAAGGATGTGGCAAAGCGAGCAATGAGCTGAAGAAAACACAGCACAGATGTCCTGATCAGCAAACTAAGGATTAAGAACCAACACAATCTAGATTTAAAAGTCACACAAGAGCACAAAAAAAGTTATAGAGAAAGACTAAAACTGAGGTGAAATCAACAAACCTAAACGCAAATAAGGAAAACAATAGAAGATAAAACACGTCATTTATCTTATTTCATGTAATGTGAACATATTTTCTAGATAAATAAAATCTGTTCAAGGAGCAACTTACTGCATACATCCTCCTTATTGTTAAACTTGGAAAAGATGAGTAAAACCCTTTAAAGGATATTTTTCTACTATAATAGCTCATTGATCCATAGGGTCATAAAAATAATCTCCTGTAGCATATGGCCAATTCACAGAAAATTTAGTAGAAAAACTGTGTGGTGAACCAAAGATCATAAGAGAAAACCCAGCCCCAGGTTGATAGGGCACCTTATGTTGGTGCTTCTTCACCATTTAACATTAAATGATTTTGGTTGAAAAGTGTCTGACTGTATTTAATAGCACTGTGTATTTAAAAAATGTAATCAAATAAAGCTACTTGATTATAATTTAACCCTTGTGTCTAAAAATGGGGTCCAACCAACCCCACACACTTAAAACTTGTATCATTTGCCTCAGTCCTCGCACACACAAGGGTTAAGCAAAATTTTCAGTACTGAATAGGAAATGTCTAAATGGGATTCATCCATTGTCACTTTAAGTTACTTTTCACAGCAATTCGATTAGAAGACATACATATATTGCCTAATAATATAACAGCATCCACCTTCCTGTTAGACCTATCTCTTTGCTCTATTATTTCCCTTTTCATAAAAAACGAAACTGTGAAGACTGACTGCTTACCTGACACTTGAATTGCAAAACAGATTTTTACATAATCTATACAAGTTTGTACTGGACAGTTGTTAGAGATGTTTTGTAATAAACAAGGTTGGATTCTTGGTTTATTTGTTCTAAATGCAATTTTATGCTAATACACAGGTGAGGTGAACGTTATCACTGAGCAACGAAGCAGAAAAATCATCCAAAGTTTCACCTAATTTGAGCATACAGCACCCAATTGTTAGTTGTGTGATGAAATATTCAAATAAATCGTTTTTTGTGCGTGCACTCATTTTACTTTGCGTGTTGTGACAGACTCGACTTCTGCTTTGCAATTCTTCACATGCATTTGTGTGCCTCGGCACTCGCAGTTCGCAGTTCCCACACAGCGACTCTAAGCAAGGGCGGGGAATATTTTCAGACAACTAACGCCATGTTTCAAAAATACTCACAATTTCATCACTGTGTCATAGGTCTGATAAAACTGGTTGCTCTGACACCATTTCAACCAGACTGCACATAAACCTTTCAACAAAACAAATTGGCAGAATAAATGCACACCTTAATGTTTTAAATGTGCAAAAGCATCAATCATTCTAATTCACAACTTCGCAAGTAGGTCTGACAGCTCAACACAAGGATGTGGTTGTGTGATCTACATTTGAAAGAAGTTCCCAAAAGTTCAATCACGATAGAAAATGAAGCGAAGCATAAGGAATGAGAAAGAAACTGACAAAAAAAAGTCGCACACATCATTAGAGAGTCCATGTTTTTTTTTTTCCCTTTATTTTCTTGTGAAGATGGGTGTAGAAATAATTCCACAAGTACAAGATTATGGCCATAGTCTTTGTTCTCATTTAACTGTTTCTTGAGTTCTAGTTTATTTGTACAGGATGTGGTGATAGAACTTCCTTAATGTGAGTATTGTTGCCAAGACACTGCAATTATGCTCATCACTGACATAGTACAAACTTTATCGCTCTGCTACTGACAAGTCTATATCCTCTTCCACCTACTGAGATCACAGATTATGATTCATGCAACACTTAGAAACCATAGTGAATGCATTGCTTTACATCATTCACTACACACTTAATCTGCAACCCAAAATTACAAAAACTAAAAGAAGGCTTGCAAAATGCAAGAGTTTGTTAGTTTGTTTACTTAAGCGACTGTCTTATGTGTCTGTATAGGACATACTGATAACATCTTGAATAATAGGCTGGGGCACGGATCTCTTGGAATGAAGAAGTCCCTCCTGCTTATGTTTTTTTTTTTCAGCATTTTGTATTTTTGTGTCTGTGTTTATGGACAGAAATAAAGAACACATAAAACAATAATGTGTTTTGTGGCTGCACCACCCAGGATCGACCAAAAGAGCACACTAAGCTCGGTAGACGAAGATTTCTCAATTGAATTTTGCTCAAGTCACTAGGTTTGGATCCACTTTTGTGCTCAGAACTGCCATAAATCTTTGATACCCAGGCTCAGAAATGTACCTAAACCATTCCTATGAGATTCCGTATTCAAATGTTTGCATCATGCAGTTGTGGGAAATTTGTTGGCTGCACAATATCCTGCTCCACTATATTCCATGTGTGCTTTATTAGACTGATATCTGGTTCACAGTACCACATTGGAGTACTGTGAACTCATCCCAATGTAAAGTACTTAAGAAAGGATGACTCCTTAGTTTCCATGTTACCTAAAAGACTTGGACAATGATTCTGCAACCTGTTATTTTTCAGTTTTGGAGACACGTTGTGAAATGCAGACAACGTTTTCCACCGTTAGCTTGAAGTGGAGGGCCTTTGTGGTCTTATGCTTTCATTGGATAGTTTCTCTCCTTCAGAGCTTTGTGTGTACACCTAAGAAATGGTCTGAAAATAACTCAGACCAGCTCATCTGGCACCAAAAAAAACATGTAGCAATATTTAAACCAACTTTCTTGCCTGACTGATGTCAAACAATTCTCCAGTCTTACTTCATCTTACTTACCTCATTCAACCAGAACGAAGATACAGTAAACGGTGGTCCTCAGTACTTTGAATAGCTGATAACCGGTAATGAAACTGACTTCAGTGTGTCACTTCCTTCCCTAAAAGTGTCAGTGCAAGTGGAAGGCTTATGCTGGCTTCCTTCAGTTTTAAATGAACCGTGTTTGTGAAGATAAATAGCTCACACTGGTTCCAAACCAACAAGTGATCAGTCAAAGTAAGTCTGTAGTTTGTGCCAAAAGACTAACTTCATAATAACTTTGTGGTCTGTACATCTGTTTTATATCTTCTGACGAACGTCTAAAATTATAATAAACTTATTAAAATGACAACCTTCTGATGTAGGTTGTCTGGGCTTGTCGACCCATTTGTAAACCTTCTCAGAAATTAGCACACCTGTTTTAAGCTTTTGGACCAAATTAGGGTTAACCAAAACCCGTAGAACCTGTAACCCATAATTTCCATGTTGATTCTGAATAATTAATACACCATTAGCTATAGAACAGAATAGACATATAATTTTAATTCCGGTGTGGATTATAAAAGAAATCCCTGAAAATCTCAAATGTTTCCAATTAGTTCTACAGTTAATAGAACCTGACGTATAATTAGTACAACCCTGAAAAATGAATCGCTCTAATACATTTTTGAAAGCTCCCTGAATAACAAGTGAGTGCACACATCTGCTTATTGTTTTAAGATGAACGTGTAACTCAATTTCAGAAATAGGATGAGTTGAACGTTAATAATTTTTAAATAGGATCAAATAAGAACTATGAATAACTTTTTAGAAGGAAATACAAGAGATGTCAGTATTACCTATCTTCTTAACTACATTGGAAATGTAGTAAACATTTTGCAGAGCCTTTGTAATTAAGGCAACTGTATTTCTACTGTCTTGCTTTCCAAAATCAGTCTAAAATTATAATAAACTTATTGAAATAAATTATTTCATGGTTGCTTCTTAATGACCATACAAACATGGTTTTAATCATTTACAGTAGAGCTAATCTTAAATGTGAGGCCTTCATGCAAAGTAACAGTGACTGAAGTGCTTGGTTTTAAGCAGCTCTTTTTTGAGATCAAAGAGAAATCAACTCAGTGCTGAAAGCTCAGGAGTGTCCTTCATCTGTCCTCCACTGCATTTCATGAGCTCACGTCTACCCGACTAAAAGAGGAATAAGGAAGAAGAGGTGATGCTTTCAGTGGTGACACTCTAACCAAACACAACCACCTGAATACACTCCGAGTTAAATGACTCTGTTGCAGGAACGTGACTGTGCCTTGAGCAATTCTCTTTTTCTTTCACTATGTGTGACTTCAGAGGGAGAAACAGAAATTCAAGATGAACACAAACATCTGTTCAAAAGGTCTCTATGGTTTCTGATTTGGAACTGAGGATTGGGTAAGGTAGGGGGCTTATGGATCACGAAGCACGGGTCTTGATAGGAATCCAACAGATAAGACGAGGTGGAGAATGGAGCCTTTGTGTGGTGATCAGAGCAGGATACAATTCCCTCCCAGATTGGGAGTGGGCACTGGGAGGAGGTGGGACAAAGAAAAGGTGAATTCCAGCGTTCTTTCAAAGATAGAGAGACCCTTTGATGGCAAAGGCCCCCTCGACAGGTGAAGGAGGAGGAATGGTTCGGCAGCCTCATTATTGGGAGTATTGCGAAGATGACTTCTAATACAAACTAAATTCTCATTGTTTTCAAGTCACAAAATGTAAATGATGTAGGAAGGAATACCCCAAAATTGAAAAATCAAACTGAGAAACACTACTTAGGCTGGAACTTTCCAAAGATGCAAGATAATTTGATGTATCTTCGAGATACAACAATATTCATTTGTATTACAGTTTGTATGCAAATCCCAATCATTGATAGAGAAAGACGAGTTTGAAAACATTATTTTAATACATGGCAAACCCAGGGAGCCACAGGGGCAACAGAAGCTAAACATCACAGCCTTCATATATTTCACTGGCAGCTTATTTAATGGTTGATGCATCCCACCTATGTCCTAGAATAAATCAGCAAGAAAACAATTGTCATCACGGTTTTATTCAACTGAAAGAATTTAAGGCACATCATTTAAAATTTGAAAGCAAATTAAACCGTTTAGACATTTTGACCCACCAACACAGAGAAATATAAGAATTTCCGGAATAACATGACATTCCATGACAGCACCAAGTGAAAATCAGGACTTGTGTAGAACAACTAGATTTTCTGGATTGCTGTAGTCCATTAAAAGCTTGATGTAGTTCCCTGCACAAAATTAAATAGGCAGACTTATTGAAAGATTTCCATTGAGCGTAATGTCAGATGAGCAGATGACAACTTTCCAAACTGATTGTGGCATCAGACATAAAAGCGGGAAGCTGATAAAGCCAGAGGGAGAAGCACTGGTGGAAATTTGAAGGTCGAGGCTGAAGATGCGGTCCCATTAGAAGTCGTAGCATTGGGTGAAGTGAGGGTTGTTGGAGCAGAGGTGGTTGTTGGAGCAGAGGTGGTTGTTGGAGCAGAGGTGGATGCTGTAGCAGAGGTGGATGTTGTAGCAGAGGTGGATGTTGTAGCAGAGGTGGATGTTGGAGCAGAGGTGGTTGTTGTAGCAGAGGTGGATGTTGTAGCAGAGGTGGATGTTGTAGCAGAGGTGGATGTTGGAGCAGAGGTGGATGTTGTAGCAGAAGTGGATGTTGGAGCAGAGGTGGATGTTGGAGCAGAGGTGGATGTTGTAGCAGAGGTGGATGTTGGAGCAGAGGTGGTTGTTGTAGCAGCGGTAGTTGTTGGAGCAGAGGTGGCTGTTGTAGCAGAGGTGGTTGTTGTAGCAACGGTAGTTGTTGGAGCAGAGGTGGTTGTTGGAGCAGAGGTGGTTGTTGGAGCAGAGGTGGTTGTTGTAGCAGAGGTGGTTGCTGGAGCAGAGGTGGTTGTTGGAGCAGAGGTGGTTGTTGGAGCAGAGGTGGTTGTTGTAGCAGAGGTGGTTGTTGTAGCAGAGGTGGTTGCTGGAGCAGAGGTGGTTGTTGGAGCAGAGGTAGTTGTTGGAGCAGAGGTGGTTGTTGGAGCAGAGGTGGTTGTTGTAGCAGCGGTAGTTGTTGGAGCAGAGGTAGTTGTTGGAGCAGAGGTGGTTGTTGGAGCAGAGGTGGTTGTTGGAGCACCGGTGGTTGTTGGAGCAGTGATATTTGAGTCTGATTGCATCCTAACCACCTGCAATACACCGTTACGGTTTATATGCAAATTAAAATTGTCCCCATGAACACTGGGCTCTGTTCAGGATTAAACATTAGTTTGTATGGATGCATTAGACTGTGTCCTGTTTCATTGTTTTAATACCTCCTTTGACCTAACTGCCTTCTGTTAAACTTGATGAATTACAAAGCATATAGGACTTTTATGAAAAAATGTGCTGGAGATAGGAAACATCTAAAGAATATAAGGTACTGAGCACTATGTAAGAACACTATAAGTCAGTAGGTCACTCATTTCAAACTCACAAAACACAAATGCAACAGGATCTTAAATTAAGAATATATAAACTTTGATGAAAATATTGCAATATTGAGAAGTGCCTAATCAAGTTTGTCAAATAATAATAAACACTGAAATTTAAACTAACCTGTGATGACAGATGGAAAGTGACCAGAGCAGCTGCAAAGAAACTGAACAACATCTTGATCAGCTTGATGATTCCAGTAGGATTCTGTGTTCTCAAGTGAACCATGGAGGGGACCCTGGAATGTTTAAATAGCTGTGGGAACTTTCCAAGCTGGAGACCACACCTGTTTTTTCATGCATTATTCAAGCCCATTTGGATGAATGTATGGTTGTATTTTAATGTGAAAGCCCTCCTTTTCATATTTGACTGGGGGGTGTTTCTATGTAGGCTGGACAAGGAAATATTCTGCATATTCCAGAATTGGATCAATATTATCAATAACCAAACAAAACAAATAATGTCACATTTTTCAAATGTGTATTTAATTGGATACATGGCATTGAAAATCTGAAAATTGAAAAACAAAGATTTTACTCAAACATACTTCAGATACACTTTGCAGGCTTGCTCAAGCCCACTTGAGGCTCATGATGAGTTCGAGAACTCGTCATGTTAGGGTGTGTTTTATCAGTGGAGCCACAAACTCTGCACTCTACCAGAAAGGAAATGGAATATGAAAAGTCGTAAGTTTGTGACCCTAAGCTTAACGCTGCTGCAAACAATGATCCAAATCACACCAGTAAGTCCACTCCAAAATCAGAAACACACCATTCATGGTCAAAAACCATGAAAACCATGAATGGTAAGTTTTCAACTACAAAGGAAGAGTAAAGCCATAGCAAATGTTGCACCCATGAATGGAACAACCAGGGCAACAGTAAGTGCAATTATTTTTTAATACCTAGTTCCCACTGGCTCAGGTTACAGCAGGAAATAAGATTAATTACCATAACCACACAGATAAAGCATAGCTTTTCATTATGATGTCACCAGGTGACTCTGAACCCATCCAATCACTGAACAGATGTTCAGAACAGATAAATGTGTGGATGTGCCAAAACTTTCTCCAGTTGAACAGAAACAAAACTGAAGTTATTATCTTTGGACCCAACGAGGAACGATCTAGAGTCAATGCACAGCTTCAGTTATTACAACTAAAAACCAGCGATCAGGCCCGAAATCTGGGAGTAGTGATGGACTCTGACCTGAACCTTCAGAGCCACATAAAGACAATTACAAAGTCGGCCTTCTATCACTTGAAGAACATTTCCCGGATTAGAGGACTTATGTCTCAGCGAGATTTAGAGAAACTCATGCGTTTATCATTGTTCGCATTGAATACTGCTACAGTGTCTTCACAGGTCTGCCTAACAAATCAGCCAGCTGCAGCTGATACAGAACACTGCTGCTCGTGTTCTCACTAAAACTAAGGAGATACATCACACCAGTTCTAAAGTCCCTACACTGGCTCCCTGTAGCTCAGAGAATTGACTTTAAAATGCTGTTAGTTTATAAATCACTGAACAGTTTAACGCCACAATACATTAAAGATCTGCTGTTGTTGTATCAATCTTCCAGACCTCTCAGGCCCTCTGGTTCTGGTCTGGTCTGCATCAACAGAACCAGAACCAAAGGAGAAGAAGCAGCATCCAGCTTCTTTGCACCACAAATCTGGAACAAACTTCTAGAAAACTGCAAAACTGCCAAAACACTGAGTGCCTTCAAATTTAAACTAAGAACTCACCTGTTTAAGAGTCACCTTTGAAGCATAATTAAGAATTTAAAGATGGCACTTGAGTAAACGTAATGTTTCAACTGTTGATTCTATGTTGCATGACTTCGTGTTTTTTGTGTTTTTATGATGTAAAGCACTTTGAAATGCCTTGCTGCAGAAATGTGCTATACAAATAAAAGTTGATTGATTTTGATTTGATTTTACACATCCTCCAGGTTGACTTGAACCATGAAATCATTGAAAAACTGTTTTGTTTATGATGATGTTATCTTTGGTATTAAGCCCTGCCCCTCATCACCCTGGCAACAGTTAATGCTATCATTTGAATCATGTGTGCTGGAGCAGAGATGGACCTAAAACATGAAGGACAGTGAACAACTGGAAGAGGAAACACTGCTAATAATGATGCCCTGAACTCTGTCTTTTAGTTTCGTTTTTACCTCTCTCTGTTTATCTAGTTATTCCCTCTTTCAGCCTCCCTTGTAGAGTTTCAAGTTTTCTTATCTTGTTACCTTAGGTTTAGTTCTTCTTTTATGTCTGTATCCATGCCCATCTTTCTTTGGTGATTCTAGTTAGGTTATTTCTTTGCTTAGTCCTTCTAGTTGTTCTAGCTCTTATTATTTTTAGAGCAGCCTTGTTTCTGTCTTGGTTCTTTTATAGTTTCCCCTCTCTTTTGAGTTTATTATGTTTTCTTTTAGTGTTAGAATTAGTTCCAGCTCCTTTAAATTCCTTTCCTCACTCTTTTCTGCCCCCCCTGTATATCTATATAGTTGCCCTGTGCCATTTTCTCCCCACCCCTCAGCCTGTCTCCTGCTTACCACTCTCACCTACAGTCAATTAGCTCATCAGTCCTGGTTTTGTCTAGCTCTCTACCTCCCTGTAATTTACCCTCTCATCCTCTCCCATTACTCATTTGATTCTTATGTCTACTCACTCCCGTCCTACCCCATGTCTCCTGGCTGGAAGTTCTTTTGGTTTAATTTTTGCTGTTACCTATGATCTTCTATCTTTTGTAAGTGTTTAGCATTTTTTCATCAAATCATCTAACTCAGTTCCTGCCTCTGCCTCTCTGCTTTTGGGCCCACACTTCAACAGCCAACATCATGACAGTCTCTCTCCTAATCAAAGCTATTGGCTGAGATTTTACTGCCTCTAACTCTTTTTCGTCCATTATACTTGAAGACTGTCTCAGCTGATCTGTTTAGCTGTTTTTCTCTCCTAGATGAAGCTACCAGAGGTGCAACTCCTGCCACTAACTTTTTACTTTTCTTGGTAATCAGTGCTTCTTTGTCTTTTTGTGTATCTGCTCTGTCTCCTCAAACCTCTGGTTGGTCGCTCACACTGAGCCAGGTTCTGTTGGAGGTTTCTTTTTGTTATAGGGAACTTTTTCCTCTCCCTTCTCAACTGCATGCATGCACAGTGTGAAGGCTTGCAGCCAAGTCAACAACTTAATGCAAGAAACTGTCCACTGTAGATGCAACTGCAGCTCAATGACTATGCAACTAACTGGATTTTCTGAGACAGAAAAGCTTTTAACCAATTTGAATAGTACACTGAACTTGACTGCACTGATTGATAATTAGGATTATTTGGAATGTATGTACTTGACTAGAAATCTGTGTGATTGTACCTCGAGATGACATGTGTTGTGGATTTAATCTGGCAGCCATGAAGTGCATATTAAAGATCAACCAGTCATTCCACATTTACAAAACTGAGGAACACATAAGCTTTCCAATAATAGTAATAATGATACATTTTATTTGACAGCGCCTTTCAAAACACCCAAGGAGACTTTACAACATTAAAAACCCAAATTAAACGGCAAAGAAATGGCTACAAAGATACAAAACCGCAAAATAACTACACAATTAAAGTGAGAAGGCTAACTTGAACAGATGACATTTGCAAAGTGCTTTGAAGGTCAGAAGAGAGTCAAATTTTACGGATGTCAGGGGGAAGAACGTTCCAGAGTTATTTTAACAGATGGCAAATCAGCATTTTAAAGAAAGGGTCACTTGTGTTTTGGAAACCTTAAATACTTATGTCTCTCATGTCACACAACTGTCACTTCAGTGCACAGTATTGAATGAAAGGTTTGTTCACGTTACAACAGTTGAAGCAAACCCAGGGGCAACAGGAACTAAACATCACAGCCTTCATATCGTTCCCTTGCATCTTATTTAATGGTTGATGCATCCCACCTATGTCCTAGAATAATTCAGCAAGACAACAGTTTTATTCAATTGAAAGAATTTAAGGCACACCATTTAAAATTTGAAAGCAAATTAAAATGTTAAGACATTTTGACCTACCAACACATAGAAATATAAGAATAAGAAAATCGTAAAGTCCATGACAGCGCCAAGTGAAAATCAGGACTTGTGTAGAAAAACTACAACTTTTCTGGTTTGCTGTAGTCCATTAAAAGCTTGATGTAGTTCCCTCCACAAAATTAAATAGGCAGACTTATTGAAAGATTTCCATTGAGAGTAATGTTAGATGAGCAGATGGCAACTTTCCAAACTGTCTGATTGTGGCATCAGACATAAAGGCGGGAAGCTGATAAAGCCAGAGGGAGAAGCACTGGTGGAAATTTGAAGGTCGAGGCTGAAGATGCGGTCCCATTAGAAGTCGTAGCATTGGTTGAAGTGAGGGTTCTTGGAGCAGCGGCGGTTGTTGGAGCAGAGGTGGTTGTTGTAGCAGAGGTGGTTGTTGTAGCAGAGGTGGTTGTTGTAGTAGCTGTGGTTGTTGGAGCAGTGGTGGTTGATTGCATCCTAACCACCTGCAATACACCGTTACGGTTTATATGCTAATTAAAATTGTCCCCATGAACACTGGGCTCTATTCAGGATTAAACATTAGTTTGTATGGATGCATTAGACTGTGTCCTGTTTCATTGTTTTAATACCTCCTTTGACCTAACTGCCTTCTGTTAAACTTGATGAATTACAAAGCATATAGGACTTTTATGAAAAAATGTGCTGGAGATAGGAAACATCTAAAGAATATAAGGTACTGAGCACTATGTAAGAGCACTATAAGTCAGTAGGTCACTCATTTCAAACTCACAAAACACAAATGCAACAGGAGCTTAAATTAAGACTATATAAACTTTGATGAAAATATTGCAATACTGAGAAGTGCCTAATCAAGTTTGTCAAATAATAATAAACACTGAAATTTAAACTAACCTGTGATGACAGATGAAAAGTGAACAGAGCAGCTGCAAAGAAACTGAACAACATCTTGATCAGCTTGATGATTCCAGTAGGATTCTGTGTTCTCAAGTGAACCATGGAGGGGACCCTGGAATGTTTAAATAGCTGTGGGAACTTTCCAAGCTGGAGACCACACCTGTTTTTTTCATGCATAATTCCAGCCCATTTGGATGGATGAATTTATTTTTATTTTTAATGTTAAAACACTCATTTCCATATTTGACTGAGTGATGTATGTAGCCTAAATATGGTAATATTCTGAATCTATTCCAGGATTGGGTTGATATTATCAATAAAGAAACGCAAAAATAATGTCTGGTTTTTTTTCTTTTCATTTTTTCAAATGTGTATTTAATTACATACAGGGCATTGCAAAGCTGCCTGTCGTGATGAAGAAAGCGAAACAAGGATTTTACTCAAACAGACTTCAGATACACTTTGCAAGCTTCAAGGGGGCACAGTGGACATTTGTGAACATTTGAGAACTCTTCATGCTAGTGGGTGTTATATCCGTGGAGTCACAAATTCTGCTCTCTAACAGAAAGGAGAAGGGATATTTTTGTGGAATAAGTTTGTGACCCTGAGCTAAACGGTACTACAAACCAAACAACATCAGCAAGTCCACCCTAAAATTAAAAACACGCCATTCATGGTCAAAAAGCCTCCAGTGTTGTTGCTTATAACCATATTGGAGGCTTATTCAACAGCCAAGGAAGAATTAAGTCTTACTTCTCTACCAATTGTTGCACCCACAAATGGCACGACCAGGGCAACAGTAGCAGGTGCAATTAATTTTGTAACCAGGGTCCAAGTTAAATTGGACAGCTTTGTTGGAAAGTTTTGTTTAGAAAAACAGGAATCCTCATTTAAGAGTACAAAGCTAAAGATGTTTTAGAATCTGCCTTCACTGTATTATAACTCAGTTCCCATTTGATCAGTCCATGCAATGCAGTTTTCGTGTCATTGCCTCATGGTCCCTTTCTCAGAGTGAAACGACAAGTTTCACCATTGAAGTAAACTCCTTTTCTGTGGCAGTTTTTTTTTTTTGCATGACTAGTGCTCCATCAAATCCCTCCTGCTCAACAACTAATTTGCAGGGAATTCAATTCTGGGATGGAATAAAATTCAATGCAGTCCAACAAGCAGCACAAAAGAAAAGCACTTTTTCATGAGCAATAAGCACTAGTTATCAAGGCTGACAGTCTTAACTTGCACACCAAATTCTACTGCCACCCTGGATAACTTTCAGTACCGCCCTAAGAAACTGTCACTTTTTTCTGTGCCTCTGATTTAATCTCTTGTGCATAGAGCCATCAGTGCAGGTTCTGTCAGTTCCTGTCAAGACTGGGGGTTGGGGAAGTCTGTCGAGAGGCTCTTGTGCAGTTTAAAAGTAGGTAAAGTCAATGTCAGACTTTTTGTAATGTTTGCACTATACACATTGTCCACTCCCCCCAACAATATACAAGAGTTTCAGCTAAAATTTTCATGGGCACGCTGGGTTAAATGAAACTGAATTGGATGGACTGCAAGTTGACCAGATCTGAAGCTTTATCATAAAAGTTAAGCTTCGGTGCCTAATGGGTGTGCCTCAACCACAAACACCATTGCAATTTGACCATATTAGTCCAACATTTCAATTAGTGCTTTGGCAAATTTGCTTTATATGACGGTTAGCAGAGATTCAGACAAGCAAACTCCAATAGAGTCAGGTTAGAGGGGCCCAAGGCGTTCAGTGGCAATTTTAGCCAGCAGGATTTGAGCCTGCCGTCTCTCATTTTACCAGCAGGACCTGAAATGTCTAATTTAATATCAGTGAATGAAGGCAGACATTTTACAGCTTTATTTACCTCAAGTTTCACAGCACTTAAATAGATACAAATATTTGCAATGAGGTTGATCAGAACTACTTCGTTTTAAAATATTCTTAACAGATACATTTTCTCCCACACCCATAAACATTTCTACACAGATTCAGTGTTCTTCCCTAATAAGATTCATTGATAAAACACCCAGCAAGAATCAGGACGTGCAGAGTAAAGAAGGGCGAGTCCTGCTTTGGTAAAACGGATGAAAAAAAAAAAAAAAGTTTTTTAGGGAACTTCATCTTGAGGCAGTAGACTTTTGCATCTTCTTTCCAACTGGGTCGACAGGACGGGTGGAGTTAGTCTCAACACCAGGACCAGTCGTGGAGGAGGACCGACGCTAAAGTCAAAGGGAGCAGGAGCAGCGGGACGGCGGTGGTCATTCCACTGATGCTGGCAGATTTGGGTGGGGTTGAAGGTTTTGCGGTGGCAGTGCCGTTTGAGGCATCGACCTGGACCACCTGCAAGAACAGCAGCAAGTCCGTTAGGTTTTACCCCGTGCAAATCACAGCTTCACGTAGTTAAAACAGAAACCGAAACACCGATCGATTGGAGATTAATGCGGAAAAAAGTATCTCTATTTAAATCCAGAGTTAAATCAGCAGAGGATGGTCTGATGGTACTACTAGCACATTAAAAACAGGATGACACATTTAACATAACAACGTTTGAAGAGAAAATAATAAATGCCACGCAAATATTCCCGCCAGAATAAGAACGCCAATAAAAATAGAAGAAATGTTTTCAAGGAGAAAAAAACAAAAACAAAAACTAACCTGGAATGAGATGCAAAAAGCCAGCAGCAGAGCTGACAGCAAGGCGACGGACAGCTTGTTCATCTTGCTGGTTGATGTGCAGGTAGCGCTCACAGATTGCGCGTAAGTGATTCAAACAGGAGATGCTGCTGAGCTTTTTATACTGCAAGTGACATCAGCACCATCGTCATCAACACGACCCTCTGCGTAACATGCAAGGTTTGCATGGAAATTATAAAAATAATGGTATTATTAATCACAATATTATACGTTTACCTGCATCTTTAAGGCTTTCAAGTTTAAATATGTTAATAAAACCAAAGAGTTGATAATGCACATGCCTGTGAATGAGCCGTGTCGTTTTCCTAATCCGAACCAGCTTAATAATGACCATCACAAATGCAGTGTCCTACAAAATCTTCAGTAAAACAATAATAAATAATGTTCAAAGTGTATTCATTAAATACACACATAGATTACTGGGAGGCAGAGTAGGGGAGGGTCACATGAAACACACAAAGTGCAGGTGCATTTCACTAAATTCATCAGTAAATACCTTTAAGTAATTTAAGAAAACACATTTTATATATTAATTACACTCAGGAATATATAGTCCAGATGTTAATTTTTATTTATTTTGAACAATAATTTTATTAGTGGTGCAGCACCGATTTCCTTAATTTTGGTGGGGCAAAAAAAAAAAAAAATATATATATATATATATATATATATATATGGTTTGGTGTATTTCTTTCCCCCCCCCCCCAACTTTTCAGATTTGTAAAAAAAAAAAAAAAAAAATTCACAACCATACATTTTCTTCCCAATTGAAAAGATGGTACTCCTTTTGTTTTTTTTCCCCCTTTACCCAAAAATTAAATGCTTAGGATTCAAACTGCAAGTTGCACATGGCCATTTCAACTGGCACCAAAAAGCTATAGTGTCTGTGGGTTTAGGAACTTTGAACGTAAACACGCTGGCACCATATTGTGAAATGTGGTTTTGGTCGGACATTTTAAGAGCTGTGAGATGAGGTCCGTCTTTGAAAGAACAGGTTGGGTCATGTGGTTCACAAAAAAAGTTATGCAAAACATACTGGAGTACTTTTGCAGCACTGAAAATCGTTGCTAGAACTAAAGGCGAGTTTGTAGTCTTTCAATTTGAAATGTTATAAAGACAGTATCCAACTTGCTCTCATTAACTCAGTACATCAACTCTGAATATTTCACAAGTACTGCTTTTGTTAAACATGTTTTGATATTTTTTCCATTGAGGGTTTCTAGTACACTGGTCACATAGGTTACCTAGTCAATAGCACCCATTTTAAATCTGAATACCAGAGCCTGGTTTATTTAAAGTACCTTATAATTTGTTAGTCCCACCAAGCAGAGATTACAATAATGTGGCCTACCGACTTTGCAGGCTTAGCCCATGGAGATGTTTTGTAGAGGAAGTCTGTCCAAACACACATTCAGCTTCTGTGGTAGGCCATGTTAAAATAAAAGCAAAAAAAACACTTCCCACTGGAAAGTCACAACTTCTATAAGCATGAAAGTATGAATAAATGGTGTAAAGAATAGTTGGCCCTGCACTAGTTTGATACTAAAGTTAAAGTCAAGTCATAGTTATTGAATGGTCCAGTTACTGAAAAGAGAAAGCCACTTTAGCCTTGGGACCATTTCAAAGCAGCTTTACTGGTTTCCAAGGCAAAGTCATCCTTAAATTGGAAGACAAAACTCAAAGCAAAGCTAATGGCATGGCAAAGCCACAGTCTTCGTCATTGATTTCTATAGTCTAGAATCTACTGCAGTTAGCATGGATTCAAGTTACATTTTTTAATGTACAGCTTTAGTCAGTCTAAAAGTCAGAAACTCTTATAAATATACAAAGTTTATTAAATGAAGCATTTCACAACAAAGTTTCCCCAATCTTCAGTTAAATCTTGTAGCCAGTACAATTTCAAATATCACCTCTCTCCCTCCCTCATAACTTCCATGTTACAAGCCGAACCAAAACATTAGAAAGGGACTGGTTTGGTGTATACACTGAAAACCCAACACAAGATAGAAAGTGGAAATCCAAGTGTGATCAAGATTGTCCAGCTTTGAAGAGCTGCAGCTTAAACTGACAAGAGTCCAGTCCAGCCACTTTACTGGCACCAAGCATGAACAGGAACCACCAAGAGCAGAGCGAGGAGCAGCAAAGGATTGCCTGCAGTCTTCCCAGGAGTGCTTCCAGAGGTAGGGTTGAAGGTGGAATTAGTCACAGATGCAGTACTGCCAATAGTTGGGGCAACACTGTCAGAGACCGAGCTGTTAGCAGTTGGGGCAACACTGGCTACGTCTGTCCCATCAGTAGGTGGGGCAATACTGCTGGCAGTAAGCATATTTAGATCATCTTCTGCCCAGACCATCTGCAATAGACAGAGCTTTCATTACTGAAAAAAAAAGCCTGCATGCAAGTTCTCAAATGTCATTTGAAACATATTGCCCAAACTGATTTACAAAGTACCATGCCAAAGAATTTCCAATTAACAAACCTGAGATGAAATTTGAAAGGCCAGTAGGACAGCTGTAAGGACCACACCAAACACCCGATTCATCTTGGCAGCAGTACACCAGACCAATGTCTGCTGCACTTTTCTGATCAGTCCTGAAATGAATGTCCAAAAAGCCCATTCCCAGGTTTTTATACCAACCAGTGATACCATCAACTAATAGAGGACACCTGTGTCTGTGTGTGGCCTTCAATTGCCATCAGGCCATCAACCTAACAAAAGTATGTTTTTATCTTATTTTTAAAATCTTTTTTTTCCAAAATCTCTTTCTCTTTCTTACTGTTTATTCAATGTCACATGCTGTTTTTATTTTGTTTTTTTAATTATGTAAAGCACCTTGAAATGCCTTGCTGCTGAAATGTGCTATACAAATAAAATTTGATTGATTGATCAGGGAATGAAATTTTGATTTAAATGTGAACCAAGTTATAGAGCTGTTGCAAAAAGTAATGTTTTTAATCTGAGGAGGCTTCTAAAACTGTTTTAAAAACATATTAATGGGTTTACATGCATTTAAACTGCGATCTTGGAACTTAAATGTGTAAATGCTGTCTTGTAATAGAGCTAAGAGTCATCTAGACAGTAAACACCATTTGGCCACTGGGAGTACTTTATTCAGACATGTTCATAGATTTCATGAGCTTAATACTGAAAAATAAAATTGATGTGGAAAAGTGTTTTTTTTTTCTGTCTTAATTTGTTATTTTGCAATCATGTTGTTTATTTATATGTTTTTTAGTCTTCAACTTTAAAATATCAAAATCAGAGAAGAGGAGCAAACGATTGCCTGAAGTCCTCCTATGAGTACTGCCAGAGGTAAAGTTGAAGGTGGAATTTGTCGCAGATGTGGTGACAAATTCCACAAAATCAACTCCTAAACCTAATGCAAGTG
The DNA here is from genome assembly GCF_051168715.1 of Poecilia mexicana. Lineage (NCBI taxonomy): Eukaryota > Metazoa > Chordata > Actinopteri > Cyprinodontiformes > Poeciliidae > Poecilia > Poecilia mexicana. The sequence goes on along the minus strand of NW_028263391.1, from coordinate 13,446,511 downwards.
TATACAAAATGCATGGCCGAGCATTTTTGTAGGAAACAGTTTGTATCTTTCAAACATACCATGATTTTTTTTTTTTTTTTTTTTTTTTTTGCAGTTACTGCTGCTACACAAAAAGTTGATTGTTACATCAAGAATCTGATGGAGGTCCTGGTGACCATTACTGAAAATACCATTGACTGAATTACCATTTTTAACCCTCTATGGCATGACTTTTTGTTTTTTTGGGGAAAAAATATTTTCCTGCATTTTTTGGGAGCTTATTGGCACTTAATTACATATCAATCATAAAATTGGACCCTGATGCCTCCCGGAACCGGATTTGGGTTTGTTGCCTCAGGGCAACATTGCGCTACAAGGGGTCTAAAATGCGTGATTATGAGAAATGAAATACAAATCAAACAAAAACTATATTCATAAAAACACTTTTTTTGACAAAAATAAATCAGACATGGTTCCAACTCACCAAATATAAAATAAACGACTAACTTTCATTAATGAATGGTGCATTTGAGCAAATTACTAAAACGCGCATTTGTGTGTTTGTACATGTGTATGTTTGGCAGAGTTAGAATCACTAAGGATGTTGAAATCAGTCTATTTCCCCATTATATGTTAAACATCAGGAAGGAATTTCTTGCTGATGTGAAAAAATTGTATATCACATTTTTGGCACTTGATTATTGACGTACCTGGGAATCACCACCTGTTTATCTGATTATCTATGGGTTGTAGTGACCAGATTCACATCAGTGACAGGACTTAGGGCTGCAGGTTCTTTTTATAAGAGTTTGTAGTTCTGATTCTTTGTTAGAATTTGAGCCAAGCACAGGACAACATTTCCATCAGCTCCCATGTCTGGTAGATTTGGTGGTTGCACAACTCGCTCTGTATAGGTTGTAAGGAACACTATCTGCACCAGCCATATGAAGTTCCCTGCAAACCCATATTTTTGGGTTTGGCAGGTATTGCTTCAGTCTTTGCCTGCCTTGGAATGGGGCCATTTGTTCGTTGATGACCAGCTCTTCACTGAAGTCAGTTTTGAGGATAAACAAACAATGAAATAATGGTTTTACAGTGGATCCTCATGTTTTCATCAGGAATGACCCCAACTTCTGAACCATGCACCCTTTGTCCATGAAATGACCTTGCATCCATCTCCTGTTGCTGTTAGTCAATAATAAAGTACATAAATTGGCTGTGATAATTATTTTGTAATCAATTGAATATCATCACATTAGAATAATATTGTCTGCACAGAAGGGCCCTAACTGCACAATGTTGCCCTGAGGCAACAAACAAAAAAGCACAGTTTTTGCATATAAATAATTTTAAAAATTGTCTTGAAATGATCTATAATGCTTCTTTACATATTCACAGATATGAAAATATTTTTAGTTAGAGTGACCCAAATTTAAACATGAAGAAAAGTGATGTATAACTTACAGGTAGGAGGCAAGGTGTAGCATGCACCTTCGCGTCATGAAAAGGACTGTTCCTCTTCTAAATAAAAGGTCACATGGACCTCAATACCTATTTTATTTGGACAGAAATGTGTCTGGAGGTATTTTAAATCATCAAACCCCAAAAATAACACAAAGGAGCAACGTGAGGGACAGATTTGTGGTTTGTTGCCTGAGGGCAACGGTATGCCATAGAGGGTTAATGAACTGTCAGAATTTATTTTTTTTTAGTAAATTTTATGTCATGTTATGGCGCAGAAACTTCAATAGTATTCGGCTTTCCGACAAATCAACAGCGCACTCTAGCGGGTAATATGGATGAAATATGTCCCAACAGGGACACCGTAGTTGTCCTTTGTGCAATTTCATCCGGAAGAAACATAGTCAACCAGAAGGACGAAACAAAACATGACAACACATTGACTAAACTCAGCAGCAAGCCGACACAGACACGTTCAGTTTTTTCATTTTATTTTATTTTATCCTCCGAGTTACCTCGCCTTTCCATGCTACTGACTCGGGTGTCGCCAGTGTACCAGACGCTGGCGAGATGGGGACGGAGGTCACAGCGGGGAGGTGGCCTCCTTCTTAGCCGCGCGGTCGGCTGCAGCTCCAGCCGCTGTCATGGTGTCAGTCCCGGGGAAGGCAGTGCTCAGCCCGCAGAGGCTGGTTCCGCTATGTACCGGGATACAGTGCTTCTTCCTCGGACTGAGTTTCCCATGAAACTGACCGGACAAAAGCTGCTGGACCGAGAACTTCAGATCCAGCAGGTACAGCAATTGTTAAATGTAGACACACCCCTGATTAAATGCGAGATTTTTGTGACGTAAAACTAGACTGTAACACATAGTTTCATACTCTTTTCATTCAAAATCATACTTAAGAGGGACCAAGACTGCACAGCTCAGTTAGCCAGACAGGTTTCTTACTGGAGTACCCGGGGAGAACCATATTATACTGTAAATCTCTGTGACAGTAAATCAATTAAAAGCCACAAAAGATACATGTTTTTGATTGTAAAGGGGTGAAATATGGAAAAGTGAACATTTGCAAGATAACTCAATTTGAAAATACTTGTATTTGGGATTAGTACTTTGAGGATTTTTGTCCTGTCATCTAGAGCAAGTATTAACACAAACATTTACCATAACCTAAAGCAGTTACTGTGTTTTTGTTAAATGCACTAAGTACTTTATTGCATAATCTGTTTTTGCAGGAATGTGGTTTTGCAGAGTTGTACTCATGGCAGAGAGAAAGGAAAGCCACAAAAAAGTTCTGCCTTCATGACGGACCACCTTATGCAAACGGGGACCCTCACGTTGGACATGCACTCAACAAAGTAAATATTATAATTCTGTCTTAGGTGTTACCTGCTTGCATTGCACCTTTTTGTAAATGCTGCTGCAGGAAATTAGTATTTTTTAAAAATATATTTTACTTAGGTCTTTCAACCTTAAAGCTCTTTTACTAATCTTATTCAGATCCTGAAAGACATCCGTAACCGTTTTGAGATGCTAAGAGGATGTCAGGTCCACTACATCCCCGGCTGGGACTGCCACGGCCTGCCCATAGAGCTCAAAGCTTTGGGAGAACTAGGCACCAGTGGGCTCAGTCCACTGGAGATAAGACAGAAAGGTGAGGATGGAGAGGTTGATGCTTGTTTTTCATAGAGGTTTCCAGCTGCTATAAAGAGGTTGTTGTCCTTTGCTCCTTCCAGCCCGGGAGTTCGCTGAAGGGGCGATAGCTCGGCAGAAAGCCGCCTTCCAGCGCTGGGGGGTGATGGCTGACTGGGAGCAGTGCTACTACACGTTTGACGGAGCTTACGAGGCTGCTCAGTTAAAGGTCTTCCAGGAGATGCATGGCAAGGTGGGTTCTCTTTAAAATTAAAGTGTCAAACAGAGTTTTAACCAGGAATTGCCCTCCTACTTTCCTTAAATTTAGACTCTTAAGGTTTGCCGGTTACTCTTGCAGCATGAAACAGTGTGTTTATTAAATACGCAGACACATAAAAAAAAACTGATTAAAAGGACAGTATTTATGCAAATTAGTGCAGATTTTAGCTACTTTGCTCTTAAAACGTCAAAAGAAATATATGATCTGGTTCATTTCAAACTTTTTAGGGGTTCAGATTGTGAGCTATGACCACAAACTAGTTCATTTTGTGTGATAAAGACTTAAACTATACCTGGTTTTGAATTGCATTATTTTTAAGTAACTTTCTGGTACTGCCGTCCTTCTCTGTTGCTCTTCAGGGTCTGGTATATCAGGACTACAAACCCATCTTCTGGTCTCCTTCATCCAGGTACGGGACCAACATGCGGCCCCCGACTTTAGACATGGAAACTTTGTCTTGCCAACCTTCCTGCTTTCTTTGCAGAACGGCCCTGGCTGAGGCTGAGCTGGAATACAACCCTGAGCATGTGAGCAGAGCCATCTACGCCACCTTCCCTCTGGCGACGCTGCCACCAAAGATTTCCTCAGAGGACGGTGAGTCAGTCATCCTCAAAAAAGTTATGATCAATCCTGGAGGGATGTTCTGACTCCCTTTGTGGGTTTCAGCAGGTTTGGAGAATGTTTCGGTGTTGGTTTGGACCACCCAGCCTTGGACCATCCCCGCCAACCAGGCCGTGTGCTACATGCCCAACGCCCAGTAAGTTCACCTGCGAACAGAAAACTTTCAGTTTGGAAAGTTCTTTTTTTGTAGATGCAGTCATGTTACTAATCCCGAGTAGATGGCAACATATGGACTATAGTTTGCTGTGAACCAATAACGCATCCGTCAGATTTGTCGTCGTATACTGTTTTGAACTTATATTTGGCTGCAAAACTTCTGTAGGTTCTTCGTGCCCTAATAAATGACAGCTGGTACCAGTAGCAGCATCGTTTTCCTGTTTCTGGTTTGCAGGTACTCTGTGGTGAAGAGGGCCGACTCTTCTCAGCTGCTGCTGCTGGCGACTGAACGCACAGCGAGCCTCGCCGCGCTGCTGGGCACAGAGCTGCAGACTGTTGCCACCTTCACAGGTACTGCTCTGGTTTCCATTTAGAAGGATAGGCTGTGTTTTGGCCATTCACTAACCTAAGCATGGCTACTTCCTCTTTCTGTCTTTTTCTTTTTCTTTGTGAAGGTTCGCAACTTGAAGGTGGAATCTGCAAACATCCTACCATTCCTGACAAGCAAGTCCCGTTGTTGCCAGCCAGCCATGTGACAATGGGGAAAGGGACGGGATTGGTCCACACTGCACCTGCTCATGGCATGGACGACTACAGCGTAGCGTCACAGTTTAAACTGCCTGTGGTGTGTCATTTATTTAGTTATTTATTTATACATAGTTTTAACCAATGTACTGCTGCATTATGGACTCAGTAAAGCTTATGGAAATTAAAATGTTACATTCACAAATGTATTTTGGTTGAAGGAGTGTATGGTGGATGAAGATGGCAGGTTCACAGAGCTGGCAGGACCCAAGCTGCAGAACCTCTTGGTGATGACTGAAGGAACTGATGCAGGTAGACGGAGTCAGAGTTAACCTTAATGTTTCTGGTTTTTTTTTTTTGTATCTTTTGAAACCTACATTGCTGCTTGTTTTAGTGATTTCCATGCTGAACGAGAGCGGCGCTCTGGTTCTGGAGGAGCAGTGCGTCCACAGTTACCTGTATGACTGGCGGACGAAGCAGCCTGTGGTCATCAGGCCCAGTAAACAGTGGTTCATCAACACTGCATCACTGAAAGACAAGGCAAAGGTAATGTCACCCGCTTTCTGCTGCAGTCTGTTCAGGTGATGTCTTGATTTGTGTTTCAACAAAGTCTGCCTCTGTGCCTGTAGGAGGCGCTGCAGAAGGTTCGCGTTCTACCGGAGTCGGCGAGAGGCAGCCTGCTGACCATGCTGGACAGACGGACGTACTGGTGCATCTCCAGGCAGCGGAGCTGGGGCGTCCCAATCCCAGTCTTCTACCATAAAGAGAGCGGGGAACCTCTCATTAACAAGTATGCTGAACTGCAACGTCATTACTGTGTTATTGTCAAGTTATTTGCAATAATTTAATGTTGATTTTTAGGTCTGTAGTGCATAAGAGCACGTTCTTTGATGGAGGAGGTTTTGAATCCAACAGGAAATGAAGGATTTAGAACATCATCCCCATTTATGCATTGTAGCATGTTCCGAAAGTTACTGATTTTTAAGATTTTTGACCTGGAGAGCTCTGGTTTATTGGCACATGTCGCTTTCTGGCGTTAAAAAATTATAAACATGAAAAAGAAGTTAAAAATAAACTAATGCTGGAGTGTTTAGGAAAGCTGGTTATTTGTTATTTGCTGACTGTTTATGTAGAAAGTTCAAATAATATTCTATCCTGCATTGCTTGACTTTTGTTTGAAGTATGACAAACTAGATCTAACATCCCTGGATCTTATGCAGATACACAATCGCCCACATAGCGAAGCTCTTCAAAGAAAACGGCAGCGACTGTTGGTGGGAGCTTCCCATCGAGGCTCTGCTGCCCCCAGAGGTTCTCAAGAAGGTGAGAGTGAATATTATTTTAAATAAAGAGAAAATTTAGGTTCATCTTTCCAGAATCACTGCAGCTAAGCTGTGTTTATCCACTTTACGTCACCTTGAGGTAGAAAAATGTAACATGGCAAGAAAAAAAAATAAATAAATAAATTGGATTGGGCTTTTATTTAATGGTAGAATTTAACCATCAGGTTATTTATGCGCCCTTGACAGTGGAGTTGGGAAATGAGACATTCTTGGGATGTTTTTTGCTTCGTCAGAGTAAAGCAGGACCGGTGAGCGACTACGTTCGAGGAGAGGATGTTCTGGACATCTGGTTTGACAGTGGAGCTTCATGGGCAGCTGTGCTGGAAGGTATGAGGGAATATCCCACTTTGACCAAGAAGTAGTTTCGGAGAAAAACTTTTATTCGATTCTCAGGACAATCACTGCATGAGAGGCATCTGGCACAGACCGCACAAGACGCCCAGCTGACAAATTAACCACTTTTTTTTTTTTTCTTTTTTATGACGAACTGACTTCTTTTGTCATCAGCAGCCGAAAGCTACAATAATTTTCTTTTTCGGTTTCCTGGAATGTAAATACAAGCAAATGTAGCCTCTAATCCGTTCACTTCATTTTCAGTGAAGCCGCTCACAGACTGAAAGCCTTCGCACTGCTTTTAATCAACTCTTCTTTCATTAACTTAAATGTACAGAAAGCTGCTTAGAGCCACTCGATTTATCCACCTCAACCAGTAAGCTGCTTTGGTGAGGTGCGATTAGCCGCAGTAGCCGTTGTTACCATCCAGGATTATGGAGTCAGGCTCTGTCAGCGCTCCTGGAGCTCTGAAAAAAGACAGGTTGACTATGTGACCCAGAATCGGTTTAGGAATTTAACATTTAAACATTATTAGATGCTTTCTCAGATTCTTGTGTCCTCTGTCTGTGAAGCTGCATGTGCAGTTCTGCTCCAGTACCTTTGGACAAAATCAATATTTTATTTTTTATTACAATTTCTGTGAAACAGGATGCAAATTGTACAATAACGTGTATTTTAAATTGAGCAGTAAAACTTGGTTTTAGTTTGTTTTAAACACAGCCGGAGGAGGAGAATTGTGATTCCTTGCAAATGTATTTATATTCCCTGAACGTATTTAGGGCAACAGTCCATCACAGGGCATAGCAATACATATTAATATATACATCTCACAGTTTTTTTCTGTTTTTTTTTTTTTATTATGTGAAGCACTTTGAAATGCCTTGCTGCTGAAATGTGCTATACAAATAAAATTTGATTGATTGATTGAATACATGTGTAACTAAATGCTTTTCACAGCTAAAAATACAGAGCAGAAAGAAAAGATACTCTTTGTCTTTCTTGCAGGATTGGAGTGTTTTAGCTGCATCCGTCTTCCATAACCCGTCTAATTGTCACACTGTGTGATAGTCCATCTAATCAAATCTTAATAACACATTGGCGTATGTGGTTTTATTCTGATAAAAGAAGTTCAAGGGGTGTTTATATGTGTATTTTTAAAATGCTAAACAACAGTAATATGTGTAATTATAGCAAAAATAACAAATTGATTTCCTTTGAGCTTGTTTCTTTGACAATGACATTGTCTGTCTGCCTGGATGTGATTTCCAGAAGAGATGGAGGAAGCGTCCTCAGAGCCTGATTCCCGTCTCAGCCGGCTCGCCGGCTCGCTCCGCAAACCTCTAGCCACAGGTTATTCAGAGGTTTACCTGCAGGGGGCGCTGCAGGCTGTTCCGTTTTATTTTGCCTCCCTGTTTCCTCCTCTTTTTTTTGGAGAAGAAGTTCTCTTTAATGTGCTCGGCATGAATCTGAAGCTCTCACAGCTGTCTGCATGCAGTAGTTTTTTTTTTTTTTTCTACTTTGCCTCACAGAGCACTGTGACTGTTCTTTTTCCAGGATCGATCCCAACTGCTTCTTTTTGCTGTCACTCTGCTTTGTAGAATGACTCAGGTTGGCTGGGGGCCTTCATTTGTGATTAGGAGCAGCCAAAAACAACTTAACGACACATTTACCTCCTTTCTGACTAACAACAGCTGGTGTTCGTCGTCTCAGCAGACCGTTCTGTTGTCCGGGAAACAAACTGTCCTCACTCCATCCTTCTGCCTCCCTGCAGAATCGGACCCCAGAGCAGATGCATATGTGGAGGGGAAGGACCAGCTTGGAGGCTGGTTCCAGTCCTCGCTGCTCACCAGCGTAGCCGTCAGGAACAAAGCGCCCTATAAGTGAGTGTCCCGATGAATGAATCTAAGTAAGAACTCCCACAGATCAAGTTTCATCTTTTCTAAATGAAATACACCTGTTGTAGAGCTCTGGTGGTCCATGGCTTTGCAGTCAGTGAGAAAGGAGAAAAGATGTCCAAATCTCTGGGGAACGTTGTGGATCCTGATGAAATCATTAATGGAAAGGAGGTGAGCTGAGAAAAAAAATCAAATTCAACTTTCTGCTGGAATATATTTGGTTCTTTTTCAAATTATTTAAATTTATGATGTTGGTGAATGAAATATAAGATAATGAAAATTAGAAACTGGGATTAATTTTATTTACTAGTATTTATTATTTTTTTTTATATAGCCACAACTCTGTCCTTCTTCTTTATTCACCCAGTTTATTGTTTTTTTTTTTAATATTTCTTCCCATTTCTTTGTGTTGATGATGATCAGATTGGATAATCTCTCATCTCTCTCTCAGGACGGCAGCGTACCGGCGTACGGGGCAGATGTTCTGCGCTGGTGGGTCGCAGAATCCAACGTCTTCTCCGAGGTCCAGATTGGACCCAGCGCCCTCAACTCAGCCCTCGACAGCATCAGCAAGGTACCAGAGGGACATATAACCTTCTCAAAGCCTTTTTCTCCCTGCGTCTCCTCTTCCTCATTCCTCTGACTGGTTTTATCTTCCAGTTGAGGAACTCGCTCAGGTTTCTGCTCAGCAACCTGCAGGGCTTCGACCAACGCACGCAAGCCGTCGAACCCCAACAGATGTACTATATTGATCAGTACATGCTGCACCTGCTGCGGGAGTACAGCATGAAGGTGTGTTGACGTCGGACTCTTCTTGACATTTTGCTTCCATACCACGGCTCGCGGGTTATTCTAAGTGGTCTTGATGCTCGTTTCTCTGTCCAGGTTACAGACGCCTACAGTGAGTTTGATGCCGGCAGAGTGATCCGTATCCTCCAAGCCTTCATCTCCAGAGACTTGTCCAGTTTTTACTTCAGCGTCATAAAGGACAGGTGATTGATTACCTTCCTCGACAGCATAACCGCATGTTTTCACATCTCCATTCTTGCATCTTTTCTTGATTCCTCCTTTGTCCAGGCTGTACTGCAGTCCGGAGGACTCGTTGGGCAGGCGATCGTGTCAGACTGCTTTAGAGGAAATTCTGGACGGCGTGACTCGATCTGTTGCTCCTATCCTGCCTCACCTAGCAGAAGAGGTCTACCTGCACGCTCCAGGACACGACAGTATGTGTGTCGATGGCTTCGTAGCGAAACAGTCTTAAATATTAGCAATCCGTTTGCTTCTAAGCAAGAGCTCTTTTGCTGCAGAAGCGGAGACGTTATTCAGAAGCGGGTGGATCAAAAGCAGCTCCGTGTGGCGGCGCCCGGGTCTGGAGGAGGCTGTGGAAGGAGCCTGCGCCATTCGGGACTCCTTCCTGTCTTTGATTCCTGGTAAACATGCCAGCAAGTATGATCTGACGATTGCCATCGAACCGGGACTCCTGTTTGAGCTCATGGAGGTAAGAATCACTTTTGAGGAACAACATTTCCCAGGCCTCCCTGCCTTAACAATGTGGGTAAGGAATGAGTTAAATTTCATCTTAATACAAATGGTGAAAAAAAAAAACTTGTCATTTTTGTCTTCCTTCATGATAAAATATCAAAGTAGGAACTGTACTTTCGTAAAAGACTAAAACTCATTGAAATGATGGATAATTAGTGACCAACATGTTCTTAAAGATTTATGGGGATATTGTAATAAAGAATAAAGAAAACAGTTGGGAAAAAGGTGCTCATAGCCAATGTGGCAGACCACATTTTTAGATACGTCATTAATTTTGTTTGAATGTTGTAGAATTTGTGTTAATCTGTGATTTCATCAAGGACGGCATGCCTTAATCTCTGTAATTTTAGAAACAATTTTACTTTGTTCTAGAATCATAAGAAAAAAATCTCCCATACATAAGATTTTTTTATGTTGAATAATTAAATATAAAAAAAAAAAAACGGCTTGATTTAACAGTTTTAAATCACGCCATCTTGAGATCCGCCTGCAGCTTCTATAAATCGTCTGTATTGGATCAAACTCACCCATTTCTCATCTTTTTCTCAGTCTCTCCAGGAAGAGCCCACCTCCAGCGACTCCCAGCTGGCCGAGCTGATGATGGCAGCGCGAGTCAACCTGACCAGCAAACTGCCCCGCGACCTGCATCCCGACGCCCTGCTGAGCCACGGCACCTTCCTCATCAACCTGGAAGGTGAGATGAGTCCAGCATAAAAGTGCTGATAGCTGCGTTACTTGTTGTTCTGCATCGCTTTAAGCCTGTAAAGCGGTGTGGATCAATAGAAGTTTCAGGCTTTTCAATTTTTCTTTGGATGAAATGAAAATATGCAAAAATGAAGACATTTGCACTTTATTGCAGAAAGGGAAATTAAAAATTATTTCTCCTGTCGGAGCTTCTGTATTATATTGCGCCTGGCAGTAATGTGGTGTGTATTCTAGGTGGCGTTATTCGTGAAGACAGCCCCTACAGCATCGCTGTGATGCCCACCTCTGCGGCGCGCTGCCCGCGATGCCGCCGCTACACCTCAGAGTCCGCAGACTGTCTGTGTCCGCGGTGCCAGACGGTCGTCTCGCATGTCGGCTGACACGTTTGTTACCAGGACAACCTACGCATGTCAGGATCAAGAAGTTGCTTTACACTCCCAGTGGGAACTGTCGCTCTGGCTGTTTATAAAAACTTTGACTTCAGACCCTCAGTAAAGGTTTTATATTAAACAAACCATCATAGCAGATGTAGAATAATCCAAAGTCTCAAGCTGTAGCTATTCAATGTGCTCATGTTTCCTCAGTGAACTCAAACCAAAAGTACTGAAGTCTACTGTAAATAGTTGGGAGATAAAAAGTACGGGATATGAGCGAAGAAGGGATGCTCTCGTTTAAATGTGTTGATGCTAAATATTTCACTACAAGTGTCACTATGTGACTAAAGTAGGAATGTGTACTGGAGAGTAGATAGCATGGGGGAGTTCATGTATAAATCCACTTTTGTGTAATAAAATCAGATCCTTCTTTCGCACTACAAATGCTTGGATGTGCTACAGAGAGTTTTGTTCTTGTTTACATTCTGTAAGTGAGCTAATCTAGTCCAACTTTTGAGAAATGTCTTTATTCTGCATCAGAGCCCTGCTGGACATCAAACTACAGAACACAGGATGCGGCTAATACAGAACTGTCTGCATATATAAATAAAAATAACATCCTTCTCTTCATTTATGATACACGTGCTGCCTGTGCGAAAGCGGAAATGACCGATTCGGGTCCGAAATGCCCCACAGGACTGACGATGAGATACAGTAAAACTAACATGCCCCGATCCTCAACATGACTCATCCTGAAAACACAATACACAAATATTTAATACCATTTATGTTACATGCACAGAAACCTGATGGGCTAATAAAACAAACAAACAAAAAAAAGTTAAGAGCCATTTTCTTTAACACTGAACTTAAATCGGAATCATGATTTAAATGATGAAACATAGATGATCATAATGATTTCTAATGTTCAGCTGTGGGGTTTTAGAGCCGAGTCAGCGGAAATCAGTCCTCATTGGACAGAGAGAGGACGTCCACGGCTTCCAGCAGGTGCAGGGCCAGGCTGTACTGGGCGTGGTTCTCTGGCAGCATTTCAATCAGATGGCTGACCAGTCGGCTGGTCTTGGACAGAGAGACCAGGGGGCATCTCAGCTCGCTGGGATCCTGCAGCATACAAGACAATTATTAGATGTCAAACAATTACAATTTGAGTAGTAAAGCCAGAAATTAAAGCATTTAGTTTTCCCTTTAACGTGAAAATTGGTCAACTAGATTTAAAAGTGGCTTTTTTTAAGCTTAATGTTGGGCGGCCTAGTTAAAGGGTCTCACGATGTGCTGCTTTAGAGTCTTCTACAAGCTACTGTGACCTCAGAAGGCAGAAATAACTCCAAATACAAACTACACACACTGGCGACCTGTGCAGGGTGCACCCTGCCTCTCTGCTGAAGCTAGGCAGCTGCACCCCTCGCAACCGTTGCCATTGTCTTACCATTGCCTTCAACCAGGTGCAGAGGGTTGGAGGCAGGCGGGCCAGCAGCTCCATGGCAGCCTGCGTCTGGTTCTGGTTGTGAAGCAGGGAGTAGCTGAGCCTCTGACCGGTCAGAACCAAAAGATGGGAGCCCAGAACTTCCTTATCTTCCACCTGCAGAATCGCCTAGAAGGCAACAGCGGGTGTCGATGCAGAAGTTATTTCTCTATATAGTATTATTGCAGGAATATGGAGAATAAATGAAGGAATTGTCATTGTTTATAGAACTGAAGCTGATCTTAAGTATCCAAAATTCAAATGTTTACCAGGCTCAAATGTCCAGGATTCTCAGTCCTTTCGGTCAATTTTTAAAACGTGAATACAAAAGTTCATAATGAATTTAACTCCGATGTTTTTATAACAGTCAGACTTGACGTGTATTGAAGGATGGGTTGTGCAGATGGAAGGACGGAATAAAGTTTGGACAGACAAATGATCTTCTGTACTTGACCCGGTCTGGAAAATTCCTCACTGAAGTTTCATACTTTTCCAGATTTTGTCAAACAGTTTAGGGCCCCTGGTTTTAGATTAATATCAGTGATTTCTCTACAAACCTTTTAAATGTTTTCTGTGGCTCCCTGAACATTCATTTAAAAAAGATGAAAAGACAATCTTGCTGTTTCAAAAGTAAATGTTTAGAAATATGGGAAGACTCAAAACTGTCTGCCATAATAAGACATCACTCACCTCCTCAGCTCGCAGGTCGAGGCCCTGGTTGTAAAGCTCGCAGACGAGGTGCCGGCGCAGGATGTCTGGGTTGACCTGGAGCAGGGATCCCAGGTCCATGCACAGGGAGGGCCACCAGTCCGCTTTCGGCCCATCAGAGGGCAGCGACGTGAAGGCAGGCGCTGGGGAGGAGCAGGAAGCGTCGTCTGTCGCCTGCACCCATCCAGTCAGCACCCGCAGGAGGAACTTGACCAGAACAGGAAGTATGAATGATGACAGACTTCAAAGATAATTTATAAAAATCGCCCTCTGCATTTCATTCCACCAATCACCTCCTGTCGTAGTGAGACCAAGCCAGGATCCATGTCTCCGCTGGGCATCAGCTGGATGGTGGTAAGATCTCTGAAGAAAGCGTTCTTACCCTAAAAAAAAAGACAAATACAGACCGAGATGCACAAAATCTATGACAACAACCTGCTGCGTTCGTGTGTGCGCTCACCTTGCTGTCGAACAGACTGAGCGGTTTGACTTTAACGCTGAAGCTCATGGCGGCGTGCAGAAGCGTCGCCAACAGCCAGTGGTGCTGCACCAGAGGGTAGTGAACGCCTTTCTGCTCCAGGGCTAGCTCGGCTATGGAGGCGGGCCCCTCGGCTCCGCTCCACACCTCCTCCACGGAAAGCTCCGGAGTTGGAATCTCCTCCATGGCCGAGTCCGCCTGCAAGCATCCGCCCCGCTTCAGTAAACCCAGCGGCTTCACCGGGCCTCCCCGTACGCATTCACAGCAGAGCGACATGCGTCAAACCCAACACACCTCCACGTGCATCCTCATTTGTGAGGCCTAATTAACATTCTTATGCCAGGCGTTGTCCACTCTCCATGCTTCGCTCGTGTTCTTTTCATTTACTTACGTAGAAAGGTATAAAGGACAAAGAGCTCTGATTCTTAACCAGTAATCCAGTCACCTCCATGAGGATCTGCAGCAGCTGGACGCAGCAGCCCAGGAACGACGTCATGGCTTTGTCTCCGATCCCAACATCCTGACAACAGAAGCACAATTCCTCAGTCTGTGAACCTAAACACTAAACACTGCGTTGCGCTGAGACAAACTTACCCGTCGACATAAGCGATCTTTTGGTGCTTTCCCCACCTTAAGAGGCAAAGCGTGTCATTTTGGCTCAAATAACGACCCAAAGTATATCTAGACTACAGCAGCTCGTAAGTTTGTGCCTCACCTTCTCCATGAGGAAAGCAGCTGCTGAGAAACGCTTGACGATGAAGGTACTCCACATCATCGTGGAAATACCTGGACAGAATCATTGGATTTACATTAAAGAAGTTTGGAAAAATATTTTGCAGGGGACATCAAATGACTGATGAATATCAGGATTTCCTTTGTATTATTGATGAGCAAAAACACTGACCTAGTTGAATGTGAGGACTGGTGATCAACTTCAAATGTTCCACAGCAATGAATAAATATCGGCCCTCCTAAGACAGTGGAAAACATGAAAATATGTATAAATATAACAAGAGTTATCCTCATTCTTCTGTATTTATTACAGTTGGGAGCCTGACTACACATTTTTATTCCGCTGAACATTTCTGGTTCTCTCCCAGGGAGTCGATTAAATTTATTAGGGATGTACTGAGAAGTTAGATGACATGCTTGATCTGCTGACTGGAGACCAGCCAGAGACTCAAAAACAGCCAGGACACGCTGACAATAAGGCTCTTTGTTTTAGATTCTGTTACTGAGTAAAGACGACTCAAAGTTAGACTATTTCCAGGTCCAGTGAGGAGCGAATGAAAGTAAATAGTAGAATCAAAGCTTTGTCAGGAAAGAGTTTGGAGTTCTACCATTCAGTGATTTTTTAATCATTTGAAGAATAGAGGAGATCATTTTGTGTCACCTTTATAAAAGTGTACGTTTCAAAAATAAAGCTGGTATTCCCTAAAGGCACTAGTGTGAAATCAGAGCAGTCAGTGTTTCTGTGCACCTCCGGGTCTTTGTTCCATTGCACCACATATTCCCAGCAGCAGTGGGCGAAGAGCAAGTCGGGAGACAAAGAATCTGGAAAACGCTGACAAACTGCCAGCAACAGCTCTGAGAAACAAGGACAGAAAAAGTGTCATAATGTGAAAATCCATAAGTAATCTAAAAGCTGTGTGAAATATCTCCTCATTGCCACCTGCTGTCCTGTCGGCCTCCTCCTGGCACTTCTCTGCCTCTTCTCTGTCCTCTTTCTGCTCCTTTTGGTCACCTGTATCTTGAGTTTCTTTCCTCAGGAGAATTTTCTTCAGTCGCTCCGGTGCCATGTTCTGCCTGAACACCCACTTGGAAACACTGTCTGCAATACCACCTTAAAGGACAAATGTAAGGAGGAAAACCCAAGATGTTAAAAAAAAAGCAGTTGTGTCCCCTCCCCAGCAGTGAATATTAAAAATAATACAAGAAACCCTTGTCATTAATAAGGCCATATATCTTCTGAGTTCACATATTCTTATTCTGCATCTGATGTGAAAGCATGAATGAGTGGAATTACTGGAAACCATTCAACAACAACAACAACAAAAACTCCATCATCCCTTCCTGCGGG
This sequence comes from Poecilia mexicana, assembly GCF_051168715.1. Classification (NCBI taxonomy): domain Eukaryota; kingdom Metazoa; phylum Chordata; class Actinopteri; order Cyprinodontiformes; family Poeciliidae; genus Poecilia; species Poecilia mexicana. The sequence goes on along the minus strand of NW_028263391.1, from coordinate 13,430,915 downwards.
TGTCACCTGTGCCTCCCTCCTGCAGCATTTTGATGGAGCACTGAACTACAGCTCCCCCTGCTGTTCCCTGAGGAGAAGGCACCAACAGAAGAGTTTGCAGGACCAGGACGTCCTCCAGCTGACGGACACACACCACCCACTGCTCCAGCTCCAATGACACGGCCTCCCACTCTGACTGCAGCTGTAACCCAGCACAGCAAAGCCCAAACACTGAATATTTCTCTCAACGCCTCATAATCTCACATCTTCCACATTGGCAGGGCGTTGCTGTTACCTTGCTGTCAGCCCTGCTTGTGATGCTTGCCTTGGCGGCGCGGTGAGCGACTAAAGCAGCCAGTAAAGCTGCAGCAGCGTTGTGAGACTGGATGCATGTGAATCGGACCTGCTGCCACCAGGGGGAGACAGACTGTGTATCCCATGACTCCTCGACAGCACCTAAAAACAAAGGAAAGAAAATGCATCATCTTTGTTTTCTAAATTTCCCCAAGACACATTGATAAGAACACAAACCGTCCATGTTGCTAAGTGCGATGAGCAGCGTGTGCAGATTTCTGACTGTTTCCACTGGCTTCTGAAGCACTTCCTTCTCCCTTTGCAGCCACACACTCATCAACAAAGACTACAAGAGTAGAAAACAGGCATTACCAAACCCTGGAAAAGTAAATGATATTTACATTTCTAACTCCTCCGTCAGTGGGACGTAATCTTACCAGCAGCTGCTGTGGGCTGATGCCAGCCAGTTGTAATGTGTCACACACTTTATGGGTGGGACTTTTACCACATAAACAGCCCCAAAACATAAAATTTCCTGCAAAGAACAAACAACAAAGGCTGGATTAAAAACACGACTTGAGCACATCAAGCAGTGCTCACAAACTCACAAAAGAGGAAGTCGATCTGATTTAAACACCAATAGTTCTTAGGGTCTTTTGAAGTTCTTGTTTGTATTTTGGCAACTTTTTTTTTTAACACATTTTCATTATTCATTTATGTTTAACCTAGAAACAGAAACCATAGAAAGATGACATTGATAAATGTGACTAATTCATTACATCGTGTCCGTTCAGGAGTAAAGGCCTCAAACTCTCACCAAGCTGGTTCCACTCTGCATCCGACCTGCGATTCACCTTCACCTCTCCGTCCTCGGCACACTCCAGCTGAGTGAGGAAAGCCTGAGCGGACAGCGGCGTGTCGGGAGAGTCCTGGGCGAAAGACACAGACGGTTTGGAGCTGAGCTGTGCGTAGCGCTGCAAGGCGGGACCGACACGAGACAACTCCTCCTCTATGCCTTCGAGGGAGTCCTCCTGAAGGGGAAAGGAGCCCGAGTTAGAGGGCAGGAACGCCGCGTTTGGTGTCGTTCATGCGTTTTGCCACAGACGTTTCCGGAGCAGGCCTCTGTGTCTGCAGCCGACTGCAGCTGCTGGATGTCCGAGTAGAGCTGAAGCAGCTTCAACTGGGAGGAGCAGAGCTGGAGCAGCGATGCTTCCACTTCATCTGCATCTATCAGACAGAAATACAAGCTTTGTTTTATTTTAAACAGATTTGAATTGAGATATGCTTAATTTTGCCATTTATTGACAGAAAACTTTCTTCAGAGGTGAAATTATTCATGCTACCTTGTTGCTTCAAAGCATCATGTAAGGCACTAGTAACGTTAGTCAAACAAGAGACCGGAGCGTTCCTGTTTGACAGCAGAGACTCCAAAGCCTGAAGGGGATCCAGAGAGAAGATTAAGGATAATAACTATAAAAAATACAAAGGATAATTTGATTACACGTTGATTTTTTTAATCTACAAACCTGCTTCTTAATGGCAGGGTGTTTGATTTCCAACAAGACACTTTTAGCTTCTCTCTCCAAGGAAACTGCAAACCAACCAGACAGAAACCATATGAGGAACAGTTCAGCGTCTCTGGGTCTTCACTCTGCTCTCAGTCGCGTGTCCATTACCGGGGTCCATGTCTCTGCTCTTCAGCACGGCGCTCAGTCTCTTCAGCAGGTGCATGTCTCTGGCGCGCTCGTTCTTTTTATCACTGAAAGAGAGAGACCGAGAAGGCCGACAGGGTAAGCCGTCACAAGCTTAACATTAGAGAAATAAACTAAGTTGTAGATCTTCTTAAGCTGTGGTAGCTTGAGAAGACCTCCAACATCATCCACTAACGTGACGTGCACGTGTTCAGATAGAAGCTGATTTCTCTTTGCGACATCTGACCAACAGATGTCTTTGTTCCAACCTGAGGGCCAGATGGAAGGGGATGTTGATGGTCCTCAGAGCTCCGGTGGTGGGATCCAGCAGACACACCTGCTGCGTGTGGAGCTGCCAGCCCTGACTGGTCACACTGTTTACTCCCATCAGGTGGTAGCCGGCATAAAGCAGCCTAACAGAAAATCAAGTCCACACATTAAAAAAAAAGAAAAAAAAAAGAAAAAGAGAAACAAATAGATGTTGCAGCTACTTTAAGCTCAGATTTAGTTGAAGTAAACAGATGGCGTGTACCTGCAGTGTTTGCCTACGGTGAATGCGCCGACTCGAGGACCCCGCTGCATGGCCCACACCTCCAGGATCCCCCTACGGGGGGCGTAGATGATGAGGAAGAGGGCGTGGCGTCTGGGGAGGGAGGCAGAGGGCGAGAATTCCCGATCGCCACGCTCCTCCTGAACTTGCAGCCACCCCAGCTGGGCGTCTCTGTAGCCTGTCATTCAGACCAAATAAACATCTTTACATGGTCACGTTTGTTCACTCAAAGATGCAATGGAGAACATCATGATTCACTTCCCCTGATGATGTTGGTTTCTCCTCTCACCTTTCCACATGCGGATGGCGGCGCCCCTCGCCAGGTCCAGCAGCGTCACTCTACCGAAGTCATCCGTGACTCCAGCAAGCGTGTTGCAAGGCGACAGACATATGGACTCACCGTGGCGCCGGGAATCTGGCAGACCGAATCTGAAGGTCCAGGTTGTCAGGTTTAAGGACAAAGGAAAGAGTTTTGAATATCAATATGACTCAGTTAGCATCCAGATATCATGAACAGTACCTGATCCCTAAGGGGGTCGCCGGCTCCACTTTAGGTTTCTGTTTCTGAGCTGCTTCCTCTTCGTTCTTGTTCTTGTTCCACCCCAACCATCCACTGAGAGCAGAACGGCAGGGGAAAAGCCAAACGACAAACGGAGGAGATAATTAAAACATGATTAGAAACAGGAGAAGTGGCAAAACTTATATCATGTATAATTTCGTGTTTCGAAACATGCTCTTTAGTTTTTAAATTCATATTCTGGACACTATCTACACTGATTAATTTTTGTCTTGTGCATCATCTTCTCGCTCCGTCATTGTGTCGGGATTCTTTTTGTTCAGTTTTGATGCAAATGTTGCTCGCAGATCTCCGAACCTGGCAGCGTTGAAGAGCGCTGAGGTGAGTTTGCTGGCCACAGCCAGAGCCACGTGGGACAGGAGAGGCTGGGAGTTTCCCTACAGACACACAGAGAGACCGTCGCATGCAGTTTTCCACAGAACAGACAATTACACAGCTTTAACACTTATTTACTCTCCTCACACACACCTCCACTGCGTAGTAAAATCCAGCGTACGGCCCAGTCCCTACAGTCACAAACTGGCTCATGGCAGGGGGGCTCCCCTTGACTGATGCATGGAACCCCCCCAAGATGGATGCATTCTTCATTTGGTCAAACACACACAGCGTCATCACACCTGCGACCAGAGGACAGACATAATTGTAGAGCTAAAGTACAAAGTAGAGCAGAATGCTGAAATGGAGGAAGTTTTCATCACTGGAATAGAAGCTGGTCAGATGTGATGGGAAGATAGATGGAGATAAAACCAGATTGATCAAGGAGGAAAACCTGATCGATGAAGGAAAAGACTTAAGGCTAGAGAGGAATGTCACCTTCTAGGTAAACAATCTTAAGCTCACAGCAAGATCAAATCAGATACAGAATGACTCAGTCAAAGTCCATCTAATCTAATTCTTAATTCTTCTTAATCTAATTAAGAATCTGTGGCGAGACATGAAATGTGATATTCACAAAGGATTTCCATCAGATGTATCTGAGACTGAACTATTTTGCAGAAAGAAAAAATGACAAAAACAGGAAAATATCCCAAAGTACTAACTTCAAAAAGCTAGATACTGAAAGCAGATCACACTTTTTAGATTTTAATTTGAGATACTGAAATGATTCCTTCAAATTCACATCTATCTTCTAATTTGTGTTGCTCTGTCCCATAAAATCCTATAAAGTACATTGAGGTTCAGGACTGTAATGTGACAAAATGTGGAAAAGTCCAAGCTTTACCAAGAGGAGAACAATTACATGAGCCTCTTATGTTTGTAGTTAAAATGCTTTAGGAACTCGTTTTAATCATTTGAAGGCACAACAGTCCAGAAATGAAAAACAGATTGTGAGCAATCAACTCATAACTGTTCTGAATTATATCTTACCCACACTGCTGTGGTCCACGATGGTGTCCATTTCCTGCAGACCCCACTTCTTGTAGGCCAAAGGAGGAGGGGGGACAACATCACTACCTGCTGCTGCAGCTGCACAGTGAGAGACAGTAACACTGTCAGTTCAATGTTTTAAACGTTTCCATTAACCGACACGGTGTGGTAAACGCACTTCCATTTAAAGCCCTCAAAAGATTTATTAAAAGAAGACATAATACAAAAACACAGAGGAGAATCTTCTTTGCTAGGAGACTCACAGATGATAACTACTCAGCAGGCAAACACACCCTCATACTTTTTCTGTATTTCATAACTCCAAATACAAGAATCACTCAAGGCCTTTCTTTCAACATCAAGCTCCTTCTCAATAAATAAAACGATTCCTTCAGACAGGATGCAAACTGCAGGAGATAAACTGAGGCCCTAAACATCTGCATTGCAGCTTCTAGAAGCACTGATCCTCAGAGCACTACGAGCTAAAATCCCAACAGCAGATCTCTACATAGCAAAAAGCTGCTAACCTGAATGCATCAAAAGAACAGGTTATGCCTCAGTTGTACCTGAAAGTCTCGTAGCAATCACTACATCCACCCAGCCAGCAAGAGAAAAACACATCTGCGATTATCTCTGAGGAACAATTAGCACCACGCGAGAGGCCTCCCTCCCTGCTGTGCATAACAAGTAAAGCAGCTGTACCTCTCGCCACCTGGTTCCTGCAGGCCCGCAGCGACTGAAAGAGGCTGAAGCCGTCGATGGTGACCAGCGCGGCAGGATAAAGGATGCTGAGCTCCTCGTGCTGCAGAGGGAGATTATCCGTTAGCTCATAACTAACACTTCAACCCCGGGTATTGTGAAACGTGTCAGCTGCGACCGATGCATTTGGGTTTCCCTTTTACCTGCTCCGTTACTCCAGGATGACGAGGGATTTCGTAGGTGCGACATTTAAGCCTCAGAACAGGGTCCACGTGTAGCAGCTGGGCCAGGAGAAGAACCCCACTCTGATGTGATAACACAACAGGAAAAAACACTGTTATCTAGACTGTCTGTAACTACAAGAGTTGAGGACGCAGAAACTAAAGAGTACCTCTGTGTAGAAACGGACATAACCGGATGTGAAGCCCACAACTATACAGGTCCAGTCGGGCCTCCCCGTGGAGCTCCTGTTGTCCAGAAACATGCGGTTAGGATATGGTCATATGGTCGTACCGTTCTTCTACACCTTGCAAGTAGGTAATTCTCACCTCTTCTGACTGGCCAGGGGGATAGCGATGACACTGCTGACACGCTCTCTGAAGAGAGACACATTATTCTGTGGATTACTGTCACTTCTCCTGTCGTCAGCTGATCTATAGTCAGAGTTTTGACCTTGTCTCACCCTTCGTCTGTGCTGAGGTGTCCACTCCAGGTCACGGCCAAGGTCATCTCCTCTCTGCCACTGTCATCTGTGCGCCACTTTGCTGGAAGAAACCAAAGCTTGCAATTAAATTACAGCGCTCCCAATACAGAGACTACAGAGAACTGTGTGTGTGTGATGGTTTTAATTTCTGACCTGAGAGGAAAGCAGCTTTCTGTTCTCGAGCCACAACCAGCAGGTCAGCGCAGGGCGACAAGGACACAACACAGTCCTGAAGCCATGGCTGGCTCTGCCCCGACGGCTCTTCCTCTGCCTGCAGAGGACAGCCGGTGTTTGGACATGAAGGAGAATTACTACCTGACATACCGATGTCAGGTAGTCAGGTAGTAACTACCTGACTACCAGAGATTTGGGACTTGTAAGTGTTTCAGTATGCAATTTCAAACACTTTCAGTTACTTCCCTTTAAATTATTAACATTTACTCCCTCTATGTTTCAGTTTTTTCTGGACATTTTGCACCCAAATACATAAGACTGAAACAGAGACAAAAAAAAACTCAGACCTTGGTGGAAGAAGCAGAATCTTCCTCCTTGTTTTCATCGTTATCCCATCCCGATTCCCAGTCAGAGGTATCCCAGGAAAGTTCGTTTTCTGCTGAGAAACATGAGAGACATCTCAAGTCTGGATTATCCAGCAATCAATTCAAAGCAATAACTCAACAGTAATAAACAGAAAAACTCCCAATGGAGTCACATATTCACATTTAGAGCGAGACAACTAAAAAGATTACCATGACAGAATAGACGCTTAAAACAATATACTAGTTAGTTAATTTGAATGTGTTCTTTGTTTACAGCGAAATCTCTCGTTGCATTACAGATTTCTTTGAAGAACTGCAATCAGTAATAGTTTCTTATATAGAGAATATTAAAAGTCACAGGATCTCTATGAGACATCCACATAAAGCTCAGACAAAAGGAGGGCCATGTTTTCCTGTGTTAGGGCGCTGGTAACATCTGGATGAACGACACATATAGAAGGCTACATTAATTCAAATATTCCTCGGTATTTAACAATACCCATGTCATTATTTCCATCAAGAGAAACATTTCCTTGGGAACATTTCGGATTCATGCTCCCTCTTAGCTGCATTAAGCTAACATTACTCCATATAACCGTTTCATTGCTGCTGGAGCATCTTCACCAACATTTAGCACAGGTAAGCTCACCTGTTATATTCTTCTCTTCTACTGACTCTTTGCTCTGGTTCTGGAACAAGAAGTCCCGGACTGTTTTGAGCTCTTGGAGCCGACAAAACTCAAACAAGCTGCAGGACATCCCTCTCCCGTCCTGTCCTGTCAGGAACCGAAAAGAAGTCGAGGAAGAGAGTCAGTTAGCTTCCCTGCTAGCAGTTCAGAAGAGAAGCGCTGCTTTTGTCAACTTACGTTTCCGAATTTAACTTTACGATAGTCTGTTAACTAAACAATGTTCCTTATTAAACTTGCACAAGCCCTTAGACAAATTTCAATAACTGTCCGCTGGGTTTATTTTGCCCATTATCTACTGCTTCCACCCAAATCTGTTGATGACACATCATTAGCATAACAACACTTTTCTGTTTCCGGGTTGGGCCTGTGTAGGAGATTTTCAAAATAAAACATTAACGAGAAACGCTTGTCTTTACATTGAATGTCAAAAAAATGTCTAGAACTCAGTGGCAAATAATAAAAACAACTTAATCTTCTTTCAGGTCTGAGGTTTCAAAGTTTTCCAGGTCCATCCAAACTTCCATAAAAAGTAGCACTTCAGAAAGAGATAGTAATATTTTTGTTGTTGTTTTTGTTCCAGATATTCACTTAAGCACGTGCATTAACATAAAACAGTAATAGTAATGTTCAGTGACTACTAGAATTAGCTATTAATTAATTCGAAGAAAATGTTTTATTTATTTATTTATTTATTTATTTATTTATTTATTTATTTATTTATTTATTTATTTTTCTACTTTCTACTCAGACAAATGTAAATACAACGAGTTCAGTATAGGAGGTTGCCTATTTCTAAAAGAAAATCTTGCTTCAAAATCGTACTATATAAATGTCACTGAATAAAGGTGTCCATGGAAACTGAAATGGTTTGCGTTTCAGTTCTCATGGACTGAGAGCTTTGCATTTGTCCTCTAGAGGGCAGTAGAACAATGATTTTGCAGGCTTGTAAATTAAATTAATTGTGTATTACCTTTTTTTTTAATTCCACGAGACTCAGGAATTGGAAAATCGTCTATGATGATTTGCTATAGTAATTTTGTGTTCATAAATGTGCAAAACAAAAGAAAATTGTTCTCTCCTGGAAATGTTTGGCTAACTATGAATTGTTGCAAGTTCACTGGTAGATTGTTTCATCTTGTGCAGTCAATAAAGGAGTTATTCCTTTATTTCCCGGTGCTGATTTTTGTATTTTGAATGGGTTCTTGCTCGGTTTATGCTTTTTGGTGATGCATTTCCAAATCATGCATTTTCATTAAAAAGTTTGTCTCAGATTATCATACATAAGACTAAATATCATTCTAATATTCACCTGAAAGTCTGCCATCCAATCCTGTGCATAGCGCAAAGACATGCATAAAGTCATTTGTATTTTATTTGGGACCATTGAGCAATAACAAAAAAAACATACCCTTCAATAAGGTTTTATCTGTTAAATCAAAAGACCAAATTAATTAACTCGTGTGCTTTATATTTATCGTCACAACTTGAAAATATTTAAAAACTGCAACCATAATTCATGTTAGAGCCTATGCATTCCTGACCAAGCATTACCAATATTACTACAAAATAATAATAATACTAATAATAATAATAATACTAATACTAATACGAATACTACTAATAATAATAATAATAATAATAATAATAATGGCATATTATTATTATTATTGTATAATACTGACCATTACATCTATGCAGATCACAATGACACTGATTAATTTATTCTTGACTTGACTAGAAACATTAGCTACTTACTTATGCCTCTGTTTATGTTCACAGAGAAAACAAAGTCTTTATTGACCAGAGTTCAATTCAAAACAAAAGTCAAAATAAAATGAGTAATATGATCGGGGGGGGGATGAGAAGTTATTAAAAAATTAACCTTTTTCAGAGAATTAGCCACTCAGAAGATTACCTATTGAGACTGTCAAAATTGAGTAATTAATTAATGAACTCAGTTACACTGTTGCTTAACAGTTTGCTTCACACTTTCATGAACCCAACAGTCCAACAGAATCCATTTCTAACTTAATAATGACAAATTACATGGGTAAATTCATATAAGAGCCCATATTATTTTTGAAAAAGCTAATAAAAAATATTTCTTCTGATTTTCCTATTATGCCACACAACACAGTGTGACACTGTTTGGAAGTGTTAAAGCAGGGTTTTAAAAATATTTTTAACAAACTTGTTTGTTTGGATAATTCAGTTAATCACTTGAGAGGAGTCTTGGCAATATTTAATGCCAACTTGTTTTAATTAGGACATGCATCTGGAGATGTTGGAGTGCTGGGTCTTATAATGTTGATCCCATTGGTGCCTTACCTAATGGTGCATGATATTTTGTTCAGATGTCTTTGAAGAACACAAAAGAGCTCTTCTAATGTGAAGTTTGGACTTTCGTAACCCCACAAAGACATATGTTGCTCTTTGTAAGGTCACTGTTACTACTTTCCGTCCTGAGAACCTAATGTTGTAAACATGAGCAGCTGCTTTTGGCATTGTTAAACCCTGCTCCACATCTTTCTTTCCCATCCTTTCTTAAAAAAGCAATGGGCAACCTGCCAGTGTATTCCTTATGTATTCATTTACAAACCTACGCAGCTCTCGCATCCAGAGAAAACACACACACAAACACACACATGCACTGAGAGTACACATGGCCACACAAACACACCCTCGGGGGGGTGCCCAAAAGTTTCCGATCCGGAAGGCCGGACACAGAAACTCAGGAAACAATTGGGTGTCAGAGAGGTCCTTGGGCTCGTCACGTTTCCTCATCCTGTGCCGCTGCTTATTGAACTGTTGACGTTTCTTCTGTTTTACGGGCCGAGGCAACAACTCTCCATCTGGTTCCCCCTCTTCCTTTGTTGACAAGAAAACGAGTTGGCATGCTTGGTTGCAAGGCGGACGCATCACTGGTACACAAAAAGGGATGGCATTGGTTTGGTCACACTTACTGGGAGTTAAAAGACCTTGGGTTTTGTTTGGCAGGTTTCCAGACAAGAAGATGTGAATCAAAAGGATCCAGGTAGACTAAAAACACATTGGAGACTAAAAACACTTGGGACCTCGTAAAGATATTCACACCCGTTTGCACGATTTGTTGCATTTTACCCACAATCTTCAGTGCATGTATCTTCAAAGTACTTGATGTGATAGACCAACATAAACTAGCACAATACTGAAGTGACAGGAAAAAAAAAAAAAAAAAAAAAAAAAAAAAAAAATATATATATATATATATATATATATATATATATATATATATATATATATATATATATATATATATATATATATATATATATATATGTTCTGTTTTGTTTTGTTTTTTGTTTTGGGGTTTTGGGGTCATTTGTTTTCAGCCCTCTTGACTGTGGTTCCCTCAAATAAATTCCAGTGCAACCAATTGCCTAGAGAAGCTGCTCAATTAGCTCAGCTCCGTATAAATGCAGCTGCTCTGTGAAAGCGTGAGAGGCTTATTAGAGAACTTCCGAGAACAGACAGCGTCATGAAAACCAAATAACAGAGCAGAGCAGTCGGGGAGAAAGATGTGGAGATGTTTAAACTACTGAGATACAGCTTTCCACCCTATAAGAACAGGCCAAGCAAGAAGAACAGTCAAGAGGAGCTTCTGAGATTAGGTGGGAGGAACTATTTGTCATGCACTATACCAATTGGAAAAGTACGGTGAAAGAACAAACAAACTCTATGTTGAATAAAAAGCTAAAAACAAGTCCTGTTTGTGTTGCAGGTCTGAGGTATGCAGCAATACAGCAGTTATTTCTGCTGAACAGGTTAAATAAGCTGACAGGGCATCGTTATGGTGCTGCTGCATTGGCTGTAAAACGTCTTTATCACTTTAACGAGTTAAATAGCATATTCTTGCTGTTGACTATGAAGAGTGGCACACCTAAAAAGATAAGTATTAAAGCTGAAATGACAAAGTCCATGAAGACTTTAAGCTTTTCGGTGTTCAAAAACACATCAGCATGCAGGTGGAAATACTTCGTATCACAACACTAACATACATCGACAAAAACGTGACCACATCTTTTGTGTCTGCCACGCTTGTATATTTTCACGGGCCGTGTAGGGAAATAATGGGACGCGCAGAAGAGACAACTCTGGTTAGATGTGCCAAAAACAAAAAAAAAAGAACTTTGAAATACACTTATGTTGATGGGTGTTCCATAAAAAAAATGTAACATTTGAAAGACATAAACACTTTTGCCTGATAAATCTCTAAAACTAGTGGTGCACACAGTTTGTGATTAAATTCTTCAGGTTATGATTTCAACGGGGTAAAAGCCAGCACTGAAGAGCACTTTGTCGTCTTCCTACAGTCCTGCAGAAATTTTAAAGGATGGCTTTCTTTTTAGGTAGCAGCTTACATAATCAGTCCCTGTCAAGTGAAAGGTGCAGACACTCCCCAGTGAAAACACATTTCGAGTAAAGCCTTGATGCACCGACAATCAAAAGTAGGAATTTAAAATAAAACCGGCAGGAAGTTTGTTCTTTGGACTGCTGTCACATGTGGTCGTGAGATGATGTTCTCCCTTTGGTTCATGATTACTGGCTGTGCTTTCCCGTTCGGCACATGCGTGTAATATTTCAGCAGCTCATCACACTTTGGCTCTATTTTCCATGTTGCCCCTACGTTGCTGATTTTTCTGCTTTCAAGCATGATCTATAATATATTTGCACCTGTAATTTAAGTTCGCCTTCCCTATTATCCATTTAGTATGTGTAGTTTTTTTTTTTCTTTTTTTTCCAATATGAAACATTATAATCAGTTTTGTGCTTGGGGTAACATTGGATCCAAAGTTCACATGTAAATGGTTTATGACAAATAAAATCTGATCTCTGATCTTCTTGAAGTGACTGCGAGGTCATGTTTGCATGTTAAGTAACTGAACATTTTTTACATAATATTGTAAAGTTAGCAGATTTTATTGCAGTTTTAGTGACAGACAAGATGCTATCACAAAGAAGAGGAGAAACAGTATCTCTAAATCTCTGAACCTGATGTGAATTCTGCAACCAAACAAGATAATCACTGCTGACATGTTAAATTTGTTGGAAATGTTGTGAAGCTGTAGAAACAAGATTCTTTGTTCCTGCTACAGTTGTGGCTATTGCAGAATAATATGAGGCCTTTAAAAGCCAGAAAGGTGAATATCTCTTTTAATTTTTTTTTTATGCAGAAGCTCTCAAGGAATACACAGCAAATGTCAAAAACGGTGAAATGACCTGGTCCCATGTCCGCAGCACTTCTCTGAAGTACCTTCTGACTCAGTTTCAGCATTCAATCTTCTTAGGAGATTATCTGTCCGCCTCCCACATCTTAACCTGAGAATATTTGATCACTCTGCCTCAGAAAAGTTCTCCAATTCCTTCGTTGTGAGAACATCTCCTGTCTTTTTAAATGACTCAACAGGTCTTCTGCCAAATTAAGCTGTGGACTCTGGCAAGGGAATTCCTCATGAAACTGAAATAAAATGTGGTTTATTAAAGTCTGCACTTTCATGCAACCAGGTAATTGCAGCTTTTTTTATTTTTCTGATATTTTCCCTAATACATTTATTTATGTTTATATTTACATACACTAAGACACAGAACCTTTTTCTCACATGATATTGTAAAATCAGACTAAACTTGCCCAGTTTCAGATCAGCGAAGGAGCAGCCAGTGTGTAAAAGTGTAAATCCTGAGTGTCTTAAATGTATTTTCAGAGAAAATCATTCAAACATACAACTCCTTAACTGCAGAATTCTTACAAACTTATGATTCAAAATTTCAAAGTCATTTGCTAGTCCCTTGTCTGCACGTAATGGGTCATGCTGCAGAGTGAGGAGAATGAAGACATCACAGATTGCTGATAGATGTTGTGCCTGGAATCCCACAGTAACAGGAGACGTTCTGGTTTCCATCACATTCAGCACATTTTCAGACTGGGTCCCCTGTCTTTAGCTTGACTCAGCAGCCATCAAAATCATCATGAGTTCAAATTATTACTTGGAACAAAAGGATCTGATGTATACAGGCAATGTGGCGTGCACATTCCAGATCATAGTGACCAATTTGTTTGTTTCATTTCTCTTGATTGAATGATGAACAAAAATGAAATGATTCCCTTTAGCAGTGTTCATTTACAGAGTTTGCATATATTTTTATACATCATACAGCAAATGATTACAATCTCTTAATATGACAAATAACTGAAGTTAAAAACAAAAACAGATCAGATATATTTCATCTTATCTTGTCTGTTTTTTTTTGTTGTTTTTTTTTTGCATATGGTGCACAACTTTATCATGCATGATAAGGAGCCTTTGACTACTTAGCAGGTAGCTTTTCACCACTCATAAACATACCAACAGGAGGAAACTCTTAGTTATCTTGCTTTGATCAAAAGACAAATATTGCCAAATTTCATCCGTCAAGTGTCAGCACATTTAAACATGGGGATAGAACCACAATTAATGAAAGTAGCAGGCAACATGAATGTGAGTAATATGTAAATTAAAGCCAACATGAGATTTTAAACTATTAGCAATAGAAATAAATTGATATCCAGTTGGAAAGGACACAATTACAGAGTGAAATGGAATCAGGTAAACCATCAGAAGTTGCTCTGCCACATTTTTGGAATTTAGTCTGCTTAAATATTCAAATGAAAAATTGGACTTGAGAGAATACAGTTTTCAATATCTACACTTGACTTTTTATTTACTAAACTATATATTTTTTTATGGTACGCTTTCATCTCAGGATGCCAATTTAGCAAATACACCTGGAACAAAAAGAAAAAAAAACTGGGGCAGGAGGAGAACCTTTAACGTAGCACTTGGATGTGTCTTCAAGATTGACCTGCAATATCCATAAAGGCAGATAACGATAACTGTCAGTATGACTAGACAGATCAGATGCATTCCAATAATAGTAAAATGGACATAAGTTTACAAGGACATATAATAGGATCCCAAAAATGCAATCATTAACAGTGGATGAACTCATGTTTGAACTTTCAGGTGTTATGTAAAACTGACAGGTCCTCAGTTGCAAAACATTCACAGTTTGACCTGTGATTATGTTCTTTTCTGAGCAATATCCTAATTCTCCAGATTTTAAAATGCATTTTAATTCATTCCAATACCAATAGTGGATTGATACAGTGTTGTGCAAAAGTTTCCAGACAGTGGAGTCATGTGACATTTTCTAATATAGACCAAAAGTTGTAACACAAACAACTTTGTGTAACACAAATAATGTAACACCATAATGTTCTTTCTAATAGTGAAGTAAAAATAACATTATGGTGGCTGCTTTATGCTGTAGGGATGCTTTTTTTTTTTTTTTTTTAGCAGGAAAAGCTAACCTGTAACCATGCTATAACTGGAACAACTGCTGTACAATACACAAGTTTGCCACACTTTTCAGATATTAGAAGTCATATGCTCATTAACATATTTTATTATTAGTGCAAGATTTACTTTCTTTTAATCTTAAAAACAAAAGGCTATCCTGTTCTGGTTCTAAAAATGAAATGTGGCGTGCCAACATGAAGACATGACATCCTGACAACTCAAGTGACTTTGTTTAGATGACAATAGTTGCCAAACACAGGCTCTCTGATGTCTTTAGCAGTTACAATAAGTGCTGCCAGAATCAGCGGAAACATGAGTTATTAAGCGTCTTGTCTGAAACCGTTTTCAGATCTCATATAATTTAGAGAATTCAGCCCATGCCTTTAAGCAAATCTTCATTTTCAAAGTAAAACAATTGCATAGAAAGGAATATTTGAGATTCCCAGAAGAGAGTCACATATATGGATGCTTTGATTTCTTCAGTTTAATTTTCAGCTTTCAACCACCACCATTACTCATGAAGGAAGGATGAGTAATCATGGTTTCATTTTGTTTTGCTCCAGGCATTTTTATTTGTAATTAATTTCATTTGATCTTTTATAGTGTCTCGGCATTCAAACGTCTCACTAATACATATCTGATAGGCTGCAGTTACAAATGGGCCCTACAGGCAGAGGCAGTTCTAGCCTCTTTAGGGAACATCACAAGTTCCCTAAAGTTCTGGGGAACTCACTTCCCCAAAGTAGAGTCCTATCTAATTGCATTTCCACGAGAAAGGCACTTACTCTTTAATTAAATAAATGTTTCAGCATGTCTACCAGTTAATTTCTGCATTTTCAAGAACTCATAAAAAGGCATTCAGTGCCAAGATTCCAGCCTGTTAAAAATCATCTTATTTTCCGCTGGTTTTCATTTCCAGATTTATGTCCTTCTGCGACTAAAATATTTTAAACATTAACTCAGGATGGGCAATAAACAGATTTTAAGATGTGTACAGAGATTGTCTTCGTTATGCAATATTTTACAGATGGATGAGTTTCTACATATAAACTTAAGTGAAACTTGGGATATATTAAGCTGCTGTGAAAATGTGCACCAACACTGATTATTAAAACACTGCAAGTAGGAAAAAAAATGTTTTTTGATGCAAGTTTATTTTACAAGAAATATACAGTTTTCATGAAAATTATGTACAAACTTACAAATACAAATAATTTAACCATAAAAAATACACAGAAGTACACAGACATCTATACTGGAGTTTAACACAATGGAGAGAAAAATATCTAATCTTATATTTTTTTTGCAATTCAGTCCAAAGCAGTACCTTGCTGCATAGACAACCAGTGAAAAAAGAGATTGTTCACATAAGGGAAACAAAAAATGGTGGGACTGTGATGAAATTTACCAGAGAAGGAGGAACAAATGCCACCATGTGTGGAAAAACAACGGTTCAGTGAGTTGCTCAGAATACATTCAAAAGATGTTCTGTTTTGTGCATCCTCTGCTTTGCAGTGGATTTAAGGCTATTCACATAATGAGGCAGTAATATTAGTCAGAACGTGCATTTGACGTGTTCACATGGAAAATAAAATCCACCCTGAAATATGACCACTTATTACAAGAATCTTGAATTCGAAAGAAAAAAAAAAAAAACTCCTAAAGAACCCCTCTGCTTTTTTTTTTTTAACCATTCCAACTAACACCATTTTTAATCTTTGTGCAAGACATCGTGTGCAAAAGGCCTGCAAGACTGAAAACTGGAGATGTTTGAGATCTCGGTTTTGTGCTCAAATGACACTTATGGGGAGCACCGATATGAAGGACATACGTCAAGACTTTATTGATCTGCCACGAGTTAACCTTAGCTGCCTGTCAAGAGCAGCACTTCATTTGTTCACGCTGGTGCAAGCCCCCCAAAGGCAAACACAAGCAGCAAGGCCACGTCCCAAGCGGGGCTGGCTTTGTGGCTACTGGCGGGCTCTTGGCCAATATTTACATGGCAAACACAATTCAAAGAATGCTACAGAGGCAGCATATAAGAATGTTGTTGCTGTGGAAGCTTTATCCCCTGTTAAGCACAAAAAAATACAAGTGCTGAAGTTGCAAAGCTGTCATCTGGGATGCAGACAGCAGCAGAGCAGAAATAGTGTTCAAGGAGGCTCAACTCGGCTTGTATTTTATTACAGTTTCTAATAATTTTCTCTCTTGGTTGGTGTAAGGGCTCAGATGGAAGACATCACAGTTGGGTTGCTCATAATATAAACACCAATTTCTGACAAGATCAAGAGTTTATCTTAATAAATGAAATACAAAAAAAAAAAAAAAAAAAAAAAAAGTAAAATTTTTCCTTCACCCCTTAATTTTAAGACAAAAGCTTGGCTCAGGTTGTAAAAGCAAGTCTGCCCTGGAGTGGAATTTCATACACCCTGATCTGACTGAAATTGTGCAACAGCAGATGCATAAACCCACACGTCAACTCAAACGCTATACTGTCCTTCATGTTAATAAATATCTTTAAAAGCACCAATATGGTGAAGAGAAATAGTTGAAACTATGGAAAATCAAACCAATTTCCACATATAACTTCAGGCTATGAGCAGGAATAAAAATCACTCACAAACAACTGCTGCTGGTTTGAATATATCAAAATAACTTGTGATTTTTCTTCAAACCGACTGAAAAAAGAAAGTCATTCAATGAGCAGACGTCGACTCCTCATGAGGTTACAACTCATGCTCTATTGTTCTTTATTAGTGTGGAGTTTGATTGTCCATTTCAAAGTCGATCTCAGATGTTTGATATGCACTTGGATGCTTCACATTGGAATACAAATACTTCCAGCCAACACTAGAGGGCCAAAGAGATTTCTCGACCAAGTTGGTCAGCTTTCACAGCTCAGGATTCTGTGTTGTCTTCCTTCGCGTATTCCTCCACGAGCTTCTCATAGGAGTGGCCGTGTTCCGAACCGTCACTTGTAAAAACGGACCCGTCGCATTCAGAACTCTGATCCTCCCTGGAGTTTGTTTCGATGTTTTCATCACATGTTGTGATGGAGATTTTTGCCTTAGAGTCATCATCTGCGTCCTCGTCATCCAGCTCCTCCAAGTTACTGCTCAGAAAGTTTTCTTCATCTATGAAAGTTATGTTTGCATTCTGAATGGTTAGAGGATGGTACTCTTTAGAGTCCCACGTCCTCCGACCTCCCGCCCCACAGTCTCCAGCGGCCTTGCTTTCTACATCAACGTCTTTGTCAAGTTGGTTCTCGTACATTTGGTTTTGGTCTCGTTCTGGGTCACCCTCCCCCTGGTCTTCTGTTAGCAATAAACCATTATCTGAGCCCAGCAGGTAGTTTTTGGACTTTGAAAAGGCGACAGTAACACGGTCGCTGAAACTGTAGCGTCTCTTTTGGCGTGGTGAACGGTCCAGGCTGAGAATGGTGTGACCATTGAATTCTGGAGCATCATTGCAACTCTTGGAGCGACTCATGTCTTTGGCTTTCTTACTGGAGTCACCGGTCCTGTGATTACCTTCATTTTTACTACCAATCTGCTTTATTAAGTCGTTGTACCCCTCCTTCTTCTTGGACAAGAAGCTGAAAATGTTCACATCGTTGGGAGTGGGCGGCAAACGAAGAGAAGCTTTGTGAGATTCTTTGTAATGGCGCATCTCTTCAAGAGATAGCTTGCGCAGCTTGCGACGTTTCTTCAAAGCCTTGTGGGCTTCAATCACCATCCGCACTTTCCAGTTGAAGAACAAGGACAGCCAGGCCAGCCCCAGATAAATCCAGACTTCCACAAAGTAACGGTACAGAGTTGGATACTCTTTATTTGGCTCCACACCTACAGAAAAAGAGAAAATGTTAATATTTCTCTGTGGTGAAAAAGAACAAAGTTAAGTTAAATTTAAAACTATAAGATCTTATTATCTTATGTATGACACAGATTAGTTTTCTCACAGCCATTGCTGAACACTTCCAGTAGAGCTCTTAACTTAAGAAAGAGCAGTTGATCAAAGAAGCCACGAACGATCAAACCTCACTGAATGTCATTTACAGCCTACAATTTTAAGATCCAAAGTACACATTTACAGTACATTTCATAGACTTTTTTTTTCTTTTAGGAAACGAAACTCTAATCTATTTTTATCGTTTCAGTTATCTGCTCACCT